>NC_139586.1:20477448-21022448 GCF_946808225.1 Silurus aristotelis
GTTTTGCACTTCTCGGCCACCGTATAATATATATATATATATATATATATATATATATATATATATATATATATATATATATATATATATATATATATATATGACAGAATGAACATGCAAAAAAAGTTTTTTTAATTACAGGCCTTTGTGCAAACCATAATCAAGGTCATAATGTGTACACTTCCCATGCAAATGGGAACCTTCTAGCATAAGTGAGCACAATTAATTACAGATTTGCATTCACAGCGGTAATTCAACATTAACTCGCCAGTCTGTCTACCCTATCTTTCAGCTTTGTGAGTTTTTACCCGAGGTGAACCTTAATCTGTCTCAAAACATCCAAAATCTTAAAAGTGCATGCCCTCAAGGAAAATCTGCCCTGCAAAAATCCTGACCTCCAAATAACCTTTCTGCACAGCTCCAATACCTGACATTTTTAATATGCCCACTCTGCAGTCTGCTTGACACTCTGTTACAAAACTATCAGTAGTGCATCATGCTGTTTTTTATTTCACAAGCAAGACTAGGCCTAGCAGGTCATTTTAACACTTCGCAGGAGTTTTGGACAAAGAACGAATTAGCCCAAACTGACCATTCATTATGTTATAATGTTATATCATAGACATATTGTGCTTCAGTTTTATAAACAGAGATGCAATACTTTAATGATTTTTTTTTTTTCATTTACTTTAAAAATAAAGTTGTAATGAAATAACCTTTTAAAATTTATGATGTTACCGAAGTGAATCAAACTCTATAGGCCTCTTTATTTGGATGCAGGCAGTTGATTGAAAATAAAATGATGGTGAATGTGGAGGAATGAATCTTAGAAATGTCTTGTTTGTTGCCACTATGAGCTAAAATGGATGGCATCCTCAGCAGCCAGCATAGCTAGACATAATATCAGGCAGCGTTAAGAGAAAGAGTGCCTTGTGGGTGGCATACTCTTTTTTTCATGTTCTCTTGCATTAAACAGTTGTATGCATGTCCTTGAAGTTATCACCTTCTACAAGACCCAGCATTACCGAATGTACTTTAACATCTATATGTGCTCACTTCTTCTGGTTTTCCTTGACACTCATATAATTAAAGCATATAATTTTTAACCTGCCTTGTTCCATGTTACACGCTGCCATGTATAACTGATTAGTAGTTTAGCATTAATGATGTTAGATGCCAATCAGACTGTCATGTCCATGGAGTCTCTTTTAATCAGTAAGTCTGCATGTGAAAGACTGTCAGGTACTTGCCTACTTAAATCACTTAGTTTTTGTTTTAAAGTTCATCAGTTCTCTTATATATGGACTAGTGTGTGGATTAGTTTAGGTAGCAGTTCCAGAACAAACTGAGCAGGAAAAAAAATATATATAGGAAACGGTCAAAGAGGTTTTACCATTTTGTTATTAACATGCATTCTATTAATATGCAAATTAAAAACTTCCTACCTTACATAGCCATTCAATTAAGAAGAAATGCCCATGCATGAAAGGAGGATAGGTTGTGCTGTGTTTTTATATTTTTGCCATATACCTTTTTAGTTATAAACCAAGGTGGTTCAAATATTTAAGTCATACAAATAGTATGTAAAGAAGCAGTGAATATTTATATTTTAATATATATTTTGGAGCATGAAAGCAGACTTATTAATAGGTTTTATTTGCCACAGCATCTTTTCAGCAGCACTTTAGAGCTAGTCTTTTTCTTCAGCTCCACCTCCTGTCTTTTAGTCAATCCCGCTGTCCATCACCCCTGCTAACAGGAAGGGGCTCAGAGCCGATCCTTGATGCAATCTAACCTACACCGTAAACCAGTCTGTTGTTCCCACTGCACACTTCACTGCTGTCATACATGTCCTGCACCACCCTCACATCTCATGCTTCTACTGGTATGTCATCTGGTCCTACCGACTTTCCATTTTTCATCCTCTTAATCACTGCTCTCACTTCTGCCTTACTAATCCTATCCACTTCTTGCTTTACCGTCTCCATAACATCCAACCTTCTCTCTCTCTCATTTTCCTCATTCATCAGCTGCTTAAAATATTCCCACACCTTCTCAACACACTTTCCTCACTAGTCAACACATTTCCATCTCCATCCTTCATTGCTCTAACCTGCAGCACATCCTTCCCAGCTCGGTTCCTCTGCCTGGCCAATCGGTACAAATCCTTTTCTCCTTCCTTAGCGTCCAACTTCTCATACAAGCTCCTCATATGCCTTTTCTTTGGTTTTCACCACATCCCTCTTCACCTGCTGCAGCATCACATTGTACTTCTGCCTACTTTTCTTATCTCTCTGCTGATCCCAATTCTGTTTTGCCAACCTTTTTCTCCTTATGCTCTCCTGCACTTCCTCATTCCACCACCACATCTCTTTGTCTTCCTTTCTATTCCCAGATGTCACATCAAGTACCCTTCTAGCTGTATGCTTTATCACTTCTGCAGTAGTTGCCCAATCATCCAGCACCTCTTCACCACCACCGAGCCCCTGTATGACCACTTCCCTGAATCTCACACAACAGTCTTCCTCCTTCAGTTTTTACCATCTTATTCCTCTTTTAGGCCTCACTCTCCTCCTCTTCTTCTTCACCTTCAAAACCATCCTACAGACCACCATCCGATGCTGTCTAGCTACACTGTTCCCTGCCAACACCTTACAGTCACCAATCTCTTTCAGGTTGCATCTCCTGCATAGTACATAGTCCACCTGTGTGCACATTCCTCCACTCTTATACGTCACCCTATGCTCCTCCTTCTCCTTAAAATAAGTGTTCACCACTGCCATTTTCGTCCTTCAGGAAAATCTACCACTATCTGCCCTTCCACATTCCTTTCCTTAAGGCCATACCTATCCATCACCTACTCCTCTGTTCCCTTCACCTACATGCCTATTAAAGTCTGCCCCAATCACCAATCGTTCATTCCTAGGTACACCTTCTACCACTCTATCTAACTCACTACAGAATTTTTCTTTCTTCTCCATCTCACAACCCACTTGTGGAGCATAAGCACTGATGACATTTATCATCACCCTATCAGAAACTCTCTTCACCTCCACTACACCCTTACTGTACTCTTCCTTCAGAATCACCCCTACACCATTTCTCTTTCCATCTACACCATGATAGAACAGTTTAAACCCACCTCCAATGTTCCTGGCCTTCTCTTCTCTATCATATCAGCTACCGCTCTCCCTTTACCAGTCATAGTAGCAACATTTAATTTACCAACCCGAACCTCTACTCTATTTTTTGCTGTCTCTGTAGACGTCTTCCTCCTCTCCTTCTCCTCCTTCGGCCAGCGGTAGCCTAATTTCCACCGGTACCCTGTTGGCTAACGATACCTGTGGCGGTCGTTGGTAACCCAGGCCTCAACTGATCCGGTATGAAATTCTGAATCCTGATCCTAATATTTGATTGGGCACATGTTTTACGCTGGATGCCCTTCCTAAAGCAACCGTCCCCATTTATCCAGGCTTGGGACCAGCACTAAGACTGGCTTGTCCAACCCTATTGGCTGGGTTTGCACTTTAGAGCTAGTAAAAAAAAAACTTAAAACAATCCTGTGTCAGTCTTGTGAGTGTCTAGCTTTTCAAAAAGACATATGAGACAGATCTGGTATGTTTCAATATACAGTGAGCTGTACACCACATTATCTGTGTAAAGCTGCTTTGAGACAATGTTCATTGTTAAAAGTGCTATACAAATAAAAATTCATTGAATTGAATTGAATTTTACCCCCTACTGTGCTTCATCATCTGGCATTTTCCAAATATACCAGAGCACATTCCTCCCCCAGGCCTAAACAAAAACTTTAGTAAGGACCACATGTCAGCATGTCATCATGCATCTGTAAAAAAAAAAAAAGGTTTCTGGAATTGCAATAAAAGGGTAAAGTTCTGCAATACGTGTAATTTATATAGCAAGTTTTATTTTTGCCTTTTAAAAAGGATTTTTCTGAAGTTTTGTGGGCATCACAAGCGCTAGGTAATTAGATAATTGCTTTTTATCATTTTATATCATTTTGTATTACATAAAGCTTTCTGTGAAGAGACCTTTATTTAACATTTAAGGAAGGAGTATCAGGTTTACAATATAGACAAAAGTATTGGGACACTTGAAATTTCCAGGCAGTTATGGTTTTTCCTGTTACCACACATTTGGAGGCACATTGCAAAGGGTGTCTCTAAATGCAGTAGCATAACATTTTCCTTTCACTTGAACTAGGAGACCCAAATCTGGTCCAGCATAACAATGCCTATGTGCACAAACCAATATAAAGATATGGTTTGCATGGGTTGGAGTGGAAGACAGTGGTCTGCAATAGAACTTTGACCTTAACCCTATTGAACATCTTTTGGATTCATTAGAATGCTGACTGCACCTGAGGCTTCCTCAGCCTACATCAGTACCTGACTTTATGCCCTTGTGGCTGAATGAGCACAATCCTCCACAACCACACTTCAGAATTCAGTGAAACAATTTTTCAGAGGAGTTAAGGTTATTAAAACAGCATTACAACATTGGAAACATTAGAACTAAGTGTGGAATTGAACGTTTAAAAAGCACATAGAAATCTTATGCTAGGTGTGCATTTGCACCTCAAATTCAAATTAGAAAGCTAAGGAGAAAAAGATATCGAATAGCAAATAGAGACTGGTAAGGCAATTACTCTATAAAATACAATACAATACAGCATGTAATAAATAAGGGCTAACACATCTATGGGAAATTCCACAGTATTAAATGTAACTATACATTGTTTATAAGTCTGGTGAGTGGTTTACTAATGATAAAAAAAAAAAAAAATGCCCAAAGTCACTGTTACTTAAAGGGAATAAAACATTTTGTGGACTATTTTCTTCTATTAGCACACCACATGATTCTTTTTTTATTCTTTACATATCCCAGGCATGAAAATCTGCTCTAAGGCTCTTACAGCCTTTTGTATCTTACATTTCTTTCATTTCAACCAGAAACTAATGAGCTGATCTTGAATAACACGAGGGCTGTTTGCATCCATTTAAACCCATCTGCTTGTGATTGTCCTCTACACGTCATGATCCGTGTCTTATCTTCATAAGATGAAGCCAGCTGCTGTTGGCTGTATTCTATGTAATTTTGTTGTACTCTTTTGCAACATCTATCATTTTTATCTCTGCTACCAATAACACAGCGTGTCTGGCATACTAGCTAAAAATTAAGCAGTTATTCACCAAGGTAGTGGCTTTAACCATATAAACAAAGAAAAGCTAGTGATGCTCAAACCCAGGGGCCAGCTGGACATGGCATTCATTGGCTTGATGCAGTAATAAAAGGAAGACCTAAAAGGAATCTAGACTTTATTGTCACTATAAACATATATAATATATATATATATATATATATATATATATATATATATATATATATATATATATATATATATATATATATATATATATCGCATATTATAATTATTTGTTCAACTAATTGCATCACAGTATGACTAATTGCTTTTCTTGTAATATCCCAGCTTGGAAGTTGGAGTATGCACCCCTGAAAGCCATTTAAGGGCCTTGCTCAACTGTGGCAGGCTAAAAAATCTGAGATTTTTTTCTTTCAACCATCTGCTCAACAGCCTAGAACTTTAACCATAAGCACTTGTCCAAAGCTTCCTATATAAACCTCCTGCCCACAATCCCAAACTTATGAGTCTTATGCTCTACTAGTTATCATACTGTAACATTCTATTAAAAGAATAAATTAATAGATCACACAAATCAAGCTTCAAAAAGCAGTTTTTTAGAAGAAATAGGAGAATCCTAGCTGTCCCTTAGACAGAAGAGCTTGCAGTAAACACAAGGGGATAACATGTAAATGGTTTTCATCTATTCAAATAAAATTATGGTACTTTGGCCTGATCTCAGGAGAATTTTACAAAATTAATTTGTCTAATGGTAAATATTTCATTGAAAGATTTTTGATGAAAGAAAAATGCTTCTATGACTTTTCTCTATCTGGTCTCAGTGTCAGTGTATCAGTGGATTACCTAATATAGTTATCATGTTAGTTACCGTTAATTCTAGCCATTAACCATTGATTTTGCAATGAAAATACATATAGCATGACGAAAAAGAAGAAGATTCAACTGACAGACTTTGTATTGCCTGAATCACAGAGATCAACTCAAAATGATACTTTACTATTTCTATGACATATTAGAAAACATATAGCTTCTTAGACAATGAGATTAATAATACTGCTACTTTCTACTCCATTTTAAATGTCTTTCCAGCCTGAGTGGAAATATAGATTAGGCTTAAGTCATAAATTGTATACTTGCAAAACTTTGTGACATTATTAAATATTTAGATTTGAGACTTACATTGGAAAATAGTGTCTTCCAAATTAATGATTTATATAAAATGTTAGAGACATTAGCTGGCAGTCAAAAAATAGAGAAGCAATGATTTGACACCCAAAATGTCTTAGCTGACTTAATACAATTAAAAACTAAATTTTTTGTTGATGTTTTGTATTTTTTTGTTGAACTATTATGGAGATGGTTGCATAGATATTAGTCACTTTTATCAGAACACCAGGCAAATATGTTAAATTCAATAGACATAAAGCATTGATTTTCATTTTGCAATGTGTAACACCAAAAAGCATATTTTTTACTGCATTGTTCACCTCATACACCTCAACTAAATGCCGATGAATAAGTAGGTTACATTCGTGCTGCACTGCAATGCAATTATTGACATGGTTGTACTCAAAAGTTTTGCATTGTCATTGTCCCCTTTAATACTAATCTTGGCTTGCAATTATTAAGCCAAGGAGAAGGTCAGGTATGAATATCATATGTATTTTGAGATAGCAAAAAAAAAACATGAGGAGAAAATATATATATAAAAAAAAAAAAATGTAAGGGATAATAAACAAAATTTTTGCACCATAAACAAGCCAGAAATCATTTCTGCAAACACAACACGAATATTACAGAGTCATGTCTCCAGGTAGTTGTATACCTACAAAGCTAAAAACTTGTTTTCCTGCATTTCCTAGTGTTATAGCTGATTCAAGCTGCCTATGACTACTGCTGTATTCCATCCTGCTGTGTTGGTGTTGTCCATCCTCAGTATGGCGACTATAGCACTTACTGCGGTTGTGGAAAAAAAGGGGCTTTAGAAACAGCCTAAACAGCTGAATTAGTTCGCTTAATTGAACACCTTGTAGGTCAAAAGCAAACTTAGACTCTTTAATTATTCCTATTTTACAAAGTAGGCGATATCAATAATGCATTCAGAGAGAGTACTGTTCCAGCACTCTAACCTACTCCCTTGGTTACTCAGAATACCACAGGTAAAATACAATCATGTGAAATCCATTTTTCTGATATTTCCCGTTATTCTCCAACAGACAGATCGGCAGTATGACCCCCACCAGGCACACCGGTCATCCAAGGTCCCAAAGGAGTCATACCTGGTGGAGCAAGTGTTCAGCCCCCATCATTTTCCCCCTTCTGTCAAGTCGCATGTGAAGGGAAGTCCTTTGTACACAGACCTGCGTTTGACTGGTCTGACTGAGAGCAAACGTCCACAACCCTCCTGGACCATAGAGGAATTTAAACGCAACTCAGGAGACAAGAATAAACTCAGTGTGCTGGACCTACAGGTGAGACTTTCCATTTAGACCCTAGCCAGCATGTTCATTTTAATCAATCTACTATATACAGTGGGTACGGAAAGTATTCAGACCCCCTTAAATTTTTCACTCTTTTTTATTTTGCAGCCATTTGCTAAAATCATTTAAGTTCATTTCTTTTCCTCATTAATGTACACATAGCACCCTATATTGACAGGAAAACACAGAATTGTTGACACTGTTGCAGATTTATTAAAAAAGAAAAACTGAAATATCACATGGTCCTAAGTATTCAGACCCTTTGCTCAGTATTTAGTAGAAGCCCCCTTTTGATCTAATACAGCCAGGAGTCTTTTTGGGAAGGCTGCAACAAGTTTTTCACACCTGGATTCAGGGATCCTCTGCCATTCCTCCTTGCAGATCCTCTCCAGTTCTGTCAAGTTGGACGGTAAACGTTGGTGGACAGCTATTTTTAGGTCTCTCCAGAGATGCTCAATTGGGTTTAAGTCAGGGCTCTGGCTGGGCCATTCAAGAACAGTCACGGAGTTGTTGTGAAGCCACTCCATCGTTATTTTAGCTGTGTGCTTAGGGTCATTGTCTTGTTGGAAGGTTAACCTTCAGCCCAGTCTGAGGTCCAGAGCACTCTGGAGAAGGTTTTCGTCCAGGATATCCCTGTGCTTGGCCGCATTCATCTTTCCCTTGATTGCAACCAGTCGTCCTGTCCCTGCAGCTAAAAAACACCCCCACAGCATGATGCTGCCACCACCATGCTTCATTGTTGAGACTATACTGGACAGGTGATGAGCAGTGCCTGGTTTTCTCCACACATACCGCTTAGAATTTAGGCCAAAAAGTTCTATCTTGGTCTCATCAGACCAGAGAATCTTATTTCTCACCATCTTGGAGAACTCCATGCGGGTTTTCATGTGTCCTGCACTGAGGAGAGGCTTCCGTCGGGCCACTCTGCTATAAAGCCCCACTGGTGAAGGGCTGCAGTGATGGTTGACTTTCTACAACTTTCTCCCATCTCCCGACTGCATCTCTGGAGCTCAGCCACAGTGATCTTTGGGTTTTTCTTTACCTCTCTCACCAAGGCTCTTCTCCCCCGATAGCTTAGTTTGGCCGGACGGCCAGCTCTAGGAATGGTTCTGGTCGTCCCAAACATCTTCCATTTGAGGATTATGGAGGCCACTGTGCTCTTAGGAACCTTAAGTGCAGCAATAAAATTTTTGGAACCTTGGCCAGATCTGTGCCTTGCCACAATTCTGTCTCTGAGCTCTTCAGGCAGTTCCTTTGACCTTAATGATTCTCATTTGCTCTGACATGCATTGTGATCTGTAAGGTCTTATATAAACAGGTGTGTGGCTTTCCCAATCAAGTCTAATCAGTATAATCAAAAATTGCTGGACTCAAATGAAGGTGTAGAACCATCTCAAGGATGATCAGAAGAAATGGAGAGCACCTGAGTTAAATATTTGAGTGCCACAGCAAAGGGTCTGAATACTTAGGACCATGTGATATTTCAGTTTTTCTTTTTTAATAAATCTGCAAAAAGGTCAACAATTCTGTGTTTTTCTGTCAGTATGGGGTGCTATGTGTACATTCATGAGGAAAAAAAATGAACTTAAATGATTTTAGCAAATGGCTGCAATATAACAAAAAGTGAAAAATTTAAGGGGGTCTAAATACTTTCCGTACCCACTGTATATCCTAAGGGGTAGTTGTTTAGCTGCATATTGTTATGATTGGAATGGTCTTAAAGGTAAAGACACAAGGGGTTGAAGTTAATAATGACTTTGGAGATCCTTTTGGGCTTAATAGAGAAGCTTGCAGTGATCGATAGTTTGGAAAAAGAATTACAGTTCATACTTTAGGCAGACTTTAGGCATTAACAAGCAACACTTTAGAACAATTCAGCATTTGTGAGCATTAAAGACACATTCTAGTAGATTTTAACCAAATTTTAATCCACTGCATCAGTGGCATCATGGTTAACAAAGAGCAGACTGTAAAAGTTGGCCGGCAGGTAAAAAATTCTTGAAACTTTTTAGTGATGGAAATCATTTAAATGAATGAATTTTAAAGTTTATATTTAGTATTAGGTGCCTGAAAATATTAGTTTAACTAGTCAATAGAATTTATTAGGTTAATTCAAATTTCAACAACTCATGTACAATTAGGCAAATAAATAAAATCATTTTGAATTCGATGACTTCCGATGGTTAAAAATTATGTTTTCTGTTCTCTGTTCTCTGGTTTGAAAGGAATGGTATTAAAGGTTAATGATAAATAAAAAGTAAATTCCAATTAACAACCAGAATTTAGATGTACGTTTGTGTATATTTATCTTAATATAATAAGTGTGTACTAAGGAAGTCTATGTATTATTCATTTATTTGTTTATTTATTTTTACAGTAGTCTGACTGTGACACAGTCTTGTTACCATTAACAAGAATTTGAAACTGAAAAATCTGGAAGTCTAAAGGAAATTGATGAAATCATCAAATAGGAATTAAAACGTGAATATTTCTAAACTGAATGTCTTTATCTGCTTTTAGGTAGTTTTATTCCACATAACACTTGTGAAATAAGGTACAAATGTTTTGTGATTATAATACAGTGCATACCGAGCATAAGAGGTGCCTGAAAGTTTGCTTAATAGATCTGGATGCTTTTGTATTCGTCTTATAAAGTCCAATATCACACGCTAACACACCCAGTTTCTTTTGTTGCTAGTGCAGCTAGGATCTATTATTATCTTTAGCATTTTCTTTTTGAGAAGTATCCTGTATGACTGTCAGTCCTTGTTAAGTGGGCGTGCCCTCTAAGCCATTCAATGTCAGTGAATGGGGTGTGTGTTGTACTGCGTCAACTACAGCTTTAACATCTATTATGGTAACTCATTAATGGCCATGAATCCTTTTCATCCCTGATCATGCATCAAGATGTGCAGCGTATTTGGAAAACTGTACAGCCCTAGTGCTCGTCCATCACTTGACTACTGCTCGATATTTGAGAAAGCTGAAGGCTTTCGATGGTCAAATGAACTGCACTTGTTCTGCTTCAATGGAATTAAAGCCTGAAAAATGGTGCCATCAGGAGAGCAACCCACTGACCCTGTAATTCTCAGTTAATGCAAGGAGAAATGAGAAATGCATCCTCAGCCACTGCACTGTGCTCTTGTGAGGGGCCTGGAAAGTGGGCTAACATCATAGTCAGTGTGTATTGCACTTGATTGCGAGGATTTACTTTAGAGGCTGCTTTTTCTTATACTGTACAAAAAACTGCAAGGCACAGCTCTGCTCAGCACAACACAACACGTCATTCTTTAGTAAATGAAAAGCACACTCAGGCCTCGTCTGATGCTTTGCACTACAGAATAGGATTACATTTAGAATGCATTAAGTGCTGAAGATAAAGGGTCACATTGAATGGGTGCACATATCTATACTTATTTTGCACAAGACAATTTGGCAAATCTATGCTTTCATTAGAAAGTAGATGCATTGGGGGGCTAGTATAAATAGGCTACCATGAGTGAACCCCTATAATGTATTATTTTATTATTTTTTTATTATTTTTGTAATATATAATGTATTTTAAAACTGAAAATGTGTTGTATCAAAGCAGATTATTTTGGATTTATGCCAAAACAAACATAGCACCACCACCAATAGTATGAATAGAGGCTCATTTCTTTTTTAGCCCAGATTGTCGATTCATGCAGCTTGTCATTTCAGGTGCTTCAACAAGAGATACCCTAGAAATTAAAAATAAAGATTTGCATTAGAAGCAATAAGCATAGCTGCCACGCATGTCTATATGTAATGGTTTGCCCTGTACTATTCTTATTATGCTGTTCTGCCAATAATATAAGTGATATAATGCTTGCTGTCTCCTAATCATTTTATTATTGAGCTGTAAATAGATTTTAGCGTTCCCTTCTGATATTACGACCAGCCATCATTCCATTAAATAGGTGCAAAAGGCTTTCAGTTTGATCCAGGCCATGTAGTTGCATGGAAATCAATGATGTACAGCTGCATGCATTTAAAATTATGCCCATTCATTCTTTTGCAAGGCAACTCAGAACAGTGATAATTGTCAAAACAGAAAGCAGCTCAGAGCAGGCTTTCATCAGTTGTTGATGCTTTCACCCTGTAAATGTATTATTTTCCAATTAACATCAATGTTTGTTCTCCAAATCTGTAGAACGAAGACACTGCTGAGAAACTATAATTAAAGCAATGGGCATTCATCCTGGAATAAAAGAAACAAATCCTGGATGTAATCTGACTGACTTTGTAATGTGACTACATTCATACTGTTGCCAGGAGATCGCTAGTTCCCCATGATGTTGCATTAAGAAGCCACCTGGTGACCTTCCAAACTATTGATTGCTAATCTCCTCCAGGATGTAATTGGGGTATGTTTTTTTTCTAATAGGAAAAAATTCTGATTGCTCCTTTTTTACGAACTGCAAGATGCAAGATTACGCTAAGATTACTAGAGACAAAAGAGCTAATACCCTGTGTGTCTGGTGGTGTGGGAGAGAAAGATTGTTAGCTCAACTGTCTTCACAATGGGAGCAACTAGATGCTATAAATTATTTTAAAGCACAAACAAAAAAAAGATTAGAATTGAAAAACAAGTAACTTAGTAGAAGTTCAGGCAGAAAAATAAAAAAAATTAATTATACAGTAGCTCGGTTTCAATTTTAACGTTTTGCAATTTTAAAAGGAATTTCGGGTGGGGAAAAAAGCCAAATAATATTTTCTTCAACTATTACAAAAGTAAGTAGGAAAAACATACCATATCCATTATACAAGGCAGTTTTCCATTTGTGTATGGAAAGACAGGAGTGCCAAAAACACCATAAATTATAGGAAAAAAAATCTTGTCTGTATCAAAAGGGCAAATTTTTCACACATTATTTGGTTTTGGTAACATCGTAAGAATGCACAAAATGCTGTGGATCGAAATCTGCACATTACTGAATGAAGCCATTCCAAATTAATAGCTGTTCTGTTTTCTTGACTTAAGGGTCAAACTTTAATAAACTGGAGATAAGAAATAAATTGAAACTGAAAAGTGTGAGCATTTCCTTCCATTTCCTTCCTGCACATTTTTATGACACGTTTGTCAGTGGTGTTGGGGGTTGTGCATGTTCACTGAGTCCTGATGATTTGAAAGATTTTGTGCATAAAGCATTTGAAATGGTCACTCATGTAGATGATGCAATTATTATTTTACAAATCTTTATTATTAATATGTAATATTTATTAATAGATTTTTTCTATTTTACAGACTTTTCTGTTTTCTGTTTTAGATTGAACAGCGGAATAAATATGAATCCATAAAACGACATGAAGAATGAAGAAAAATTAAGAAAAAATGGAAATATGTTTAGCAAATATGAAAGATTAGTCCCCATAAAAAAAAGAAAAAAAAATATGAGCAGGAAAAACATATTTTAAAAAGAAAATAAAATATGTATAAAAAAAAAAAAGAAAAGAAAAAAAAAAACCTTAATACAGGACAATACTATTATATTATTGCTTTATGTTGAAAACAACACCAAAAATCTTTTAATGCCTTGTTATTTAATGATGGTTAAGTAAATGGTGAACATTTTATTCACTATGAGTCTCTCTTTTATTCTTATTTCTTGTTGTGCCCTGCAAACAGTATTTAGATAATTACCCTTAAAATATCCATAAACTTAAAAATTTAATAAAATAAGTAATCAGCTGTTTTGATTAGATTACAGGTTTGAGTCAAGATTTTTTAACAGGTATAAATACATCTTTTTTAACCTCATTGCCGGAGCTCTAGGTATGAGTATATTTAATAAAGAATAATAAAAGCCTAATACGTTTATCACACTATATGTACTATATGTTACACAGTCTCCAACTAACTTATAGATAGATGATGGTAAATAATAAACAAAATAATTTTAATTATTATCCTATATATTGATATGGATATTTTTTTAATATTATCTGAATATGGAAATTCTAATCAGACTTTTTTTTTACTGTCAAATGCAAGATTCTGCATTAACATATATTTGCCTATATAGTGTATGTACTACATACAAAATGTATGCCTTGAAAAATAAACATCCTAGTGCAGGTCCCAAACCCAGATAAATAGGGAGGCTTGTGTTAAAAAGGGCATCCAGCGTAAAACACTTGCAAAATCACAGATGATTTCATACCAGATCGGTTATAGGCCCGGGTAACCAACAACCGCCACAGGTATTGTTAGCCAACAGGGTACCAGTAGAAATTGGGCTACTGTTGAAAGAAGGAGGAGAAGGAGAAGAGGCCGACATTTACAGAGAAAGCGGGGAAAGTAAAAGTTTAGAAGTCTGGAGGTTCAGGTGGGCACTTTAAATCTTGGTACTATGACTGGTAACAGGAGAGAGTTAGCTGATATGATATGAGCGCAGAAAGGTAGACATGTTGTGTGCTTAGGAGACCAAGTGAAAATGTGAAAGGGTGATGGTAGATATTGCTAATGTCCTGTGGTCTGATAAGACTAAGATAAACTTGTTTGGCTCAGATAGTGTCCAGCAAGTGTGGTGACGCCCTGGTGATGAGGATCCAGAAAATTGTTTCTTGCCTACAGTCACGCATGGTTGTGGTAGCATCATATTCTGGGGCTACATGAGTGCTTGTGGTATTGGGGAGCTGTGGTTCATTTGAGGGAAACATGGATTCCAACATGTACTGTGACATTCTGAAGCAGAACTTGATGTCCTCCATTCAGGAACTTGGCTGAACTGCAGTTTATCAACATCATAACAACCCCAAACTCACCGCCAAGATGACAACTGCCTTGCTGAA
Source organism: Silurus aristotelis (assembly GCF_946808225.1). Taxonomy (NCBI): domain Eukaryota; kingdom Metazoa; phylum Chordata; class Actinopteri; order Siluriformes; family Siluridae; genus Silurus; species Silurus aristotelis. Next base: position 20,491,930 of record NC_139586.1, read on the forward strand.
GAAGCTGAAGGTGAAGGTGATGGAGTGGGCGAGTATGTCTTCAGACCTAAACCATATTAAGCACCTGTGGAACATCCTCAAGCGGAAGATGGAGAAGCGCCATTTGTCTAACATCCAGCAGCTCTGTGATGTCATTATGGAGGAGTGGAAGAAGACCCCAGCAACAACCTGTGCAACTCTGGTGAATTCCATGCCCAGAAGGAAGGCAGTGCAAGATAACAATGTTGCTCACACAACATAATGAAATTTTGGACACGGTTTTGGCATGTTCACTTAGGGTGTACTCACTTTTGTTGCCACCTATTTAGACAATATTGGCTGTATGTTGAGTTATTAACAGAGGACAGTAAATCTGTACTGCTATACAAGATGCACATTCTAAAGTATATCTAAGTTTCATCTCTTTAGTATTGTCCCTTGAGGAGATATACTAACATGGTTACTGAAATGTTCGGGGTGTACTGACTTTTGTGTGATACTGAATATATATATATATATATATATATATATATATATATATATATATATATATATATATATATATATATATATATATATATTCATTCAGTTATGTGTTTCCAAATACAATAAATCTTTCAATCACATGTCTTTGGTGTGGAAACTGAATAGCCTGAAGATCAACAGTAATAGTAAGTACATTAGTGTAAGCATGGTTAAAGGGAGCAGCTAATGACAGTGTAAACTTATAGCATATTCTTTCCTATAACCTGCAATGCAGAGACATCAATGTTAACACTGTACATCTTGCTCACATTTCTGAACTCTCTTTGCCAACTATAGTTATGGATTTGCTCGATTAGTGAACCTGCCCGTGTATTACATCCTCCCACATGTTCCACCATCCCACGTCTATTTAAAAAAAGGCTGAGTAAAAAAAAATGCACGTACATACTACTGCCCCTGGCTTTCGAATGTAAGTTTCATTCCAAATCCTGGTGGACCAGAGCCGGGTAATCAGAATGGTGCAGGTAGCTGCAGTGGCATTGCAAGCTGAAAACAAATGAACTTGCCTGTGTTTGGGGTCCCATGAACATTAGGTTGGGAATTGTGCATGTATAGCATATATTTTGTAGTGTGAAATTTACTACTATTGAATTGTCTTTTAGCAACTGCTGCACTACAGTTTAGTGGCCACTAGGAGGGGTTTGTATGTTGTAGGTTAAACCAATGACGGGTCCAGACCAGTTTAACAGGAGAGACCAGGGTTAGAATATGAAAAGATGACATATTTGCAACTACCTACTATGATCTGCACTGTAAACCAGCACAACTAAATTTAAAGTATGGTTAATTATACATATTAATAAGAAATGACAAAATTATAGAAGTCTGTAATTATATGCTATAATTATAGTTTTGAAAAAAAATTCATTACTTTGTACAGAATCCACTACTGTTTTTGATAGATGGATAGATCTTAGAGATAGATATAGATAGATAGAGATCTTTCTTCGCATATCCTTGTGATGTTAGTAAGCTGGGGTCAGAGATGACAAAGCACCTCTGGAGCACAAATGGTCAAGGGCCTTGCTCAAGGGCCCAAGAGTGGCAGCTTGGCGATACTCTGGCTTGAACCCTGATTTTATGATTAGTAACCATGTACCTTACCCACTTACCACTTTCCAAGCAAACATTCAACAAATGACACGCTGATGTTCCAGTTTTTTAACATTTCTTAAAACCAAAATGACAGACAAATAAAACCGGTTAAAAAAATCTAAAATGTGACCAATAAACAGCAAAACAATGATAAGGCTAAAACTGTAAATGATAAGCAGGACTAACACAAATAAAAATATCACTAGGTTACATATGTAACCCTAGTTCCCTGAGAGAGAGAAAGAGAAAGAGAGAGAGAGAGAGAGAGAGAGAGAGGGAGAGAGAGAGAGAGAGAGAGAGAGAGCGAGAGAGCTGCGTCAAAAACGCTTTGGGAACGCCATGCGTTATTCACGTTTTGAATCACGTGTAAAATCCGGCCAATAGGCAAGTCATGGCGTCATTGGCGGGCGACGTCGCATAAACCAGGAAGCTACAAAATGGGTGAGCAATGGTAGCAACATTAGCTTTTGAAAAAGGAGAAGGTAAGCGCTGCAGGAAGTATGGCCGATTGATGCAGCTCCCGCCATACCCCGGGTGGAATAAGCCTTGACTCCGAAGAAAGTGAGGAAGACCAGAGGACTCATAACATGAAGAAATCTTCTTCTTCTTCTTCTTCTTTCGGCTGCTCCCATTAGGGGTCGCCACAGCGGATCATCCGTCTCCATACCACCCTGTCCTCTACATCTGCCTCTTTCACACCAACTACCTGCATGTCTTCCCTCACCACATCCATGAACCTCCTCCTTGGCCTTCCTCTTTTCCTCCTACCTGGTGGCTCCATCTTCAGCATTTTTCTACCAATATAATTCATGTCCCTTCTCTGCACATGTCCAAACCATCTCAATCTCGCCTCCCTCACCTTGTCACCAAAACATCCTACATGTGCTGTCCCTCTAATAAACTCATTTCTAATCTTGTCCATCCTCGTCACTCCCAACGAAAACCTTAACATTTTCAGCTCTGCTACCTCCAGCTCCACCTCCTGTCTTTTACTCAATGCCACTGTCTCTAATCCATACAACATCGCAGGTCTCACCACAGTCCTATAAACTTTCCCTTTCATTCTTGCAGATACCCTACTATCACAAATCACTCCTGTCACTCTTCTCCACCCACTCCACCCTGCCTGCACTCTTTTCTTTACTTCTCTAACACACTCTCCATTACTTTGCACTGTTGACCCCAGGTACCTGAACTCCTCCACCTTCTCCACCTCTTCTCCCTGCAACCGCATCACTCCACTGCCCTCCCGCTCATTCACACACATGTACTCTGTCTTACTCCTACTGACTTTCATTCCCCTTCTCTCAAGCGCATATCTCCACCTCTCCAGGCTCTTCTCAACCTGCTCTCTACTCTCACCACAAATCACAATATCATCTGCAAACATCATAGTCCAGGGAGACTCCTGTCTGACCTCGTCCGTCAACCTGTCCATCACCACTGCAAACAGGAAAGGGCTCAGGGCCGATCCTTGATGCAGTCCAACCTTCACCCTGAACCAGTCTGTCGTACCTACTGCACACTTCACTGCCGTCACACTGTCCTCATACATGTCCTGCACCACCCTCACATACTTCTCTGGCACACCTGACTTCCTCATACAATACCACAACTCCTCTCTCTGTACCCTGTCGTACGCTTTCTCTAAATCCACAAATACACAATGCAGCTCCTTCTGTCCTTCTCTATACTTCTCCATCAACATCCTCAAAGCAAATAAGGCATCTGTGGTGCTCTTCCTCGGCATGAAACCATACTGTTGCTCACAGATGGTCACCTCTTCTCTCAGCCTGGCTTCCACTACTCTTTCCCATAACTTCATGGTGTGACTGATCAACTTAATTCCCCTGTAGTTACTGCAGGTCTGCACATCTCCCTTATGCTTAAAGATCGGTACCAGCACACTCCTTCTCCATTCCTCAGGCATCCTCTCCCCTTCCAGAATTCTGTTAAACAATCTGGTTAAAAACTCCACTGCCATCTCTCCTAAACATCTCCACGCTTCTACCGGTATGTCATCTGGTCCAACCGACTTTCCATTCTTCATCCTCTTAATCGCTGCTCTCACTTCCTCCTTACTAATCCTATCTACATCCTGCTTCACCAACTCCACATCCTCCAATCTTCTCTCTCTCTGATTTTCCTCATTCATCAGCTGCTCAAAATACTCCCTCCATCTTCTCAACACACTCTCCTCACTAGTCAACACATTTCCCTCTCCATCCTTTATTGCTCTAACTTGCAGTACATCCTTCCCAGCTCGGTCCCTCTGCCTGGCCAATCGGTATAAATCCTTTTCTCCTTCCTTAGTGTCCAACCTCTTATACAGCTCCTCATATGCCTTTTCCTTGGCTTTCGCCACATCCCTCTTCACCTGCTGCCGCATCTCCTTGTACTCCTGCCTACTTTTCTCATCACTCTGTCGATCCCACTTCTGTTTTGCCAACCTCTTTCCCTTAATGCTCTCCTGCACTTCCTCATTCCACCACCACGTCTCCTTGTCTTGCTTTCTATTTCCAGATGTCACACCAAGTACTTTTCTAGCTGCCTTCCTCATCACTCCTGCAGTAGTTGCCCAATCATCCGGCACCTCTTCACCACCACCAAGCCCCTGTCTGACCTCTTCCCTGAACCTCACACTTCACTCTTCCTCCTTCAGTTTCCACCATCTTATTCTTCTTTCAAACCTAACTTTCCTCCTCTTCTTCTTCGCCTCCAAAACCATCCTACAGACCACCATCCGATGCTGTCTAGCTACACTGTCCCCCGCCAACACCTTACAGTCTCCAATCTCCTTCAGGTTGCATCTCCTACACAGAACATAATCCACCTGTGTGCACCTTCCTCCACTCTTATACGTCACCCTATGATCCTCCTTCTTCTTAAAATACGTGTTCACCACTGCCATTTCCATCCTTTTTGCAAAATCTACCACCATCTGCCCTTCCACATTCCTCTCCTTAAAACCATACCTACCCATCACCTCCTCATCACCTCTGTTCCCTTCACCTACATGCCCATTAAAGTCTGCCCCAATCGCCAATCGTTCTTTCCTAGGTACACCATCTACCACTTCATCTAATTCACTCCAGACTCTTTCCTTCTCCTCCATCTCACAGCCAACTTGTGGAGCATAGGCACTGATGACATTTATCATCATCCCTTCAACCTCCACCTTCACGATCATCACCCTATCAGAAACTCTCTTCACCTCCACTACACTCTTACTGTACTCTTCCTTCAGAATCACCCCTACACCATTTCTCTTTCCATCCACACCATGATAAAACAGTTTAAATCCACCTCCAATGTTCCTGGCCTTACTCCCTTTCCACTTGGTCTCCTGAACACACAACATATCTACCTTTCTCCTCTCCATCATATCAGCTATCTCTCTCCCTTTACCCGTCATAGTACCAACATTTAAAGTACCAACCCGAACCTCTACTCTCCTACACTGCTCCTTTTCCTGCCGTCTCTGTAGACGTCTTCCTCCTCTCCTTCTCCTCCTTCGGCCAACAGTAGCCCAATTTCCACCGGTACCCTGTCGGCTAACGATACCTGTGGCGGTCGTTGTTAACCCGGGCCTCGACCGATCCGGTATGAAATTCTCATTTGTGATCCGCATATTTGATTTGGCACATGTTTTACGCTGGATGCCCTTCCTAACGCAACCCTCCCCATTTACCCGGGCTTGGGACCGGCACTAAGAGTGCACTGGCTTGTGCCCCCCTAATGGCTGGGTTTCATAACATGAAGAAATGCCATCTACAATTCATCTGCTGAGCCAGAAAACATTTCCTATGAGGGCCATAGCAGACCAACAGCTGCTCCGACTCCCTCCAAAACGACAGGTCATGAGGGAGCCGCAGGCACCTTAGGCACATACCCCGATTTAGGGTAGAGACAAAAGGGCTGGCCATGCCAGGGGCAGATTCCAGGAAAGACAGGGGCCAAGGAAAGAGCCTGTAGGTCCCCGACCCTCCCAAGGGAGGAAATTGCCAGAAGTAAGGCGGTCTGTACCGACAGATACCTAAGAGCCACCTCGGCCAAAGGCTCGAAGGGAGGGCTCAGATAGAGCCGCCAGCACAATGGCCAAGTCCCACAAAGACACTCTTTTTTAGGGGAACTAGCCTTTCAATGCTGGTCTCTGACCCTCCCAGAGCGGCTGGAGCAATGCCCTGCAGCTGTTGGGGCCTCCTGAGAGGCAGCGGGTGGGAGGAGAGTCTTGTAAGAGAGTTAACAGCCTGGCCTCCCCATCTGCCCGGTAGTCTGATCGTGTAACCAGCCTCTCGAGGCTGGCTTCTGACCCTCTCAGAACTCCACGGGAGGAGCCACTAGGGCGTTCAGAAGGAAATCCCTGTCCCTGTCAGGAATCTCTGCTTACAGGGTGAGCCACAGAAGCCTAGACCATGGTCTAAAGTCCATGGTCAGCAACTATTTGAGGTCACCTGATTTATACAATAGCAATACAATGGTGTACAATTGATTTTCTTACTTGATTTGCTTAGCTCTACTCTTGATGTGAATCTTCTCTTGTTCTCTTGCCTTGTTGAAAAATTTGTCCAATGCTGTTGCATCTGTGGGAAATCAGTGTTCCAGGGAAAGAGGTGGTTGTTGGCCCAGTATACAATGGGTGAGTGGTTTTTCGAGAAATGATGCAGAGTGTTTTGAATATTTGGCCTATGTGGCAAGGATGAGCACTCTTATCAGAAATCTTTGGAGAGCATGTAAAGGAGCCAGATGAGGATGAGATGAAGAAAAGCAAATGTCAAACTAACAGCTTCTTCTAGTTGCCCCATTAACACCCTTTATATTTAAGATTAAGTGAATTGAATCTAGCGAAATACGATGGGCCATTGGGATTTTCTAAGTGATGTGATGTGATGTAATGTGATCGCAATGTGTTGGATGTGCTGGGATAGTGATAAAGGCGTGAAAACACAGAAGCTATTGGCCAGTCCAAATGGCATTATCAGATATTCACAGACCTGACATTATACTGTCATCAATCCTCATCCTTTCCAATGTGAAATAGATTGTTAAAACTTTAAATGGTGACCATAAAATGATGATGGCTGTTTTGACCTGTCGTGTTGAGGGCACCATGTTAAAGGAAGTGGGTATATATTTCAAAGCATTTTGATTCAGGTTACTATAGAACCCTGCAGGATTAGGTGAAGGATCTGCTGTAGCCTTGCTGTAAATCTACAGATTCATTTTCTTAGATGAACTTGTTTTCATGTCAAGTTTAGCCGATAGGGATGTGCTTGGGATCACAGGTCACAGATTTTTTATCAAAGACACTCCACAACTCTGATTAGTGGGCTGACTTTAACAGTCACATCACCGACATCACACAGTTTATAAAAGACAGGAATATATGTATAAAGTATTAAATAGAATTAGCTTTAACAGTGGATTGCATTAATTATCATAGAAGACTACAGATCAAATATAAAATACACACAAATGTTGAACTATTGTGCTATTATTTATTGTGCTCATATTTACAATTATGCTAATTGTGCTAAGCATGTGCATGCATATCTCTAGAAAATAATATTAATTGCAGTCTGTACATTACAGTACAGAGGTTTGTGTGTAAAGGTTTAAAAAAAAGTGTTGTTTAACAGTCTTTTTGTTATGGGGAAAATTCTGTTCATGTAAGGGTTGAGGTTGCAGGATTGTCTGCTGGAGGGAAACAGTGTGAGCAGGTTGTGCAAAATATTTCAACTGTTTTACTTAGTGCCATTTTTTGTGAAGAAGATTGGAGAACCTGAAGGAAAATCATGCTGACACAGAAAAGTATGCCCAGACAGTAACCTTCCATGGCCACCACTGCACCCTAGATTATCTAATGATCATCCAATGGGTCAAATATACTGTAACAGACTACACATTAATTTGAATTCCAATCAAAAATCAGTTCTATTTGGCTACATTGCTGATTTTACATAAACTATAGAGTAGATACAAATACACACTGTGGATATTCCTAAATGAAGTAGAGTTTGTTGCTTCTTATTTTACTTTACTTTTTAATAGATGCACAGAACAGAAAAATAATTATATGCTTTATGCATATTTTTTTTTAGGTTTTTGACAAAGCTCGCAAACTGACCTTTCTGAAATATATTTAAATCGACTAGTTTTTTTTAATGGTGGTAGTTTCTTAGGATTAATGTGGTCAGTTGTAGCCAACGGCCAATCATAGATATTTGACACACCTTGTTTTATATATATATATATATATATATATATATATATATATATATATATATATATATATATATATATATATATATATATATATATATATTAAAATGTCACCTCCACTACATTTATTATCCTAAATTAGATGCACCTGTTTGAGGTCGTTAGCTGCATAAAGACACCTGTCCACCCCATACAATCAGTAAGAATCCAACTACTAACATGGCCAAGACCAAAGAGCTGTCCAAAGACACTAGAGACAAAATTGTACACCTCCACAAGGCTGGAAAGGGCTACGGGGGAAATTGCCAAGCAGCTTGGTGAAAAAAGGTCCACTGTTGAAGCAATCATGGAAGAAGCTAAACATGACTGTCAATCTCCCTCAGACTGGGGCTCCATGCAAGATCTCACCTCGTGGGGTCTCAATGATCCTAAGGAAGGTGAGAAATCAGCCCAGAACTACACGGGAGGAGCTGGTCAATGACCTGAAAAGAGCTGGGACCACCGTTTCCAAGGTTACTGTTGGTAATACACTAAGACGTCATGGTTTGAAATCATGCATGGCATGGAAGGTTCCCCTGCTTAAACAAGCACATGTCCAGGCACGTCTTAATTTTGCCAATGACCATTTGGATGATCCAGAGGAGTCATGGGAGAAAGTCATGTGGTCAGATGAGACCAAAATAGAACTTTTGGGTCATAATTCCACTAAACGTGTTTGGAGGAAGAAGAATGATGAGTACCATCCCAAGAACACCATCTCTACTGTGAAGCATGGGCGTGGAAGCATCATGCTTTGGGGGTGTTTTTCTGCACATGGGACAGGGCGACTACACTGTATTAAGGAGAGGATGACCGGGGCCATGTATTGCGAGATTTTGGGGAACAACCTCCTTCCCTCAGTTAGAGCATTGAAGATGGGTCGAGGCTGGGTCTTCCAACATGACAATGACCCGAAGCACACAGCCAGGATAACCAAGGAGTGGCTCTGTAAGAAGCATATCAAGGTTCTGGTGTGGCCTAGCCAGTCTCCAGACCTAAACCCAATAGAGAATCTTTGGAGGGAGCTCAAACTCCGTGTTTTTTTAGCGACAGGCCAGAAACCTGCCTGATCTAGAGAAGATCTGTGTGGAGGAGTGGGCCAAAATCCCTCCTGCAGTGTGTGCAAACCTGGTGAAAAACTACAGGAAACGTTTGACCTCTGTAATTGCAAACAAAGGCTACTGTACCAAATATTAACATTGACTTTCTCAGGTGTTCAAATACTTATTTGCAGCTGTATCATACAAATAAATAGTTAAAAAATCATACATTGTGATTTCTGGATTTTTTTTTAGATTATGTCTCTCACAATGGATATGCACCTACGATGACAATTTCAGACCCCTCCATGATTTCTAAGTGGGAGAACTTGCAAAATAGCAGGGTGTTCAAATACTTATTTTCCTCCCTGTATAATATATATATATATATATATATATATATATATATATATATATATATATATATATATATATATATATATATATATATATGTATATATATATACAATTTTTTTTTTTTTTTTTTTTTTAGTAGCCCTTTAGGGGCACTTGATGTTTTGTAACTCCATACTTAAAAAAAGATTCTTTATATTACTTCTGTTTTACCCTTGAAATCTTTTCCTATCATTTTCCTTATATTTTTTTCTTAACTAATCATTTGTTTTTCCACTCCTAGACACATCTTGATATCCTCTGTTCCTCTTCTGGTCCATCTCCGTTCCACCTTTCAGTTCCTCCCTTGTGCTTGCTGTATCATTTCTAATTCAATTAAACAGGCAATATTGATTATTGGATAATTGAATTGTTTGACGAGCAAACAAAAACCCTATTCGTCTTCCCTAGGCTTCATTTTACACCAGGGTCCACAGTAATATTAAAGTCAGCTCCATACAAGCAATTTGTTTCTGCCAGAGCCACTCAACTGATGTCTTTATCTCCCAACAGACCCAGGAGTCACTCAACCCCAATAACCTTGAGTACTGGATGGAGGATATCTACACGCCGGGCTATGATTCTCTGCTCAAGCGCAAAGAGGCAGAGTTTCGGAGGGCCAAAGTTTGCAAGATTGGTGCTCTGATTGCTGCAGCGGCCTGCACTGTGATATTGGTTATCGTTGTGCCCATTTGCACTATGAAGTCATGAGGATTTCTTCTATGTTGCCAATAAACACGAGACGTCTTGTTTTGCTGATGTATGGTTCGTTTTTGGTGCCTAGATTAAGCCCAAATGTGAATTTGATAGAACTTTTTAATGGCAGGCGCACATTTACTCATCTTTTTGGCTTAATCCAGGTGCAAGCAACTGGTTTTAGAGTCTAACTACAGATTCTAGGAACTGGTTTTAGAGTCTAATCTACAGAAACACAATTCCTTACTAAGGATTAACTTTTGATGTTTGTTCTTTTTATTTCTAGTAGAAACATTTATTTGTTAACATAGACTTTTATGGAATATAGATAATGTTTTCTTGTTTTATAGCTAGTATGTAACATACAATACTAAAATATTTAAATTCTGAGATCTTTATGTTGTTGCAATAGAAACTACATGGAAGGAAGCGTAGTATATTTTTTATTTTACTATGATTCTATGAAAATTATTTTTCAACGAATTTGCAGACAGAATGTGACTCTGTACAGCAAGGTTTATCTTTTTTGACAAATCAGGAATGTTTTATTGGGTTTGTGCAATGTTTTTTTCTCCTAAGTGACAGTTATAGTTATAGATATTATAGATGACTAGATTACTATATATTCAACAAAACCATTTCTGAAGAAGTGAATGTATGAAGGGCCATTGTATGTATTCATTGTATGAGGATTCTAAAATTTAATTTATTTAAAAAAATGTTTTTCAAATGGCAAGTCTCATATCTAATTATGTTTTTATGCTGTCTTCACCTGCTTACTATATGTCCTTTTTTCCCCACTTGCAAGGTCATAATTATGTTGGTTTTTTTTTTTTTTTCAGTGCATTGGTTTTGGTTTTTCTGCATATTTCTAACATTTAGCCCTATTCTTCAAACCTGGTTTCTGACTTAAGGTTAAACCTCAGTATTCATATTCTTCTCATGCACCTAATGGCAGCATTTATAAGAAAATAAAAATGAATTAGAATTGTCCTAAGTGCTAAAATGTATAAAATACCCATTAAAAATCATTACGTTCATTTATGCGTATAATGTACTCTGCATGGTAATATGATTTACATAATGCCAGTGTACATTCGTATTTTGTTACAGGGAAAGTGAGCAGTGAGCAGCAAGTTGGTCAACCTTGAAATGATTATATAATGAAATTGTATAGTTTGTAACAATTGTGAAGTTACATGTACAGTACATCTATGGGACTTATCTGTGCCAGCTCAACCACTAAATAGCAGATAGTAAGGCAGGCTTTCTACTTAACTAGCCACTTAGATAGGCTGCAATAGCACAAAGTGTTACCTCTTTTCTTGCAACTCATATCCCAAGCCATATATTTGACCCTTAGAATGGAATTACAATAATATTTATTTATGTCTATTTTTGCTGGGATGTAACAGAATCCATCCAATACTCTTCATAGAGGCCTTAGGACCACTGAATGCAAACTGCCAGCTACATCTTATTTTTAAATGTTAATAAACAATTATAAAATTAAAAATAAATTATAAATTATAAACAATAAACTGATTGGCACAAATCATGTTTGGCTAATTTAGTTTGAAATCCAGATTAATATTATGTATTAATAAAAGATTTTATCAAAAACAAAACGTCATCAAAAAACTTAACTGCTGCTGAAATGTACAATATTGTTGAGAGAGTTGGGTTTTTTTTTTTTCGTGCTGATTCATGTTTTATGCTTTGTAACATATCAGTGCGGTTTACATTGAGATAGAAAAGTATTTCATGGAAAAAAAAGATTTGCAGTGAAAAATGGACATTGTTTTGAGTACATTTCTGTCAGTAATTTAACCCTACTACTTGTGGCACATAGCCAACTGCTTTTGATTTTCTTACTTTGAATGTAGCTTGAATGGGTCATACCCAGACACATTGAAGGTTTGGTTTAGTGAAAAGTTGATTTGCACAATTTTCCCATCCTTTTAAATGTAGTCGATTGACCTATATGTTAGCAAATTCTGGTTTGACACATTTTCCATAAAACACATGCCTAATCAAATTAAGCTATAATCGACAACAAGGTGCAAGAATAACACGAGGAAATCATTAATGTAAAATATTTTGGGTAAGATCAATTTCCATTAATAGTTAGCTATGTTAATCGTGTAGGTGCAAGTCTAATTTAACAAAGGCAATGCCAGAATCTGACCATGTTGGCAAATCGACTACATCTGAAGTAATTTGTAAATGATGAAATAGATTTTTCGTCAAACTTTCCTTTAATAAACAAACTGCAAGTTGATGGTTGATACTTTGTCGGGTGACTCTGCCTTCACCATGGGAACTGTGAGCTCTCGTACACTGTAAGACCCTGTATATAAACTTCAGGTTCAAAGTGGATAATGTAAAACAGGTGTAACTGGAATAATATCCTAATAAAACTCATTGTTCTGACTGTTCAAAGACTTTCTGCCTGATCCCTTGAATGCGGTTATGCATCGGTTAAGTGGCAATAACAATTATAGCAATGCTTTAAAGAATCCAGAATATTACATGAGAAAATCACATTTGTACACTCAGAATTACATTATGTGAAAGTGCGGCAGGAATTAAGCCCTGCCCTCTTTACAATCATATGTCATATAGCCCTGAAAAAAAACTTGAATATGAATGAATGCAATGTGCTATTATGTCATATGTTACATAACTGACCTGCAGCATTTGTAGGTTCCCTTTAAAACATAAAACCACATTACAGCATATAAATTATTTCAAGAATGATTTTTAAATATTGATATTTTTTCGTTTTGAAAAACCCGATATCTAATTTTCCAGATCTTACAAATATGATATTTTTGGTTTTATATAGTATATTTAATAAAAAATGTATACCTAGATGAACACATATTTTGAAAACAATAATAAAGACAAAAACTAGTATCAGCAATACAAAGAATATTGTGGATATCTATTACATACATACAGATAGCTATCTATAGCTGTGTCTTTTCAAAAAATTACTGCGGTATTCTGAAAAAATAATTCATATTGTATGTATTATTCTTGTCTTATCATTTGCTGTTTTATACTTTTGCAGTATAAATTCTGGTGGTAATAATTTAGTCATGTAAAAATGTGTAATTAATTTTTTTCCTATTTTTTTCTAAACTGACATCATTAAGTGACATTAAATGTAGAACCTTTCAAAGGTTGGCCTGGAATTAGTCAGTAACAACTACATTTGAGGAAAAAACAATTATATTTACCTTTACAATTGCATAAAATCTTTCATAAACACATAAAAGTAAGTAAGAACATCACAGCTACATCATTTATAAAAGTAAATGTTTTTTGGTTTTCTAATGGTTTTCTAATTTAATATTCTAATTTTCCCAGAGCCAGAGGAATTGGTTACTGTGGGAGAACTGACTTGGCTCCTTGAAAATTGCAGTGTCAAAAAGAGCAGCTGGGGAGTGAAGTCGCAAAGCAAGTCATCCTTCTGGAGCTGCTCTTTCTGAACTAATGCACCACATGACATGATGAACACTACAAGAAAGAGAGCTTTCGCTGCACTTTTTTATTGCAGTTCTTTTGGCAGAAAGGGCCTGTTCATATTTTACTGTTTACATTACTTTTTCACGTTTAATTTTGTATATTAATATTAGTGAAGGGTTGTACTGTGCAGTTGACTGAAATCAGAATCCTATAGAAAAGCTGCTACATGATTGATATTATTGACATTAAATATGGTAAAGACATGCACAGTAAGTGCAGGCTTCATTGTGGAAGCAGCATATGCAATAGCAAATATACCCAGGTCCAAACTTTCATTTATAAAGAACATCTTATTCATTTTTATCAAATCAAATTTTATTTGTCACATACACATACACACAGAGTACGACATGCAGTGAAATGCTTTATCACAACATTATCAGTGTAAAGCTGCTTTGAGACAATGTTCAAAAGCGCTATACAAATATAAATGAATTGAATTAAATTCAAATAGGGCAAAACCCCCAAATTTGGAAGAAGGCAAAGGTATGCATAGCCAGAGATGAACCTAACAACGACTTCACAAATAGACAATGACAAACTGGAAGTTAAATATTGGTGCTGATTAAGTGACCAATAGAAAATAAGTTGGATGATTCTATAATGATCATTATAGAAACTTGCAACTTGTGTGGCAAGACTTTTGAACATTGGAGTTAAAATCACTTTGTATTGAATGAATCTTGATTATACAGTATGGGTTGACATGGGTACCTTCACTGTGTGAGGTACATATAAATCTACCTCGATATGCTGCATTCATTCTTACAGCAGGCATGAACATGGCTAGACAATGCAGGCAAAGGAGTTAACCAATGTAGAGTTCAAACAATGAATTTTTGACTTGTTGTGAGGTTGTGAGTTCGAATCCCACACCACCAAGCTGCCTCTCCTTGAGCAAAACCCTTAACCCTTAACTGCTAAGTTAAAAAATTAGATAATTGTAAGTTTCTCTGGAAAGGGCAAATGCCATAAAATGGGCTGATCTTAGACTCAGATGTATACAGCTTTCATGATCATTGTTAGACTGAAATTAGTGTGATATTGTGTGATATTTGTTTTAGTGACAAAACCGGGTAAAGGACACATTAAATGCAAATAAAATAATTATTTTGACAACACAGTAGTCTGAATGCAGACTATCCTTGGATGAAGCCAGTATCCTTAGATACTTCATCTTCTATGTCCATTTTTATTTCAGTAATATTTATTTATTTGGAGGAAACCTTTAGACAAGTAACGCAGAAACTATTTCAGGCTGAGCAGTTGAAGTTTATGGAATCTTGTCCTGTACCAAAACATGTAAATCTTCAATGTAAATCTGGCTAATAGCCCCGAATCTTAACCATTGAGCTACCATGCCCTATAATGACTGTCAGCATTATGTATGTCTCCCCCACTTGTGTTGTACTGTATAAAGCCCTATTGGCTGCTGACAGGTTTATTACATGCTAAAGCACCGATCAATTTTTTGTGCACCTTGGAAGGCGTTATGTGCACACGCTTGCAGTTTTGTGACAGGGTTATTTCTTTTTTTAATTAGCAATCCAGCAATACTTCTGGCCTTTAAATATACATGATATATTTTAGTTTTATATGAGGTGACCTTTAGATGCGGTTGGCACCAATTTGGATGGCAAGCGGTAGAGACATTAGAAGGTGCTACATAGGCAGTGCTGAATGTTGTGCATATGTTATTCATCCCTGCCAGACATATCTCTGCCTTCACACAGGGGGAAGCAAGAACTTTATCTGATTACTTTTATTTCAATTACCACTGGGAAGCTTTTAAAGGTTGGACTTTCCATTGGGTAACTCCATTGCCTGCATGGGTTAGCAGTGTTCATGTTCATTAGCATTTACCTCACACATTTAACCTCTCATCATCCTGTCAACACATACTGTATGATCAAGATATTATTTCTCACAGGCAAGGCTCTAGTCTAAACCACTGCTGTATGCTTAACCATCATTGAGACTGTGAGACCATGCACTTAATTCACTACATCTTTACCCATCCCACAAAAGGCAAAAGAAGCTTGAGAGCACTTACTTAGACTCAAATAAGGACAGCATCCTTGACAACAGCAGACTTCACCTTGGAGTTAAGAATACTGGCTGCAGGTGGTGGCGGAATTGAGCCAGTTTTAATCAGCATTTTTCTTTGCTGAATCTGCCTGAAGAGATTTTCATCACCCTGTAAATTCTGTCATTTACTTGCCAATTTATCTAAATAAACTAGTCAGTGAGAGAAGAATGTTTCCTCCAATTCACAAATTGAAAAGGAGCATACAGTACAGACCAAAAGTTTGGACACACCTTCTCATTCAAAGAGTTTTCTTTATTTTCATGACTATGAGAATTGTAGATTCACACTGAAGGCATCAAAACTATGAATTAACACATGTGGAATTATATATGGAATTATATACATAACAAAAAAGTGTGAAACAACTGAAAAATTTCATATTCTAGGTTCTTCAAAGTTCTTCACCTTTTGCTTTGATTACTGCTTTGCACACTCTTGGCATTCTCTTGATGAGCTTCAAGAGGTAGTCACCTGAAATGGTCTTTAAGAGGTAGTCACCTGAAATGGTCAAGGAGATGCTTGGCACTTGTTGGCCCTTTTGCCTTCACTCTGCGGTCCAGCTCACCCCTAAACCATCTCGATTGGGTTCAGGTCCGGTGACTGTGGAGGCCAGGTCATCTGGCGCAGCACCCCATCACTCTCCTTCTTGGTCAAATAGCCCTTGATGCCTTCAGTGTGACGCTACAATTTTCATAGTCATGAAAATAAAGAAAACTCTTTGAATGAGAAGGTGTGTCCAAAC
Organism: Silurus aristotelis; assembly: GCF_946808225.1. NCBI lineage: Eukaryota > Metazoa > Chordata > Actinopteri > Siluriformes > Siluridae > Silurus > Silurus aristotelis. The sequence goes on from NC_139586.1 coordinate 20,508,305, forward strand.
TTTTGGTCTGTACTGTATTTAAATCTTGATCCTATAACAAGTCAGCAACTCCATTTTAAGAGCTGGAGCATCTTAGAAAAATCTGGAGAAGTGTTTCTTCTGAAAAGGTTACACTGCCTCACAGAGTCAAATCAGCTACCAGAAAAGGCCAAGAACAAGTGATGTTTTACGATGGGAGTTAAAGGTACCATATCATCCACTCATATATACAAACTTTGTTTTTGAAAACCCACAACACTCAAATCCCTTGGTCAGAATGGAAAATTATAGTTTGATCAAATGTCATGAACCCAATTTCATATTTCTGACACCATCAACATAGCATCAACCTCTATAAAAACCTCCAAATAATACTGCAAACTGAAATTCTTGCAGGCTATTCAGAATATTGAGAGGTCTCCACTCAGCCTAAGGCATGTGCTTTCCTTCCTAACTAATCTTATGACTGTGCTATTGATCTACTGTCTAACACCACCTCCCTTTAGCTATCAAACTTAACAGATATCCCCAGAAGAGAACATGGATATGCCATATGAAGTACAGTATATATCAGGGTCTCTCAAACAATGCTACATTAGTAACCCTAACTAACCCTAACCCTACATTAGATCTCTAGATTCAGACAGATTTGTCGTAGCCAATACATGAAGAGCCCATAAGACTGAGACAGCCTCAATCAGATTTCTGCTTAATATAATTTTTCAACTGCCCTCTGTTTCTATAACTAAAATCATCCACTATATTCACAAATATAAACTGAATAAAAAATAATATTAATCATACAGTATGTAATTATGTTCATGAAGATTTGTTATGCAGATTCATCATCAGATACATAGCCAATATTAAAATGTACACCGATTTGAAAAAATACAACATCTAAGTTAAAAATGAAAGTCCTGCAGAGAAAGAAATCCAGTGGAAAAAAACATTGTTTTTGATGGTATTATACACATTCCCAAGGTACACTATTAGTGGGTGGGTGGGGGGTACTCAAACAGCTAAATACTCTCTCAGAAAAGAAACGAGTATAGCACAACCCAGTTTAAATTGTGCTTTCAAGAGTATCCTCAAGTAGTATTTTTCTACTAGAAAGGGGCAACATCCTCAGATTTTAAGCATTTATTTATTCAACTTCCATAACCTTTTTTCCCTCTTTATGGTCTCAGTCATAAAGAGCCAATCTAAGGAAAATAGATATGATATTTTTATATGGTATTTTTTATATTTACCATACACCCTTATCAAGAGCAAATTACAATTGAGAGTGGGAGCTTGGTGATCCTGGGATCTGAATTCCAATCCTAAATTCAACATCTTAACCAGACAGTAATCTAATCTCAGGATTGAACCAGGGAACCTGAAGCAGTTAGAAATAAGTATTATTTGCTATGACACAGTGGGTTTAAATCTCAGGCAGCTTTAAGCTATTTGTTTTCCACCAATCCTTCTTCTAAAATATTGTGTTTTTAGCCTTTTTCCCTTATCCTAGACCATTGGTTATTGCCCTAGTTTCCTCTAGCAGCCTGGTTTACCGCCTGTGATTTTTTTTTCTGGTTTCTTCTACTTTTTCTTTGGCTGATTTATGAGTATGGATTGCCATTCAGTCTGTGTGTCAACTGCATGACTCATGCTGGAAAAATGAAGATAATTGGAATTTACTTAATAATAAGGCTTTGATTCAGAGCTTGCATCTTATTCTACCTGAACGTCAGTGGAATTGTTACATAAAACTCCTGTTTTCTTAATGAAATCCTTTTGCTCCAACTCTGCTTTGAACACCCTCCCTAATCACATCTGACATTTATTTTGGCACTAGTTAACAACAAAGTGGCAGGTTAACATTAATTTTATATGTACATGTGTGATTGGAATGTGCAAACTGATGCAATTACACATGAAACAAAAGCAACAGCAATGCAAATTACATTCTCAAAGTGTGCAAGAAGGGTAAGACTGTCATACATGCGCTTATGTGTGTAAAGTCTCTCATTACCTGAGTTTCTGAACCATAATCAATATATGAGTTGTTTATATTCTTGGTTGAGATGACCTGATCCACTATTAGTCTGTCTACCAAGCAATGATTGTATATAATGTTTATTCGAAGTACAAATATGGAGACTTCTGTCTCTATAATTCATGAGTAAGTTAATGACCAAAAGTCTTGCTTGAAGCAATCAGCTCTCTGTTAATGTTGTCGCATTACAATAGATCACAATACAACATGTTCAGCAGGCACAACTAATCAACAGCTTCTGTAATGATAGCCTGAAAAATATCAGCATGCACATTTCAATAGTTTGATTTGCAGTGATCCCAAATTTGTGAGAGAAATTCCTGGAGACAAAAGAGACAGGGCTGTGTCTAATAAAATGACCTACCTAGTCACCCAAGCTTGAAAGGTATGGTTCAACAGTAAAATAAAATGTACACTCTTTTCCACTTAAATGTAGTCAATCAGCCAAGACGTGGAGCTAACAAGTAACAAAAATCTATCTCACCCTAAGGTCATAAAGTTCTGGAACATCAGCAGAGCATGTCTTTGCAGCAGTTAGAGCTCTGAAGACAGGAAAAATTTACTGGAATCTGGGAAAACCCATTGAGTTTTTCGCCTTGTGTTATACTTTTAACTGACTGTTATTCCTTTCTTTGTACTTTGTACTCTTTCCTAAGTTATCTGAAGACTCCATCCTTTGCAGCATGCAAACCAGACTTCACCAGATTACCTAAGCTGCACAAGGTCTCAGGCAAGAAAACAATTAAATGATCAATATCATGAAAGGGGAGAAGGAGAAGTCCTTTTTTTGGTTTAGCTCAAAACAAAAATTTTCCATTTTCCATCCTAGACTCTACACATAAAACTAGCACAAGAACCAGCCATGCTTCTTTTAAATAAGCATGGTTTCAAACTCTCTTTCGCTCTGTTTTACTTTGACCTTTATCCCTGAGAAGCAATTTTCTAGACAGCCCCATGGAGTATGTGGAAGGTATTAACTCAAAATTCTAGTAACCGCACTATGGGGCTGTTACACTTCAATTACATACATTTTTGGCATTTGGCAGACATCCTTATCCAGAGTGACTTACAATTAAGGCTTGCTCAAGGGCCAAGTTGGAGCTTTGTGGTGCTGGGATTTGAACTCACAATCAAAGTCAAACACACATTGATCAGGTTTTTAAATAGCTATTTGCTGTAGTGAAGTGGACATAATCCTATAGTATTCAGCTTGTAAAATTCTATTATTGATTAAAGTGTCCATCATCATTATCAAAACCAAGAAGAGCTCCTGTATGCTCAGTTCAGGCAACAAAATAAAAAACATTTTGAAATATCTACTACATGATTTGAGGTCATTTTACTGAACAGAACAGAACTAACAGAATTATTTAGTAATTGCCACCAGTGTAACTGCCAACAGTGATGAGTTGAATAAAGGACAATGATGCTTGTGAGTATGTTTTACTTCAGTTGATAAGAAACACATTTTCTTTTAACAATTTTGCCTGTGTACATGTTTAAATATGAATTTTAAAGGGTTCTCTTACATCTGGGGTTAAATTAGATATAAAAGGCTAGAACTTTGATTCTGAATAAATATATTTCAGTTTAGGAAAATCTGTTAAACTTCATTTCATGACATGCCACTAAAATGATTTGTTTTATGTTTACTTCCAAATATAGTTGCTAGTTATTTAATTATGGCACAATAAACCAAAGAAAGAAGCTCATTAGTAACATTTCAAAGCTGGGTGTGACCAAGGCAGTGTTTTAAAAAAAATGTATAGTAATAACATTACAGTTAAGTCACTTTCACACTCAATATAGTTTTGTACCAAACAGGTTGTGAGGTAAATGTTTTATGATTTTATTTGACAATGCACAATGTGTGACACTTTTGGTATTATAATGCATAGTAAAGAAACTATCTCTCTCAACCTCAATTACACTCAATTGACTTCTGTACCTTAATGACAGATGTGCAGGTATTTTCTCCAGAGTGAGTGAGTCACAGATGTGAATACATCAAATGTGAATACATTCATCAGCCCAACGATTTCCTCTTTTAGGATTTAACTACCTGAAAGTGCCTTAATTGAAAGCACTTATTTGGTAGGGCTGCAAATAGAGCTTTAAGCCATTTCGTTTCATGATGTTCTCATCTTTTGCAAAAGCTGGAACCTCATTGCTGCAATGTTGTGTCATTAAAGAGCTTTAGTATAATACATTTGGAAGATAAATCCAACTGTTTATACAGTTATTCACCTGTTTTTTAACTAGGATGCATTCCTATAATCCCTGCTGTTCAAAATAATGGTCTATTTAGATTTTGGGTTAGGTTAACGGTTAGTAAATAAGCCACATGCAAATTACATAATATACTGTAAAATGTATTGTAGTGCTGTCAGGGTTTGGACCACAAACTGGAAGCGGGAGTAGCTCTATCATGTTCCATAGGCCGTGTGACGCCCACGACAGGGTTCAGAGGCCGTGCGAAGCCCATGGCGGAGTCCAGAGGCCGAGCAACGTCTTGGGCTATGGTCAGAGGCCAAACGACGCCCTTGGCGGAGGTCAGGAGCAGAACGACGCCCTCGGCGGGGATCGGGAGCTGAGCGACCCTGGGGTATGACCGTGCCCTTGACAGACTTCAGGAGCACAGTGGCGCCCTCAATGGGGATCCAAGGTGCCAAGGCGACTATGAGGGAACTCAGGAAGCCGGTGATGCCCGTGGCAGGACTCTGGGGCATGAGGGCGTCCTCTTTGGGTGTCCGAGGTACTGTAGTGCCCTCTGCAGGTGTTTGAGGTGCGACATCGTTCTGAGAGGAATCTCTAATCACATTGTCACCCTTAGCACTTCTAGAGGAGCCTTTAAGCATAACAACGCTTACAGCGGAATCGTAAAGCCCGACGGTGCTTTCTGCGGAGTCTTGTCTGCCGTGTTGTCCGCCATGATGGCTTCTGAGGGATCCTGGATTGCGCCGGTAGAGGGGACTTGAAGCGTGACTGTGCTTTCAGAGGGGCTTGAGAGTGTGACGTAGCCTCCAGGGACGTTTCGAAGCACAACAGGACCCTGAAAGGAACTTGGGAGTGCTTTGTCATCTTCAGAGGAACTTCAAGGGGTGAGACGTTGCCTGAAGAGGAGCAAGGAGGCTTGACGTCGCCGTCCGAGAGAAACTTGAGAGGAACTCGGAGAAGAGTCGTCGCCTTGAGAGAAACTCGGAGGAGAGACATCACCTGGAGAGGAGCTAGGAGGCGTGATGTCGCCGTCCGAGGGACTTGGAGGCGAGACGTCGCCGTCCAAAGGACTTGGAGGCGAGACGTCACCGTCCGATTACCTTGGAGGCGAGTCGTCGCCAACCAAGGGACTTGGAGGCGAGACTTCACCGTCAGAGAGACTTGAAGGCGAGACGTCACCTTCTGGGAAACTTGGAGGCGAGACGTCGCCTTCTAGGGAACTTAAAGGCGAGACGTCACCTTCTGGGGAACTTAAAGGCTAAACGTCGCCTTCTGGGGAACTTAAAGGCTAAACGTCACCTTCTGGGGAACTTAAAGGCTAAACGTCACCTTCTGGGGAACTTAAAGGCTAAACGTCGCCTTCTGGGGAACTTAAAGGCTAAACGTCGCCTTCTGGGGAAGTTAAATGCTAAACGTCGCCTTGTGGGAACCTTAAAGGCTAAACGTCGCCTTCTGGGGAACTTGGAGGCGAGACGTCACCTTCTGGGTAACTTGAAGGCGAGACGTCAAGTCATGTAGAGACTTTGCAAATAGAATCAACAGGACGGAAGCAAACCACGTGAGGATAGTAATCCATGGGAGAAGAGTAATCCACTGAACTAAGGTAATCCTCGGAACGAAGGTAATCTTCAGGACCAGCGGGGAATGCTGCCAGTCCTAAATAGGGTCGGTGTCTGTAGCTATTGAGTAGGTCCGACACGAGTGAGATGGGAATGAGAGCTTATATGGGAAATCGGTACGAGAGACATCGCCTGGAGAGGAGCTAGGAGGCAAGACATCACCGTCCGATGAACTTGAAGGCGAGACGTCGCTTTCTGGGAAACTTAGAGGCGAGAAGTCGCCTTCTGGGGAACTTAAAGGCTAGACGTCACCTTCTGGGGAACTTAAAGGCTAAACGTCGCCTTCCGGGGAACTTGGAGGCGAGACGTCGCCTTCTGGGTAACTTGAAGGCAAGACGTCTCTTTCTGGGGAACAACGTCCCTTTCGCGGCCAGGCGCGGCCAGGCGGCGGGGCGGCACGCTCGGCTGGACACTGGAGCTGAGCGGCACCCTCAGTGGAACGCTGGAGCTGAGTTGCACCCTCGGCGGAAGGATGGAACGAAGCGGCGCACTCGTAGGAACTCTGGAATAGAGCGGCGTGCTTGTAGGAACTCTGGAACGGAGAACCGCACTCGTAGGAACTTTGAAACGGAGCGGTGCGCTCGTAGGAACTTTGAAACGGAGCGGCGCGCTTGTAGGAACTCTGGAACGGAGCAGCGCGCTCGGAGAAACTTTGGCACAGAGCGGCACACTCGGAGGAACTCTGGAACAGAGCGGCATGCTTGGAGGAACACTGGAACTGAGAGAAGCACCCGTAGGAACACTGGAACTGAAAGGAGCGCTCTTAGGAACACTGGAACTGAAAGGAGCGCTCAGAGGAACTAAAGGTGCAGACGTGAAGACCTGCCATTTTCATCCCGAACATCCCCAGGGGTTGACTAATGAAATCCGCGTAAGAACCAAAATCTCCTCCTTTGGCACTCCACAGCCTGCTGGCTCTGGAGAGAGCATCTCCAGACAAGAGGGAAATGCAAAAGTCAAATGCGGTCATCTCGCCAGAGAAGCAAGCCGGGAATTCCCCTGGGCTGTCAGAAGGGCATGGCACAGCCGCACTTGCATGCTCCGGAGCCGGTAAGCATGATCCGCGAGGAGCAGCAGCGCGCTTCCGGGTAAAACCCAAAGCGGAGTTTGGCTGCCAAATCATCTCGGCAGGGCGAATCCTCTTTCAGTACTGGTCAGACCTTCTGTCAGGGTTCAGATCATGAACCGGAAGCGGGAGTAGCTCTGTCATTCTGACACACACACACACACACACACACACACACAAGTCATGTAGAGATACGAACTGAATCGCGAAAAGAATCCACAGGACAGAAGCAAACCATGGGAGGATAGTAATCCACGAGAGGAGAGTAATCCACTCAACTAAGGTAATCCTCGGAACCAGCAGGGAATGCTGGCAGTCTTGAGTAAGGTTGGTGTCCGTAGCCATTGAGTAGGTCCAACACGAGTGAGATGAGAATGAGAGTTCATATGGGAAATTGTAACGAGAGACAGCTGTCTCTCGTTAATGCCGGGAGCGGCAGAACAAGGCAGCGTGACAGCTACCAAGGGGGGCGTGGGAGGTGGATCCCTGACAAGTGCACAATATATCATCACAATTTATCTATTCGTTATTTCATCTATTTTGATAGTGCAGTTTTTAGCTATCAATATTTAAAGGATAATCTTTTGATTTTTTACTTGGCCCTGGATCTTGGTATCACATTATAAAATTCAGTTTATGCACATTCCATTAAAACATTTCTTAAGGTTTTATAAGGATCTCTTAATAAGCAAGGTCATATCTATTGATGTTTTGCAGAGTGACTAAACAGATTATCCAAAGACCTAGAGCACTTCTCATCCATGTCACAACCTGTGATCATTGGAAAAAAAAAAAAAATGTATTGGTGTTTGTTGTTGTTTGTTTGTTTGTTTTTTTCTGACTCCCACTTTCTAAAAACCTGTGCAGTATGTTGGTGGCTTCTCTAAACTTTAAAGCTAGATGTAAATGGGCATGTGAATGTGTGTGGGCATGGTGCCTTTCAGTGTAGCAAGTGCTCCTGGAAAGACTATAAATCTATTATGTCCTTGGCCAAGGCTAAAAATGACAAGTGGGGTATAAATGTATTAATTTAGGCAAAGATTGATATAATCAAAGATTATTTTGAATACTTAGATATACCTGCTACTTATTCAAGATTATATACAAGTTTTTTTAAAGGGAGATATAAAATGCAGTGCATCAAAGGCAATGCAGAAATGGTTGTCTGGTATAAAATATGGGAAATGTTTTGCATTTGAGTTCCCAAGTTTACAGCCTTGGCTCTGTGCTGTTATAATCTCCACAGAATGCTTCAGATTTAGTTTTCATACTCAAACTTCACTAATTAGAAATATGAATGATAAAACTTTTAATTTTCTTATATTTAAAAGCATTTATTTTTTTATTATATTTATTTTATCATTTTATTTGCATAATTAATCATTTTATATATGCATTAGTGCTTATATTGATAATTATGTCATTGTACAGTTGGATATATCTGTACCTCTCTTATCCTTCCTAGAAAGGGTAGAATAAAGGTGAAGCTGTAGTAGCTGTGGCCATCAACAGAAAGTCAATATAGATCTTTTTATATTGGATATTATCTTCAGTACAGCTGACTCAGGTATCACTTTTTCATCTTACAATAGATGAAAAAGCAACAATTACATAAAGAGGTTATTGAGAAAAGTAATGTCACTTAATTTTGCCATTACAGAAATGGAGATAGATAGAGAAGGGTTGTGGCATAAAGCATGGTGTGGTAAAGCCTTCATTGTTGTGCTATCAATTGAAAAGAAAAGCTGTAAATGGCTCACCCATGTCCTCCATGCTGTTTTATCACCCAGCATGTGACAGCTCACTCACTGGGCCCTCTACACCCTGCTAATGGGATATATAAAAGAAGCAAGGCAAAGCATGCTCAGAATACTGACACAGCAGTGTCATGACATGCACGGGTTATAGTTATTTAGAAAACATGGACAAATGTGTTCTTGCAAAGATTTTACTAGTCAGTACAGGTGATTAGTACAGGGTCTACAATTTAGTCCATAACAAAACTGTTTTTTGTTCAATTGTAAAAATAAAAACAGAGGTGTTAACATTGTTCAAATGAAAATCCTTGCATGCAGAATGAAATACAATTGAAATCTATCAGAATATTCTTTTCACACATTAATTTTTACATCGTGTTTCAGGAATGGTTTCAGGGGAAACTAGAGGCCGCAAACATTCACCTCCTCCAGGCGCTCCAAGTCTTGCTGGTCACTAAAAATGGCCCTGCGGATAAATTCAACAGCACTGCTGATCGGTGTCGTGGCTTCCTCTTACAATTTAAGGTATATTTCTCCCACCACCCTGAGACTTACAGTGAGGACACCACGAAATGCGTATTGATGCTAACGCTGCTAACCAGGAAGACACTGAACCTAGGCTTTTAAAGCCACTTCAGGAGATGTTTGAGTATATGGCAGGAGGACTGGATGTGTCCACACAACTACTCCAGTTAAGCAAAGGTTTAGAATCGGCCGCCAATTTTGCCGTAAAATTTAAATACCAATCGCTGACAGTAGCTGCAGAGAGCAGAAACAGAGAGTGCTAGCGGTGCCAGCGCTCCAGAACCGATGCAGCTGGGCCGAACGAGCTGTGACTTCAGAAGAACTCTTGCGATGCCAGAGTCTCCAACTTTGCTGGTATTGTGGACAGGAGGCTCACCAATGCGCCATAAAACCTTGCATACGCTCACAACCTTATGGTAAATAATCAACCCATTGGAGATGGAGATGTTATATCACCCACCAAACCTCTCCAGTAACCCTTCATGTAGGATTATTCTATGTAGAGGAGCTTGTCCTGTTCACTACCTCCTCACCCTCAAACCTCATCATCCTGGGGATTTCCCTGGATTTAAGCCCATAACCCTGTCATATCATGGCAACACAAATAATCAGCACAGTGGTCATTAAACTGCTGGAAACACTGCATGGGGAACCAAACAAGCAAAAGGACAGGGGGTTGCACCAATGTCTAGACTATCGCGGCCTGAACGCAATTACCATACGCTACCATTACCCACTCCCTCTGGTGTACAAAAGTGCTTAAGGTCTCTAGCAATAAATAAATCTACACTGGAATGCTAGATTAAAAACTTAAGATAACTCTGTTGAGGGCTTTTTATTTATTTATTTATCAATTTTTTTAACAACGCAAATTCGGAAAGTTTTAGTTTAAGTTTTTCAGGAAGAGGTAAATCTTCAACCGTCGCTTGATGATAGTCTAGGACTCTGTTGTTCGGACAGGTGAAGTTCATTCCACCACCTCAGTGCCAGAACAAAGAAGAGCCTTGATGTATACTTACCTCTTACCCTGAGAGAAGGCGGTACCAGCAGTGTGAGAGGATCTCAGACAGAGTGGTGCAGTGTGAGGTGTGATGAGGTAAGATGGGGCTGGTCCATTTTTGCCTTATAGGCAAGCATCAGTGTTTTTAATCTGTTACGTGCAGCTACTGGAAGCCAGTGGAGGCAGCGCAGCAGTGGGGTGGTGTGGGAGAACTTGGGCAGATTAAATCAATTGATCAAATGGCATGGACAAATGGTGCTCAGAGGTAGACCTGCCAGCAGAGAGTTGCAGTAGTCCAGTCTTGAAATGAAAGGAGACTGAACAAGCACCTGAGCAGCCTGTGTGGACAGAAATGGTTGAATAATTTGGATGTTGTAGAGAAGAAATGTACAAGAACCTGACACATTAGCAACATGTGAGGAGAAGGAAAGTTGATTGTCCATAGTTACCCCAAGGTTGCAAGCAGTGGCTGAAGGGGAGAGCAAAGAGTCATGAACAGTTATTCAGAGATCCTGTCCTGGAGATCCTGTCCTGCTGGCAGTGTTTCAGGCATTTATGAATCAGATCTTTAGGGATGTTTTGAACTCCATCATGCTATACATTGAAGACTTTTTTATATTTCTCGAAGAGTTATGACATCCATGTACATCACGTAGTTCTCATGAAGTATCCCAGTTCTCAATTCCTGTCGGGGAGGGGATGGCTACAATACCTAATTGACTGTGAGGGATACTGTCCAGAGGAACAGAGTTGGGTCAATGAAAACGATATCTTAGATCCCTTTTTTATAGAAGAGTTTCACAGGAACCACTCCAACTGCCCCACCCCCAGACCCCTGGGGTGTACCCATCGAAGGAGAACACCAGGAGGTGTTCCTAGGAGGGAGGGACTGTAATGTGTTATAGTTAATTTGTTTTGTTTACATATATTTTATTCCGAGGGTCTCACACGTAGGATAGAGTAAAGAATTGTACTTTGTATGGCCCTCAGAGTGTTACTGTATTTATTCTTTTGCATACAATAATACATAGAGCATTATCTAATGTTTTAGTTTTAAAAATATTTTAGCTATATCAAAGTACAATTATATAGATACATATAACTATAAATTATATACCGTATTTTCCGGACTATAAGCCGCTACTTTTTCCACTTCGCTTTGAACCCCGCGGTTTAAACAATGAAGCGGCTATGTTTCACAAACTTCAAGCCAAAAAACTGAGCCCCATAACATTAGATCAATTAATGTAATTATACCAAGGACTGTAGAAAGAACATTTGCGTATAATCTTATACTCCAGTGCTCATGTTAGTTCTCACTCTCCAGTGTTCTGTACTGTTGAAAGATTTATGATCAAACTCTTTAAGTCACCCAAACGAGGATGGGTTCCCCTTTTGAGTCTAGTTCCTCTCAAGGTTTCTTTCTCATAACATCTAAGTTTTTCCTTGCCACAGTCGCCATGGCTTGCTCATCAGGGATAAATGCACACCATTCACCTTGACTGTTGATTTCTGTAAAGCTGCTTTGAGACAATGTCTGTTGTGAAAAGCGCTATACAAATAAACTTGACTTGACTTGACTTTGATTAAATTTCTGAATGGAAACGAAAAAACGCACCTCACCTGTGTTCTGAGCTGCACGGCATCGGGAGAAAAGCTTCCACTGGGTGATTTTTAAACGCACGACGATGCCAAAAGATAAACTCCAGAGAGAATAGTTGTGAAAGAAAGGTGGAAGACAGTGAACAATGACTTACTTGGTAGGCTAATGTTTAGATACAAGCCGTTGTAGCGCGTGAAGGGAGAGCTCGCTAACTCCAGTTGCAACAGAAATCATATAAGCACAGACAGGTTTCCAAAACTCTTGCTTTTTTAATTATTCTTGGCAACAGGGTTACGGGTTAGTCAAAGAAACTTAGAAATGAGCATCAGAAAATAATAAACACATAATCCCTGCAGCACATGCAGTAATACCGAAAAAATCCAGTGGCAGGCTATTCCCAAAATACAGCTAGGCTCTTAAAGGAAGCGCAACATATTTCGTAGCGTGTCTTTCGTTAAAGCCTGTGTAAAGTTCATTCGTTTCAGTGTAGACAGCGGCTTATAGACAGGTGCGTCTTATTTATGTTCAAAATAAAATTTTTGTAAAATTCAGTGGGTGCGGCTTATATTTGGCGCTTAATAGTCCGGAAATTACGGTAACTATCCCAAGATAGGGATAATTCAATACGCAAAAACCGTATTCCTTTGGGTCGTACCACTTGGACTGCAATTGATACCCACAGTTTTTCTATGATGGCTCAGACTACATCTGATGAGACAGCTTCAGTACTAGAATTTGCCATTAATTGTTTTTCAATCAAGTCTCCATTAGTTAACAGTTGATAACTTCAACCAAATAGACATGTTCAAACTTTTTTGAATCACACTATACACTTTTTACACATTTTGAGTGTGCATAATGTAAAAGGTTTTTCCTAATATCATTTTAGGAAGTTATTCCATCCCAACATTGTCTTTGGTTTGCTGATTAGGGATACATTTATATGGATGAATGAATTCATTTAAAAAGTAAATCCTGACTCTATACATTTGTTTGTATATGTCATTGTTATGATGTCCATGTTTGGTTGATTAGAACTGAATTAGTTTGTACTATGCATAATCATTGCTCTTATTGCACTGAATGAAAAAAGAATTAGTCTAACACTGGTTATATTTTAATAATAAAATTAAATCTGCTCTCTGTAGCTCTCTGAAGTTTGACTGGAAAACTGCTTAAGTCCCTGCGACATTGGAAGATGTTCAACAGACCCAGCTACACCCAGAAAAAATTTAGCTAGAAGTGGTCTTCTTGGAAGAATTGTAACCAAAATGTATTTCTCTTACATGAAAACAAGGACAAATAGTGCTGAAGACTGTGTCAAAATTAATGATTTCCTCAACGCTGAGAAATACAGGCAGATACTTATCAATCATGCAATATCATTAGGGATAAGTCTGATTGGCTCCAAATTTATTCTGCGAAAGGACAACAACCCCAACCATACATTGTAATTAAAAACGATATCCAATCCACTGAAGAGTCTTGAAAGTGATAGTTTCGACCCCCAAAGAGCCCTGATCCCAACTTTATCGAGTCTATCTAGGATTGTATAAAGAGACAAATTGAATGGAGTCAGCTTACATCCACAGAAGACATGTGGTCAGTTTTCCGAAATGTATAGAAAGTTCCTTAAAAAAATATATCTAGAAATACATGTGTACCTAGAAGAATTGATGCTGTTTGACAGACAAAGGGTGTTCACACTAAATGTTCATTCGATTTAGATTTTTACTTTTTACATTTACTTTCCATTTTGTAACTTGATAAATGTCATTTATTAGGTTGTTTACTGCAAAACATTACATCTCAACACTTGAAGAAACTTTGAATACAGTAATGTAGCTAATATAAGTTTCTTATGCCTGTTCTTGGCAATTCTATACTAATTATTGTTACTTTGGTAGATCTGTTTGCTAATTTTAGCATTTTTATATTAGCTATTAAAATAGATAAAGTATAAAAAATATTAAAGTCTAGAAAAAGTTGAAGAATCTTAACCAGTAATTTATTTACCACTAAATACTAGATTGGTTTTTATTATATTATATACTATAAGATGTTTTCTGTAAAATTGTCAAGGGTTGTACAGCTAAAGTGCTCTAACTACACTTGCTTAGACACAGGTAACAGCTAAAAGGAGAAGCACGCATGTGGAATGCCACTGGTGTATATTAGAGGGTTGTGTATTACCTGCCCACAGTCACCTCTATAGCTGTCTACTATCAAATAATATACATTTTGGCACTTGCCACCAGTGTTGGGGGTAACGCGTTACAAGTAACGTGTGTTACGTAATAATATTACTTTTCTGGAGTAACGAGTAAAGTAGCGTGTTACTTTATAAATTTTGACTTTTTCAGTCAAATTATTTAGCATAAAAAAATTAATTCTAAATTAAAATGAACGTAGTCACGTAGAATCGCGCACTCATACGTGCAAGCCGCGGGAACAGAAGCTGGTCCGAAGCAGAGATGGCAAACCAGAGAATTACATTACTGTGATGGAAGTATTCTTATTATTTTGAAATAGTGGAGGAAAAGGAGAAAGGAATAATGGTTAAGTGTAGATTATGTTTTGTTGAAAAGCTCTTGTCAACTGCAAAAAATACCACTTAAAAAAAAAAAAAAAACATCTGCATGCAAAGCACAGCACTACAGATGTGTGTGTGTGTGTGTGTGTGTGTGTGTGTGTGTGTGTGTGTGTGTGTAATGTTGCATGTATGCAGCATTATGCAATGTTGCATATATGTAAATGGAGACAGAAATATAGAAAACATTTGCCGAATTTCCACCACTGCAGCTCTATGGACTGCTCAGAATAAAAGTTTTCCGTGGGAGACACATGTACGATGCCATCGCAGCGGAGAAAGAGAGCAAATTCACAGCTCATTTGCTCTTTGTGGGAAGATTACCTGCCACGGTCACTGATAATAGCGCAAACTTTGTAAAAGCGTTCAGAATGTTTCAAGCTGATGATGAAGCAGAGAATGATGTAGACGAGGACGAGGACATATTTACGGAATTGCACGAAGTTTTACGTGATGACAGTGAAAGGTATGTTCTCCCTCCACATCACCGGTGTGCAGCCCACACCCTTAACCTTATATACACGAACGATAGTTACATTCCTGACGGCGAAGGCAGATTGTAAAGCAGTGTACAGAAGTGCGACAGGAAAGTGTTCAGACTTGTGGTCAAAATTTAGTCGATTATCTTATTGTTCTCTAAGAAGTTATTAAGCATTTTAAATGTTTAAGACATGTCTTTTGCCCTAATATAACATTTCTTAATGGCAATTATCTATATTACACCTGTTACACCTGTAAGGCATAAAAGAGATACAAGTAACGCAAAAGTAACGCAAAAGTAATATAAAAAGTAATTAAGTAACGTAATTAGTAACTTTTTTGGGGAGTAACTCAATATTGTAATGCATTACTTTTAAAAGTAACTTTGCCCAACACTGCTTGCCACTGACATGCTAAGCCAATGGCATGGGTCAGATTGTTGTCTGCAGTCATTTCCACATCCATATCTAACATCACATACCTCCCATACTTGTAGCATAAGTAAAGATTTTGTTTTGTCTACATGCTATAAACATCAGAACTATTAGAAATATGGATAAATTTTTTACACAGCAGTCACAAATTAGAAGCAACTGCAAACATTAAAGGGTTTTGGTTTGAGAAGTCTAGGGTTAGGGTTAGGGTTAAGGCAGGCATACACACGGGATTTAATGTGAGTCTTAGACACATTCACACATTTGTTTACATTAAATGGAAATTTAGTTACCAATTTATTTCCTGGTATGTTTTTTGGAAATGAAAGTAGGGAAATCTGAAGGAAACCCACAAGTACATGGGGAGAACTCTGTGAAACTTCAATCAAATAGTAAGCTGAGCTCTGAATTCAAGAATAATTGATTCAAAATTTGTTTGAAATCACATTTTTGAAGGTATGTTTATTGAAGTTTCTGTTCTATATTATTGATCATTACATAAGTAAAAGCAACCCTTCACTTGCAGGCCATGTGATAAAGGATTGGCATCAATAAACACCAATTAGCTCAATTTCTGTAGGCTTTTTAAAAATAAGAAAATGTAGTGTGGAAAAATATCCAAAAGGTTTCTCCTGTATTTTACAAGCTACACACAAATACTTATTTGATAAACACAGCAAAGCATTTTCTACTTTATTGATGTATTTAAGTACATTTTTCAAGTACTATCATTTTGTATTTTTATTTTGGGACTTTTTTAACTACCAAGACTTTTTTTTACCTACTACTATTACTACTACTACTACTGCTACTACTACTATAACTACTTCTTTTAACTATTTTAATGAAGAATATCTGCATTTTACTTTTTATTTGATAAAAAATGAAATTGTCATTCCTCACATTTTCAGTGAATACATAAAAAAGTGTTAAATGAAAACCTGGGATGAGACCATAACCATAACCCCATGCTTCCCCAAGGTTCTCTCATTGTGTGCTTGTAACAATAGAAAACTCTCACCTTATAAAGCTATAATGAGCATAAATTATTCAAATACAGCTCTTATTAATACCTTTTGATCCTTATACTTTAGGTAGATTAGATTCAAAAGCAACTAATTGTCTACTTAAGCTAAAGTAGAAATGCGGTATGAGTACTTTTACTCATATTCAAACAGAATAGTTGTACTTTAACTCAAGTACAGAAATTTTGTGGTCATCCAGCAGTGATAAAAGCCTTCATTTCAATGTTCAATATAAAGGGTTTTGAATATATCAATTTTAGAAACTATATGAAAATACAATAAAGTTTAATGTAATCTAATTTAATAGTATCCTTGACTAATTTAAGCAACAGGAGAAATATTTTTTAGTTTCATAAGAAGTGCACACAACAAATTATAATACCAAACATAATAGTGAACTCACCAGTTGCACTTTATTATTCTTTTGGTTTCCTCGTACAGGAACCCTGTGGATCAGTATGAAGGTGCAATGTCCTCCATTCACAGAGAATTAACTTCAATATTATACACGCTCCAAGACACCTTCACAGCAGTGTGAACGCATTATTAATCATATTTAATATTTAATCATTTTCACCCTCTCTCTTATAAATAATTGATCAATTACCTCCGGCAGCAGAGTGAGTAGTGCATTGTGTTTTTGTTTTTTTTTACCCCATCAGCGATTCATTTTGACGCTTCTGCCATCTTCTAGAGTTTTTTATGATGTGCAAGATTAAATTATTTGATTTCATACGTGCTGCGGCTCTGCCTTGTTATTCTTTTATTAGTAATAGTATAATGCAACATACTAAGCATTACAATGGCAGAAGTATTACTAACAACCTAATTTGTCTCTGTCAGGAATCATTAATATACCCTGCCCCAGTGACTCTGAATACACACACACACACACACATGCGCACACGCGCACTCGCACACGCACACGCACACACACACACACACACACACAATTATCATAGTCAGTTTTGCTATAATGGAATCCAATAAGTCTTGATAAGATCTGTGACTTTCTCTCAGGCTTATGTAAGGGCTCACCCTTATTTCCTACACCCTGGTTAGTCGCTGATGTCGGTAATTCACCATAAATGTTTGTCTTTCTTAATTTTTTGGGGCACAAGGTGAATTTATATTGTCAGTGTTATTCCTTTTTGCTACATTTCATCATTGTACATTCCATTGCACTGCTGTTTGCTTGCATTCACCCTCCCTTATCCACTCTCTACTCTTTAATAGAAATGCAAGTGGCCATATTCTTGGACGCTGTGGCTGTGTTAGACTAAGAACAGGAGATGGGAAGCGATGGACTACATCAGTATTCATTTATTCATTCGTATTTATATATTCATTTTAGCCTGAACACACACACACACACACACACACACACACACACACACACACACACACACACACACACACACACTTTTATGCCATGTAATCTGAAGTATAGTTATCCAATGTTTTTTTTCCTTTTATGTTAATAATACTGAAATATGTGTGAAATTTGAAATGTAGTAAATTGTAGGTTTCTTTTTGCTGTTTTTTTTTAAACGTGACTCAATAATCTGTTTAGTTTACACACTCATATTACATCATATATACAGTATGTAGTGGAAGAGAACACATTTTGTTATCCACATTAATATTGTACATTTTCACTAAAGCACAATGAGCCCTGTGTAACAATGATGCCAGCATAGTGGTAAAATCAGCTGGGTTATAAAACATAGAAAAGAACACCTGACAGATCTTCTTATTCTTATGTGTGTTTTACACATCTCATTCCCCATTTAGTCTCCATTTGCGGTTTTAATAACATTTACTCTTCTGAATTTTTGTTCCACTAGATTTGAGTGTATTAGTAGAGATTTGTGATCATTCAGCCACACAGTCAGGTAGTGATGTAGGGAGAGAAGGTCTGCAGTCAGAGTTTCCTGATTCATCCCAAAGGTGGTGAATAGGGTTAAGGTCAGAACTCTATTGCAGGCTACTCAAGATCTTACATTCCAAACCATGTAAACCATATCTTCATGCACATCATTGTGCATATATGAAACATGCTGAAACAGGTTTGGGTCTTCTATTTTAGTTCAAGTGAAGTGAAATTTAATGCAACTACAAGGACATCCTATATACAGTATATACAGTGGGTACGGAAAGTATTCAGACCCCCTTAAATTTTTCACTCTTTGTTATATTGCAGCCATTTGCTAAAATCATTTAAGTTCATTCTTCTTCCTCATGAATGTACACATAGCACCCCATACTGACAGAAAAACACAGAATTGTTGACCTTTTTGCAGATATATTAAAAAAGAAAAACTGAAATATCACATGGTCCTAAGTATTCAGACTCTTTGCTGTGACACTCATATATTTAACTCAGGCTCAGGTGCTCTCCATTTCTTCTGATCATCCTTGAGATGGTTCTACACCTTCATTTGAGTCCAGAAATTTTTGATTATACTGATTGGACTTGATTAGGAAAGCCACACACCTGTCTATATAAGACCTTCCAGATCACAATGCATGTCAGAGCAAATGAGAATCATTAAGGTCAAAGGAACTGCCTGAAGAGCTCAGAGACAGAATTGTGGCAAGGCACAGATCTGGCCAAGGTTCCAAAAAAATTTCTGCTGCACTTAAGGTTCCTAAGAGCACAGTGGCCTCCATAATCCTCAAATGGAAGACGTTTGGGACGACCAGAACCATTCCTAGAGCTGGCCGACCGGCCAAACTGAGCTATCGGGGGAGAAGAGCCTTGGTGAGAGAGGTAAAGAAGAACCCAAAGATCACTGTGGCTGAGCTCCAGAGATGCAGTCGGGAGATGGGCGAAAGTTGTAGAAAGTCAACCATCACTGCAGCCCTTTACCAGTGGGGCTTTATAGCAGAGTGGCCAGACGGAAGCCTCTCCTCAGTGCAGGACACATGAAAACCCGCATGGAGTTCTCCAAGATGGTGAGAAATAAGATTCTCTGGTCTGATGAGACCAAGATAGAACTTTTTGGCCTTAATTCTAAGCGGTATGTGTGGATAAAACCAGGCACTGCTCATCACCTGTTCAGTACAGTCTCAACAATGAAGCATGGTGGTGGCAGCATCATGCTGTGGGGGTGTTTTTCAGCTGCAGGGACAGGACGACTGGTTGCAATTAAGGGAAAGATGAATGCGGCCAAGCACAAGGATATCCTGGACGAAAACCTTCTACAGAGTGCTTTGGACCTCAGACTGGGCCGAAGGTTTACCTTCCAACAAGACAATGACCCTAATCACACAGCTAAAATAACGATGGAGTGGCTTCACAACAACTCTGTGACTGTTCTTGAATGGCCCAGCCAGAGCAATGACTTAAACCCAATTGAGCATCTCTGGAGAGACCTAAAAATAGTTTTTTACCAACGTTTACCGTCCAACCTGACAGAACTGGAGAGGATCTGCAAGGAGGAATGGCAGAGGATCCCCAAATCCAGGTGTGAAAGACTTGTTGCATCTTTCCCAAAAAGACTCATGGCTGTATTAGATCAAAAGGGGGCTTCTACTAAATACTGAGCAAAGGGTCTGAATACTTAGGACCATGTGATATTTTATTTTTTATTTTTTAATAAATCTGCAACAGTGTCAACAATTCTGTGTTTTTCTGCCAATATAGGGTGCTATGTGTACATTCATGAGGAAAAGAAATGAACTTAAATGATTTTAGCAAATGGCTGCAAAATAAAAAATAGTGAAAAATTTAAGAGGGTCTGAATACTTTCCGTACCCACTGTATATATATATATATATATATATATATATATATATATATATATATATATATATATATATATATATATATATATACAGTGAGGAAAATAAGTATTTGAACACCCTGCTATTTTGCAAGTTCTCCCACTTAGAAATCATGGAGGGGTCTGAAATTGTCATCGTATGTGCATGTCCACTGTGAGAGACATAATCTAAAAAAATAAATCCAGAAATCACGATGTATGATTTTTTAACTATTTATTTGTATGATACAGCTGCAAATAAGTATTTGAACACCTGAGAAAGTCAATGTTAATATTTGGTACAGTAGCCTTTGTTTGCAATTACAGAGGTCAAACGTTTTTCTGTAGGACAGGACACACTGCAGGAGGAATTTTGGCCCACTCCTCCACACAGATCTTCTCTAGATCAGTCAGGTTTCTGGCCTATCGATTAACTGCCTAGAGTTTGAGCTCCCTCCATAGATTCTCTATTGGGTTTAGGTCTGGAGACTGGCTAGGCCATGCCAGAACCTTGATATGCTTCTTACAGAGCCACTCCTTGGTTATCCTGGCTGTGTGCTTCGGGTCATTGTCATGTTGGAAGACCCAGCCTCGACCTATTTTCAATGCTCTAACTGAGGGAAGGAGGTTGTTCCCCAAAATCTCGCAATACATGGCCCCAGTTATCCTCTCCTTAATACAGTGCAGTCGCCCCGTCCCTTTGTGCAGAAAAACACCCCCAAAGCATGATGCTACCACCCCCATGCTTCACAGTAGGGATGGTGTTCTTGGGATGGTACTCATCATTCTTCTTCCTCCAAACTCGTTTAGTGGAATTATGACCCAAAAGTTCTATTTTGGTCTCATCTGACCACATGACTTTCTCCCATGACTCCTCTGGATCATCCAAATGGTCATTGGCAAACTTAAGACGTGCCTGGACATGTGCTGGTTTAAGCAGGGAAACCTTCCCTGCCATGCATGATTTCAAACCATGACGTCTTAGTGTATTTTTCTCTTTTCAGGTCATTGACCAGCTCCTCCCGTGTAGTTCTGGGCTGATTTCTCACCTTCCTTAGGATCATTGAGACCCCACGAGGTGAGATCTTGCATGGAGCCCCAGTCCGAGGGAGATTGACAGTCATGTTTAGCTTCTTCCATTTTCTAATGATTGCTCCAACAGTGGACCTTTTTTCACCAAGCTGCTTGGCAATTTCCCCGTAGCCCTTTCCAGCCTTGTGGAGGTGTACAATTTTGTCTCTAGTGTCTTTGGACAGCTCTTTGGTCTTGGCCATGTTAGTAGTTGGATTCTTACTGATTGTATGGGGTGGACAGGTGTCTTTATGCAGCTAACGACCTCAAACAGGTGCATCTAATTTAGGATAATAAATGTAGTGGAGGTGGACATTTTAAAGGCAGACTAACAGGTCTTTGAGGGTCAGAATTCTAGCTGATAGACAGGTGTTCAAATACTTATTTGCAGCTGTATCATACAAATAAATAGTTTAAAAATCATATATTGTGATTTCTGGATTTTTTTTTTTAGATTATGTCTCTCACAGTGGACATGCACCTACGATGACAATTTCAGACTCCTGCATGATTTCTAAGTGGGAGAACTTGCAAAATAGCAGGGTGTTCAAATACTTATTTTCCTCACTGTATATATATATATATATATATATATATATATATATATATATATATATATATATATATATATATATATATATATATATATATATATATATATATATATCAGGTGTCCCAATACTTTAATAAGTATTTAATACTTATTAAATAACACTTTAATAAAGTGTCCATGCAGATCGAGTAAAGCATCATCTATACATTAGACCTTATGATATACATTTGAAAAAATACAATTAAAATTGAATCTAGATTAAACTGTTCTTTAAATTTATGCTAAAAGTGCAATTATTCAGCACTTTTCTAGTCATCACTTTTTTAGCATATGCCTGTGTGTATTCCACTCTGTTTGCTCTGGACATGAAATATGTGTGTGGGAGCTCTAAATCAAGGTCATCCACACTCAGCAGAATACTCCAATCACTCTGCCTGATCTAGTCTCTATTTTCTCTCTAAACAGCGTACTGTGCATAAGCAGACTGATGACTGACTACTGACGCTGCCTTGATCCACTGTGAATGCAAAACAAAAGAAAGATCTGACAATCCAGCTGTGTCTCTAGACTCTATTTTTGCCAGATTTCTCACAGAAGTTTCACTGAGAACCGAGAGCATATGAAACAGCAGACGCTTAAACAGATTCAAGCAAGCCTTGGGACTTCTAATCCATCCATTTAATTAACTCTGCCCTACTTTATTTAGACTTAGGCTGTGATCCAATATTTCCTCTTACATACCTCCAATACTTTATCAGCTCAAGTGATGTTGAGTCAACATTAATGGTTAATTGCAAAACAGAATATACTCAGAAGGTACAGCGATCTAATGCACATTATATGTATATTAGATGTGCATTGTTGTAATTATTATTATTATTATTAGTAGTAGTAGTATTAGTATTATTAAATATTATGTGTTATTTATTTAATCTTCCTTGGAATCAATAATTATAATATATACAGTAAAATACAAAACGATAGATAGATAGATAGATAGATAGATAGATAGATAGATAGATAGATAGATAGATAGATAGATAGATAGATAGATAGATAGATAGATAGATAGATAGATAGATAGATAGATAGATAGATAGATGATAGTATAGTGAAAGTTTGAGAAGTTGCTATACAACAATGTGCTTGTATATAAAATATGCAGGCAAAAAAGATTTTTTATGAGACTGGCGCTCATAGATAGACTATCTATCTATGAGCGCCAGTCTCATGAAAAATCTTTTTTGCCTGCATAGTTTATATACAAGCACATTGTTGTATAGCAACTTCTCAAACTTTCACTCTATCCACAAACACATTTAACCCCACCCACCTCTACTAGTACATTATTCAAAAGAGTTCAAAAATTAGCCCTTATTTTTTACATACTGAACATCTTTGACATTCAATACTTCAAAAAACATTAAACAACGTCAATGAACACATCATGCATTTAGGTTTTTGCTTTTCAACGCATATGATTAGAATAAGGAGGCTGATGACACATCTTCACTTCTTTGCAAACAGAATGCAATATATTCTTGTGCCCCAACACTGTTATTTGCAGTATATTCCATAATATACTGCAAACACTGCATGTGAATGGGACTGGGTCTAAAAAAATTTATTGTGTTCTCTCTACCTGCATCACATATCAAGTGCACACACATTTTTGAAAAACAGACTGATTGTGGCACTTCTCAAACATTTCATATTTGACCAAGTCAATCCATTAATCTTCATTTAAGATGAGCTTCTGTTTGTTTTCTACTCACTTTGCCTGGGTGAGAAAAATGTCTTTTGGCATCAAATGAAAAGCTGCTCTGTACCAAATAAAACAGTTAATCATTCCAAGATTGATTACGAGGCGATTCGGGTTAAATAGTTATTTCAGAGCTGTGCTGAACACATTATTTATTGAACTCTTTTAATGAAGCATGAGCCCAGACTTTGAGAATGAGTTTGGTAAAGCTCTTGGAACGGCTCATTAGGAATTTGAAACTAACCTCTTTGCTTTGAAAATCACTGTCTTGCCCACTTGATTTATATCAGTACATTTTTGCTAATTTGGATATTAGCAAGGTTAATGGCCATTTCAGAAGCTCTTTTGATCACTATTTAGACTGCAATATTTAACATGTACATGTGCTTTATCTAAAAATGTTCTGCAAAAATGATCCAAACCATCATAAAAAAATGTCATGTGTATATGAGGACAAATGTGACCTATAAGCAAAACTCGTATCAAGGAAGTTATTAATCCAGAGGGTGACAAACATTTTTTTGGAGTCAGATGACATCTCGCTGTCCCTATCCTCTATCAGGTAGCAGACAGATTTCACTGCAAAAATAATTCCTTAACGTTTGGTGGCTGAGTGCTTTAATCCATTTGGACACCGACTCTAATAGGGAGCACAGCTGCAAATAAGATATAATTTCACTCTAAATGAATGCAGCCCTTCCCGGTGGCATCTGAACCGGGGCTTGGCTCGGCTATTAAAACTCAGGGGGCTCATCTTGTATAGCAATAAATTTATCAAAATAAATTACAGTGGAAATAATCTCAACACACAAATGTCCAAATAGAAGTGGAAAGAGGATAAAACAGTTTAGGTTCAAGACAGAAATATAATGGGAGTGTGTCAACAATTGAGTACACTTTGGGATTTGATACAATTCTTTGATAAGTATTAGCCCCGTAGGTTTATCCCTGATGATTAATTTTTTATGCATGACTTCCTGGAACTTTTTGGAAAACATCAGGCAATTTTTTTTTTTTTTTTTTTACAATTTCCTGTTTATTCCAAATTCACACAGAAGTGCTGTATTGGTTTAGGGCTCACAAGAAAACAAATGCTCAATGCATACTGCAGTTTTGGGCAATATGAAAGCTGTATCCGTTCTGAATCTAAAGGTATGGTTCTGACCTTTGTTTGTTTGTTTGCTTTTTTTGCAAATAGAATACTGGCCAACATTGCCCTCTGCCCAAACCCAGTTTGTTTATCCATTTGTAAGATATTTTAAAATAAAATTATCTGATGAAAATTTCAAAAATAGAATCAAATTAGTAATTTCAACCAAGGTGACCCAGGCTATGATAAAGCAGGATTCATGTCGCAATTCTGCCATGTGAAGCTATGAATAGGCACCTATGTTAATGAGCATGGTTTTTTCTTTATCCCATACGCTATATCAAATGGTAAACTCTCACTCACATATTTGAAAAAGTATTTTGTTAGGTTCACAATACTGGAATGATCCCAAGTCCAATGCTCATGTAGCCTGGTGTCATTTTGAACTGGGGTCTTAATGGAAATAGTTAAGGTTGTGGACATACTATACATTGACATTTGTGTTAATGTAGATCTCTAGCCAACACAATTTGTCCCTTGGACCATTACTGTATTTATAGGTAGGTGGTACAGTAGCTTAGTGGCACTGGACTTTGGATCTGAAGGTTGTGAGTTCAAATCTCAAAATTCCACATGAGGTGGAATCCAATGGAGCTGGTATGTCTCTAGATGGTTTGGCATGTTTGCAGGGTCGGCATCTATATGCCATTAATATAAAATTCAAATGTTACTGCTATACTGCCCTGACTCTTGACATGTGCCATTGTATACCTTTATACTATGTAATACTATATACTGTATATCGAGACTATCCTTGAATCAGTGGGATCAACGTGGGAGAAATTACCCTAAATAGAAAGTCAGTTTATTAAAGTGCATTATACACGCGCATTTACAAAAACATTACTAAACTGCATGAAACTTTAAAATATGAGCATCTGATTTCTTTAGCCACAGTCTATTATTGTCTGAATGGTGATTTTTTATTAGCCAAAATTAGCAATTTTTTTCCCATTCACAGACATGTCACTAGGCAGCAACACCACCTAACTAATAAAAAATATAGTTCGATCAAATAAACGTGCATTGTGTTTCTTTATGGTATCAAGTTTATACAACTAAAGTCTAAGATTGATTGTGAAGCACTTAGGAGTAAATGAGTTTTTCAGCTCTGCTAAACACATTATTTAGTGAACACTTCTACTAAAGCATGAACCAAGACTTATGGAATAAGTAAAGCTCTATAACAGCTCATTACAATTTTAAAAGTAACCTCTTTGCTTTGACATCCGTCTTCTCTACATGATTTATTATCATTACAGTGTGCTAATTTAGTTAACAACTTGGACACAAGCAGCCACTCCACCAGACCAGCCACTTCTCCCTCACTTGGACAGAGGGGCATAAAACATCCCCAAATCCCTTAAATATATTGTAGGAAACACCTCTGCCCCCTGTTATATATCTTTTTTAATTTTATAAATATAATTCTCTATTTACACATAATACGTAACATATCTTAATTGATATTTGAAGTAAAAAACACAAATAACTGCATTCATGGATAAGATATTTGGCCAGAGAGGCTTCCATTAGTGACTCTAGTAGAACACCAAACAAGCAGACTTAGGGCACCATGTAATCTACACTTGGGAGAGGGGGTTTGATTTCATTATACTATTGTGTGTTCAGCATTTTCTTATTTTCTTATAAAATCTAAACAGTAAAACATACAGACTAACATATACAAAGAATTCAGAGCCTGGTAGCCTTGTAAACTTCTGATCTGATTAACCCACATCTCTTTAATCATAAATGAGAGTCTGGAATTAGCAAATACATTTCTGTGTGAAATCTGAAATAAAATCTTCCATAAATATTGAAATAATATTATAAACAATTTGGGGTAAACTGATTTGCATAAAAAAAAATGCATCCGCTATTTTTGTTGAAGCAGGAAAAAAACAGAGCCGGCGACTTTGTCAAGCTTTCACCTGCTACTGGCTTTGATAAGACAGTATTCCTAAACACTTTCTGTGATGTGGTTATCGCATCATTAGGACAAAAAAGGTTCAGCTTGTAAACTGTAACACAAACAGTTTGCAATCATTGCAAACTCAATGTGTGCTGTTTATTTGTCTCCGTGTTTTGTTGTCAGCAGCTGTTGCAGCTACTCTATTCAATGCATGGCTGGGATCTTGCTCTGAAATAGATTGGTCTATAATGCTGGTGAGAGGTGCGACAAAACGATCCGCCACTTGGTCAATGGCTGAACAGAAGTGCGAAACTGTGGTAAACTGCAGAAAAACAGCAATGAAACAGAGAATGTGATTCATGCGTTGAACTGAGACCCCAAATATAATCTCAAATGTTGTTAATCAGCCAAGAATATTAGTGTAATTGCATAGTTTTATGCTAAAGCTATGATTCACTGTTGTTAGCAATTTTAAAAAAAGGCAAGAATGGGTGGTCTAGCTAGGGTAAAACACTCTATTCATCATAAAATAAAAATAGTATATATTTTCTAAAGTCACAATTCTTTTTTTGTATTTTAATTTTTTTTTTTTTTACAATACATCAATCTTTCAGAACATCAAAACCAATGCAAGGTGAAGCAGACAACATTTAATTGTCATTCAGTGGCACCAGTCAAGGAACAGACTGTATTAGGACAGCGGGAAAAATGGGCAAGTTTAAAGATCTGAGTGTTTTTGTCAAGAGCCCAAATTGTGATGTCTAGAAGACTGGATCAGATCATCTCCAAAACATCAGATGTTATGGGTTCTTGTGGGGTATGTAGTGGTTAGTGCCTACCAAAAGTGACCAAAGATTTACATTTAAATTGTACAGCCTTTGGCAGACACCATTATCCAGAGCAATGTACAATTATCACATTCATACAACAGAGCTTTACAAACTTGAGGATAAAGGCCCTTGCTCAAGGTCCCAGCAGTGGCAGCTTAGTAGTGGTGGGATTTGAACATATGCTCTTCTGATCAGAAGTCCAATATCTTAACCACTGAGCTACCACTTACCCAAAAGATGGACAACCACTGGCAACATGGTCATTGGTGACAGATACCATAAAATACATTCAGAAGTCTTGTGGAGTCCATGCCTCAACATATCAGAAATGTTTGGGTGGCATTAAGGGGGCCTACAAAATATTTGCTACATGTTTTTCATAATATTGCCTAAATAGTGTGTGTTTTTTTCAAGTCTTGCTCCTATCATGCAACTAAAACAGTTTGGTGACATTCCACTGAACATCACAGAAGAGTGATGGACGTACCAAAAATTAAAAGCCAAACTATAAGTTAAAGGTCATCCAACATCCAGTTAGATTTGCATGTATTATATTTTAATACAGAATACTTCTGTTTTATGTGAGAATGTAAATGTGTAAACATGTAACTGGTAAACTCTTGGAGGTTGATCTCAGACTATAAAGATGTCCGTCTTTTGGACAAATATAAGTTAATGGAAACATTGTCAATTTTATTTTTAGTGCTACTGTTTTTTTTTTTTTTTAAGTATGATCTGTACATGAGATTACAGTAATGGTTTTTAGTGGCATATAAAGTAAGCATTTCACTAAGCTATAATGGATATTCACTGGACTAAGCCGAATGCTATATGCAATCGGGAAGAGCAAATGCCTCATGCAGTGACAAGTTTACAAGCCAAGGTCACTAGAGAGAAAGAGAGAAGAGGAAGCACTGCATGAAATCAAAGGCGCATTATGATGTATAGTACCATGGTGATTTTCAATCTACACTTTTACAACTGTCCAATCTTCTGCCCACATACTTAGCCCCCCTTCATATTAATTATATGTTCTGCTTTCCAGTGCAGAGCAAAGGCCTTAAATTGGTCCCATTTGTTTCAATTAGCCACAGGCACTGACCTTAGCAGTGTGTTGTCTTGCGGTGCAAGCAACAAGAGCCTTCAAGAAACTTGGGAGAAGCCACAAATATCTTACATCATTAGAATCTGCTGTACATGCAAAATGTTTTTTTTTTGTTTTTTCACTCTAACCAAGATCATGAAATGTCCAGTGGACAAATGTGGCAGCTAACATTAATCTCTCTCACACACACATAGAGGCTTCCCATGGTGGGCAAATTCTCTTAATATATACCAGTCGGTGTTATTATAC
Source organism: Silurus aristotelis (assembly GCF_946808225.1). NCBI lineage: Eukaryota > Metazoa > Chordata > Actinopteri > Siluriformes > Siluridae > Silurus > Silurus aristotelis. Next base: position 20,537,043 of record NC_139586.1, read on the forward strand.
ACAAACCCTAACCTCCTACAGGAATCTGAGAGAAGAGCAGCAGTCGGAGATTTTTTAACACTAGCCGTTAGATCTAAACTCAGCAGAAACACACATCGTCCTTGCACAGTGTGGAATTATAACTGAGGTGTTCTCATGAGAGAATCCATGCCAGTACTGTTTGAAGTCTTTCAGAAAAGGACAGAAACAACCAAGGGATGCTACACATCAGTTTATCTGATTCAGCCATTCAGAAACTGCCATGCTGTTCTCTTCCCTTTGAGCACTTTGGCAATGTTTGTATCATCCCATGTCATACAAAAAAAATAGCTTGAACACGTTGAATACGTCAGACTTGTCTCGACGCTGTCAGTTCCATTTTAATAAGCATAACATCTGCCTCTATTTACAAGTCGCATCACAGAAGCGAGTTGAACCCAAGCTGAGTGTGGAAACATCTGAATACAAATTAGAAAGTCTCAGCTGACAGCACAAGGCATCAGTATTCAGCCAGGAGAAGCCTGGTGTCACTCCCTGTCAACATTAAAAGGAGTGAGATGAACTGAAACATGCTGCCCTGATTACAATACAAAATATTGCTTACTACAAACCATTTACTACTCATAAGCATGTTTGTGGCCATTTAATTATTGGTTGACGAGGGTTGGATTAGCAGGAAGGTTTAAGATATAGAGATCCAACAGTGTGGACCTATTGTTCGTTCAACTATTTTATGAGGCAAGGCAAAGTATGGTAGATACGTTTTTGGAGGCATGAGGAATGAAGTTGTTATCGTTTTAACCTTTCAGTAACAAATGTCAACCTCAAATATCCAGTCTAATTAAGGATTTGTGTCTATGTAACATATATAACACTCCCTTGCATGAGGCTGATGATCTTTTTCTTTCATTTTAAGATTGGTCAGATGCTTTGGGGAAGTTGAATGCAAAAATCCAGCAGCTTTGTGCTTTAAGGAGTGAGTGATGATGATGGCGATGATGATGATGATGATATGAAAAGCATAAACAATCCAGTAATTTCAATCTTACAGTCCCAAATAATTGGTCTTTGGACATAAATTTTAATGAATTTATTAACACAAGCTAGAGAACACTATGACTTTGCCATTTCTCAAAAAGCTTTTGTGTGTTTTGATGTGTAAAATATGCCACCAATTTTGCAAGACATCTCCTAGAGCACCTGGCTTTTGGAGAAAGTGGGTCAAAAAATCGTGACTGATGAAAGAGAAGAAAGGAAAAAGTCTTGGACTCAATTGCCTGTAAAGGATTCGGATATATGATCACATCAAAGCTCCTGCTCTTTTTCTTGCAGTGAGAAGGAGCTTCAATATCATCAACAGAACTGAGCTGTGCAATAAAACCAAATAGCATTCAAGTCTATAGAATTCTAAATTGAGAAAACAAATCCTAAACCTCCAAACTTTTAATGCAGCTGTATTTTCTTAAATGTCACTTGTTTTATTTTCTTCTGAAACACCTCAAGGATTTGAGGCATTCAGAGACTTGAGAAGGTTTCCATTAAAAGAGATTTTATTAGGGATCAGGGACGTGTTGTATAGATAGCTGCAGAATTTTTGGAGACCTTGGTAAAAAATTGGTCATAGAGCAATAAATTGGTATAGAGCTCATGATATATAACATCAGACCAGTGATGGATGAAGTACATAAACCATGTACTTGAGTTAAAGTAGATATAAACTAGGTAAAACTTTACTTCAAACATTTACTTGATTAAAATTACAAAAGTATTTGCCTTCAAATTTGCCTTTATTATTATAATGTTTAAGGTCCGTGACGTTGGAGTGACGTGGGCCGCCTTCCCGTGGGCTCACCACCTGCAGGAGGGACCGTAAGGGACGGTGCTGTGAGGATTGGGCAGCAGTCGAAGGCGGGGGTCTGCTTAGACTGCTGCTCCCGCGACCCGAATTACGGATAGGGGGGAGAGAATGAATGAATATTATAATGTTTCTATTATAATTTTTGTCACAAGACTTTGCTTAATCAACTCAGTTTGTGAAAAGATTCTAATGTTACTCTTAGCACACTGATCTATTAATAAAATTATATTAATGAGTCAAACACTGATTCATATCTATTAAAAATTATCATGAGCCCAAAACCTTCAAACTTAAAAAAAAAAAAAAGAAAAAACATGCAAATAAGGTCACGGGTGTTGTGGCAAGTTAGAGTCAAAAGTTTCTTCCATCATTTATTGCTCTCAAAATCTTCTGCTTGCTTTTGAACTGACACTGAACTGTACGTTCATGCTACAATGAGAAAATACCACCAAGCGGCAAATAAAACAAGTTAAAAACAAAGTGCGTGCTCCACCCTGATTGGTGGCTTGCTGTATGTTTGACTAGTTACATTTTTATCCACTCATAAATAAAAAGGAACTACTGGTTTTGCAAAATGTTGAGTAAAAAGTAAGATATTTTACTTTGAAATGTAGTGGAGTTAAAGTAAAAGTCTACCCAAATAGAAATAGTTCAGTAAAGTACAGATTCGTGAAAAAGCTACTTACAGTACTGTGTGCACAATGAGGATGTTAGAAAGGCATCCATTTCAGTTTGGAACATGTTTTAAGAAATTCTTCAAAGCGTAGTTAAATCTAAGGTCACTAAGACTTGAAATCTATAATTAGACACCATCTCTGTGCTGACACATGTCATGTAAGGCATCTAAAACAGAAGCACCCAAACCATTTTCCTATGTAAAGAACCAAAGTTAAAATTGATTGAAAGCCATGGGCCTAAAGTAAATGTTGCATAATACCAAGCTGTTTTATATTCAAATTAAAGTTGCCATTGTTTTCCTCATTTATGATTTCATAATATTTGAAATTGTATTATTTGATCATATTTACAGTACAACAGAGTCCTATTGTTTTTCTAATACAGCTATTCAAGCAATAAGCAATTCAGCCATGTTTTTGTTTTTTCAGTATCTTCTAATGTGAAACATAAAGCTGGTCTTATTTTTCAAAAGTTTCTCCAACTTGGGGTGCAGCTGACGTACTGCCAAAGTCAGTATTTCATGTAGCTGAGAATCAGTTTGTTTGCTTCTCAGTTTACACTCAAGTTAATCAGATTAAAATTCTGCTCACAGAGGTAAGTACTGGCAAAGTTTTTACATCTTAAAAATAAAACAAAAAATGTTAAATAAAAAAATAAGATCTGTGTCAATGACATTATCACTTTTTTCCCCCCATCTTCTCTTAAAAGGCATGGCCAAGTTTGGGTATCTCTGATCTGGAGTCTTTTATGATTAAATTAGATAGATATGGGGGAGAATTTTGGGTCCATTCATCCAGGGTGGGGTTGGTATAAAATAATATTGGTTTGAAGAAAAAGAAACTAATTCTTACCATTAAGCATGGAGGAGAATCTGTCCCCTGAAACGTCCTCCGAAATTATAATTTTTTTCCTATCACTTTTATTTGGAAATCTGCCATTCTGCCATTCTGCCAATCTCAAAACTTGTGTATTCGATCCCCCAGAAGGTATAGATTCTGTACTACAGGTTGCTCTCATATTCTTGGCTTCAATCTCCATAATATAGAATGGTTAGTGCTGGTAGGTTGGCAAAGAGAGGTAATTGTGATGCCATAATTTCCAGACTAGACTATGGTCTAGTAGAAGCTAGGCCTAATATCTTACCATGACATACATAGCATTTTTGCCTTGACATGATTAAAATCTTTTTATTTGAAAATGTTTTTGAAAAGCGACTAATTTATGAATTTTTCCTGGGTTTTTCCCAGTTTCACAAACTTCAAGCCAAAAAACTGAGCGACATAACATTAGACCAATCAAATTTCCAGTGAACAATGACTTACTTGGTCGGCTACTATTTAGATACAACCCGCTGTAACGCGTTGAGTCTGGGTTAAGGGATAGCTTGCTTACTCCAGTTGCAAATGAAATCATATAAGCACATACAAGTTTCCAAAACTCATGCTTTTTTATTTTTCTTGGCAACAGCATTAAGAGTAAGTCAAAGACTTAGAAATCAGCATCAGAAAATAATAAGGACATATTCCTCGTCTTGAACACACGCAGTAATAGCAGAAAAATGAAGTGACAAGCTATTCCCAAAATAACGCTATGCTCCTAAAGGAAGCGCAACATATTTCACCCGTTACACCATGTGTAACATGTCTTTCGTTAAAGCCTGTGTAAAGTACATTAGTGTTAAGTTAAAAATTCAGTTTATTCAGTTCAGCTTATATATGGGTGCGCTTTATAGTCCGGAAATTACGGTAGTCATTGTATATTCTGGCACAGAATACATACATGAAAAAATATACAGAAAAAATACTCTGATTACATTTAAAAATATAATCTTTGATGATTCACAATTTTTTTGCACAAGACATAAATCTTAAATGGTCACTTAATTTAAAACTGACATGCTTTTACTTTTCTTCACTTTGTCAGTCCTAACTGTTTTTTAACATTTGGCCAAACAACACTGCCTTTGAATTGCTATTTGATAAGCCCAAGGTTAAGGAAAATGCTAAATCAGAAGTGTCAGACTGCAGTCTTGGACTACAAAAGTGCAAAGTTCAGCATTGTACCTCATTTAATACCCCTTATTTAGCTCATCAAATTACCAAGACCTATGTGGGCTGAATTTGATTTTCAGAGAGGTGAAAACACAAAACAATTCTGAGCTAATAATCAAGTGCTGAGTTTTGCTAACACTGCATAGCTGGGCAAACTAAGAATTTTTATTAGACTTTGCTTCCTTTTTGATGTAATGAATTTGAGATGCTTTCAATTGGTCAAGTTTGCAAAATTAGGAGTTAATGAGAAAGCACATGTGACTGTAAAACTGCCTACATTTAGAACTACGTCCTTTTTGTCCTTTAGGCTAAGAGAAATTAAAGCGATTTAGCCAAGATTGCAGAAAAAGAATTGTGGCCCTCCACAGGTCTGGTTCCTTCTTAAGAGCAGTTTCAAAACAAGTAAAGATACCACAAACAACTGTTTACAAAAATCTAATTCTTGGGAGCATATTGATACTACATCACTCATGAAAAAGGCACAACTAAACTTTAAGACAACAAAGAAATTAGTGAAAGTATTGGAGGCAAAAGTTATCAAAGAAAGTGCATCCACCATTAGGAGTGTTATCATGGCCTGAAAAACTACAAGGAAACATGCCCTACTTGAAGACCAGCATAAAAAAAGCCATTGTGATATTTTCAGGTGATTACCAGAATGATACAGTATCTCATTAAAATTTACACAGAAGAATGCCATTGATGTATGTGGGTAGGAGCTTCATAATGATGGGTTGTTTTGCTGAAAATGGGACTATTTAGAAACTACATGGCATCATAAAAAAGGTAGATTTTATATAAATACTATAGCAAAACCTCAAAACATAAGCCAGACGTCTTTAAGCAGGGAAATGTTCCTTATCATACCTCCAACATTTTACACAAAATGTGTATGGAATGAAAAAACAAGCATTTATGAGCAAAAAGGCCCAAAAACCTAAGTTACACCAGTTCTTACAGGAGGATTTAGCAACGATTCTAGCAAAGTATTGTGAAAAGCGTTTGGAAACCTACCCCCATAGAGATTGACTGAGGTGCAAGCAAGCAATTAAAAAGCCAAAGTCACCGAAATTATCATTGTGCATTTCAACTTTTAAACACTTAAAAAATTAAATATAATATAAATATTTAATTTGTGTGGTTTATTTTGTTTCTTTAGGTCACAACCTCTTCTATTATGTGACAAAAAACTTTCTTTATATTATTGTTGATATTTTAAGCGCGTTAATAGGCAGAGAAATTGAACATGACGCAAGAACTTGATAGTAATGTACAAGCACCTGTGATAATATAGTGAGAAGGGAGATGGCTCAATAAACCTAGCATGTCTAGTCTGGAATAGGAAAGGAAATAGATAATGCAAGAAGGCAGCATTGAGCGTCTTGTCCTCTTTTTCTTGTCTGTAGTGCACTGAATCAGACTCAATTAACTAATAAAGTCACAGCTGCCCAAAAAACATCAGCTGCTTCAGTGACTGTGTTTGATATTTTAAACAAACGCAAATAATGGTCTAGAAGGCCAACAGATCTGGTGCTAATTAAATGACAGCTCACAATATAAGCATCTTCTCAGTGATGATTTTTGGATTTTGATTTTGATTGTTTATTTCAAACACCAAAAGTTTAGATTCACCAAAAGTTTTCTTAATGACACTTAATATATTATAAAACAGAAGTCACAGGTGGCAAGATCTGGCTTAAATGTAAACGTGCTAATCAAGCTTTCGCATTAGAGATCAGAAGTTCAGATCACTTAAGTGATGATTTATTTACTGATTTTTAATCTAGAGTTAGGGTTAAATAATGAATGATTGAATGATTGAATGATTGAATGAATGAATGAATGAATGGATGGATGGATGGATGGATGGATGGATGGCTGGATACATTTTCTCAGGTCATTTAGAAAATTTGAACAGAATGAAATTAAAACGTTCCATTTTCAATGGCCAAATTCCTTCAACATCTCTATTTAGGCACATAATCCAACAAAAAGATAATGCAGCCAAGGACAAATTATGAGAAACAGAAATTATTAATTTACATCTCACCTGGTTGATTTCTTAATTATGTTTTGGCTGTGCAACGTCCTTCGTTTAGACGCTGACTTTACAGGACTGTTCCTCCTGAGTCTTCTGGTTCGGGTCATTCGTTTCTGTTTTCTGTACAGAGCCCACATGGTTGGTAAGTGACAAAAGTGTAGACCACTCCCACCAGGAGACTCAGAAGGTCAACTAATCATTTCTGTTTTCTGTACAGAGCCTATGAGGGTTTTCGTGTTACAAGAGAATAATGTTATATGATTGTGTGGTGAACACAAAATGGACGAGTCAGTCTCTGAGACAGCTCATTTGTCCCGATAAAAGATGTGTTTTAAAATGAACGGCCCATCACTAATTCACACATGGAGACTAACACACAGACTATGGTATCTGTTATCAAATAATAGCTGTGCTTAAAAAAAACTATATTATGAACTAAATACAAGGAATATCCCATCAAGTATGGCTGCAAGTATTCACTTTCCAGAAAGTTAAAGAAAAAAAGATGCCCTAAATTATTTAGTGTGGTGGCCTAGATAGAAATTTTGTCTCCCTCTCAGAGGGTTAGGGAAATATTTCAGTGCTATATGTGAATCTGTTGTGCTAATCTGAAAGACTATATGTCTACTAAAACAGCTTTAATTCACATTATAATGAGGTTAGCATGACAACAAGGTTATGGAATAAGCTGTTAAAGGAAATTGTGTAGAAACTTGCTGAAATGTTAATTTCAAAATGGCTTCTTTTTTTCTTGTGTGAAACTAATCAGAACTAAAGGAGATGGACACAGGACATGGATGCACCATTGCGATATCCATTACATTGTTCTGCAAACGTATCAGCCTTGTGGCAGTTGGCAGATTAAATGGAGTGCTTTCTTTACCCCTTCATCCATACCTTTCACTGTTTCCTTCATCTGTCTTGTTCCTCCACCTACATTTTATGCCTCTCGCACGTCTCCATTTTTCATTTCTTGTCACGATGAGATTTATATGACTGGACAAATGTTTTCTGATTTACCACCAATTTTTAAAAAAAAGCACTTTCAAGTCAGAGGTTCATGGCACTGCTTTAATTAATAGGTAAACAGTTACAAGCTTTTCTTTCAATTTATAATACTACATTCTAAAACACTGGGGATTGGTAGTTTGCTGTATAACGCTATATTGTTAGCCTTGTTTTATTTATTCATCTTCAGTAACATTTTAATCCTGTTCAAGATGACCATAAATGCAGAATCATTCAAGGGAACATGTGGACACCCTGGATAGGATGCCAGGCCATTTTAAGGTCACCATACAGACACATTTACTTATTCACAACTAGTGCTAATTTAAAGAATCCAATTAACCAACTAGCAGATTTTTGAAACTAGAGAACCCAAGCATAACACTCATGAGAGAAGATGTAAAACTCCACATGGATACTAACCCACTAGCTGTGAGCTGGAAACAAGGCACTACTCTCTGTGCTACCACCATTGCTATTAGTTTAAATTTTTTATGAAATGCTGTAGTGGCATTCTGTACATACATTTAATTATAGTTAGGGTGGGATATGTTTATACAGGTTGCAGTTAATCTAATACTACTTCAGATCATTTTAATTATTTCGAGAATAGTTTACATATAGAATATACATATGACCAGTAGATCTTTATTAGTTAGATAGATAGTTTTTATTAGTTAGTTAGTTAGAATCTAGAGGTACCTTGGAACTATACTTATTGGACATTTTATCAGGTAAACCTATATATATTGTGTGTGTATATACACTATATTGCAAACATACATGGACACCAAGATATAACAAAGTTAGAAGCATACACTTGTACAGAAAGGTTGTTTTTTTTTTTTTTGCTGTAAATTTAACATTTCCCCTTACTAGAACTCAGGGGCCGAGACAGGCAGCCATGACAATGGCTTTATGCATCAACTAACATACATGAAGAAATGGTTTGGTTAACACCATCTCTCTAACATATAAATAAAAGCCTTGTGGAAAGAGTGAAGTTATCAAAACAGGAGCACTAAAACCAGGGGCACTAAATTTGGGTTCAATTTTCAAAATGATTCAAAATGATGTTCAATTACTGTTTTTATATAATTTGGCGTTATCATTTTTTACATTCAAAATAACACCAAAAGTATTTTTTGCAACAGTTGTTTTTTATTACTATACAAACATAATGCTAATAACACACCTTTAAATACTGCCATATTAACCAAAATACTGTGCTTGGTCTATAATATACTGTATTAGCCAATACATTTAATGTAATTTTTTTATTTTTTATTTATCAAATGTAATGAAACATAAATAACATTTATATCTGTGTATAATCTTTATATTTATGATATAACATATTAATGTAAGAGTTGTTCCTATTTCACAACAATAAAAAGGAAAAAATAATATAGTAATAATAATATGGTAATAAAGTGTTAACCTTGTGTATTCAGCTTCAAACCACAGCAATATACCTTTAAGATTCTACAATGAATATGAGTCAGGAATACATATTGACAGATTCATGACTCTGAGGTTCTTTGATCAATAGTTGTTATAAAGAAGCACAAAGATTAAGGTGACATGACAGCTCTCCTGGAAATGATTGGCATGGGTCAATCCCAAATGGTTTGCACTGAATAGAGTGAAGAAACCATTATTTCATTGTCATTTCATTGGTGTATTCAGTGTATTTCATTGGCAAGTAGAAAGGTAAAGACAACGTTTCAGAATACTAAGTAGGAAAATCTGTACCAACACTACAAATAAATACTATCTGTGCCAAAACGTATAAATATACTTAAAACTATATATACATATACACTCGAATTGGGTGAGGAACTGCTACGTTTACCAGTGATGACATTGTAGTGTCTCTGTTCTCTTGTGACCAGTCAAAATGTCCCAAAAGTAGTTTTTGAACTGCACAAGGGCTTGTATTTGCAACATACTTATAGTGCTAAATTCAGTCTCATTCAGGACAACTATATATATATATAAAGCTAGAAATAGCATTGCAATGAATAATCATTAGATCATACAAGAGTTCATTACAGTTTTTATAACAACTGAGGAATCGGCCTTATTCAATCAGGAAAATTGGTATTTTATCTCAAATATGAAATCTATGAATTCAAGTTAGTTATGATTTTAGTGTTTCAATTGCACCACTATTTCCAAATTAAATTGAAAATTATTATTGGCTGTCCCAAAGCTATAGGATGACCCTCATGCACCTCATGTCATCTTTATGAACTTCTTTTTTACACATAACATGACTGTTTGAACTGAGGAAAATAACTCACAATTGGTATGATGCTTAGAAGATGCTTAGTTTACTATCCACAAAGTTTTTTTTATGTTATAAGTAAAAAAAAAATACTTAGAAGTTATTATGTTAAAAGCTAATTTTACATTTATGAAAGAATAAAATCTAATTATTTATCAATTCAATTAACACAACAGCAAGTACTGTATATACAGTTATTTTCTCTGTTTCTCTTTGCCATGGCAAGGAATTTACTGACTGTTATTAACTTTCCTTTTAAAAAGTTTCACCCCATAAATGATTATAAGGTTTTCTTAAAGCTTTCCCGAGTTTTTATTTATTATATTTCATTAAAAAAACGTCTTTTGTACTCAATCTTTGCCTCTCACACATTCGCGAAAAATCTTTGAGAAGGGTCTTGGGAGGTCCAAGTTTAAGAGAGGGTATTATGCTCTTTCTTTGCTCTCTGAGCCACATGGTAGTGCTGAATGACAGTCACTATTCTCGGATTGCCCCAAAAACTAGAATCAGAGTACACCGACTGTGAGGCTTCTGAGATTCAGTGTATTCATGCAGAGTATAGCTTGAGTATAGACTTGATACTGCAATTGACATCTCTTTCCTAGCTATTACAGAATGAATAGATTGGCAATTCAGGTCTTCAGCTAGGTCACATTAGACAAAACTTAAATCTCAAAGAACACTAAGGCACGGTATAATGTTGCATGAAAGCATTTGCATTTTTCGTGACTGCATTTTGCAAGACGACTTTAAGCTTTAACTCAAAGACACAACCGTGTTATTGAAGACAGAAGCAGATAATGAGTTCTAAATCAAAAATACAATTTAAATAATATCTTTTTTTTTATTTGAGAAGGCATGTTTGAAAGGTCTGGGATCCCAAAGGGTTTAAACAAATGAAGTCACACAATTTTTCTTTTTCATTATATATTGGCACGACTGCTACATTTTGCACTTCTGGTAGATGCCAAACTGCATTTCGTTGCTATGTACCTGTACTATGCAATGACAATAACGTTCTATCTATCTATCTATCTATCTATCTATCTATCTATCTATCTATCTATCTATCTATCTATCTATCTATCTATCTATCTATCTATCTATCTATCTATCTATCTATCTATCTATCTATCTATCTATCTATCTATCTCTTTTTATGATGGCGAGTATGAAATGGTGAGCAGGGTTGCCAGGTTTCAGCAATACTGTCACCCCAAATAGAGTATAACCAGAAAGAAAAAATCTATTTCTTTAAACTTGTCGTTAACAGTATACTACGATTATGTATTTGTTCAAAAGCTTATTTATTTATTAAAAACATTATTTAACAAGTGCATCTCTGATTTCTTGCTAAATCTGCCACTCCTTATAGCTCACATACCCCACATGCTGTGCACAAGCAAACATACTGTATCTTTGTGGGTTTTAAATATAACATTGTTGTATTGGAATCCTGTCACATTAGCCAGCTAGTATGAACTGTAAAAATTATGAATGTTGTTTGTACGCCTTAGGAATCTTGACAAGACCACAACCCTTTCAACACAGCATAGACAGCTCAGTTCTGCAGGTGAATGCTAGCCTGTCAGCTATATGCATGTTTTAATCAGGCTTCAATTCCTCTGAAAAATGTCTTTGCTATCCCTTTAAAGTCCATAGAAATTGATTGACAGGGCCACTTTGTTGACAAGAAAAATGCTAATGGGATTGCAAAGGTGTTTTATTTAGGCTTGAATTCGAGGAAGGAAAAGTACAAAAGTACTTTGAGGGATTTTATTTATAAGGAAGAATCATAGCACTTTAACTATAAAAAAAAAAAAAAAAAAATCAGTTTGAAATGTCATTTTCTTCCCGTGGGCTCACCACCTGCAGGAGGAACCGTAAGGGACGGTGCTGTGAGGATTGGGCAGCAGTCGAAGGCGGGGGCCTGCTTAGACTGCTGCCCCCGTGACCCGAATTACGGATAAGCGGGAGAAAATGAATGAATGAATGTCATTTTGACAGCCATTGTAAATTGTTTTACACCATGCATAAAGAATCAAAATAAATGAGATAAAGTTTGGGAAATTGTTGCTGCAGTATACATTTACTTAAGTAACTGCACCTTTAAGAAGGCTTTTTTCATTATTTATCTGTTTACTAAATTTTGATACTCACTTTATCTTTATCATACGGCAGCCATTTTTCGCTCTCTGTTTATTACTTTGTACTTTTATCACAAGCTTCTCCTAGCTTTTTTTGATTTATTGCATATCGCTATCCTGCACACACAGACAAACACTTTATCTCACAAACAGTAGTGTCAGCGGTGTCACAGTGGCTGACTGATGCCTGAGAAGCTTGATAGTGATGGACAGGAGCTGGGTCGCGATGCCAGCAGACAGTACACAGTTTATAAGTAGGTCTGAAACAATATACTCTAGTCATGTTTTCAATTTGCTTCATAATACTGGCGTCATGATTTCTATTCTAATCTTTTCGGCTTCTCCCGTTAGGGGTCGCCACAGCGGATCCTCCACACGTTTGATTTGGCACATGTTTTACGCTGGATGCCCTTCCTAACGCAACCCTCCCCAATTTATCCGGGCTTGGGACCGGCACTAAGAGTGGCTGGGGATGGTTCCCTGACCGGGAATCGAACCCGGGTCGCAGCGGTGGGAGCGCTGCATCTTAACCACTAGACCACCAGGGGATGATTTCTATTCTAATAATTCTCAGAAAATTTAAACAAATTAAGTTCAAAGATAAATGATGATTTGGAATCATAATTTCAGCAACAATTGCATTGAAAAACAAAAATGTCCAATTTTAAATGTATAAAACTAAAATAAATTACATATTGGCTATGAATGAATAAAATCTTTTAAAAATATTACAAATTTGATACAGGCTCATTAAAAATTAACAAATCGGTTTATAAATACTCCTAGATTGAAAAAACAACTGACCCAGGAACTTTGAAAATATTAAAGCAAAATATAAGCTCTGTTGCAGAAACAGCTCCAATGTCAGCTAAAATGCCTGTTTTCTGCCAACTTTGTTGTGGTTTGTTGTTGTTTTTTTTTAACCATTATATTCTGGTTGTGTAATCATATAATGCAAAATGCATGTTGGTCAATTCAATCTGGAGCTATTTAACTTCAAAAGAGGAGCTCTTACAGGCTCTCCGTGTCATGATGTATTAATACACTGCTAATACTTGGTTTAATACTTGCAGGCTGGCCAAACAGCAAATGTAAAATACACTTGAAATACGTATTTAAATGATTGTCATCTCAATATCTCTTTCTTCACAAAATTAAAAAGCAAGGTTTATGAAAAGATTTTGGTAGATTGAATTGGTTTACTTATATACTTTTTATAGACCAAACTGTTATGTCTGGTGTGTATATTCAAAACACACCAGCAATAACAGTTTGGTCTATAAAAAGTGAATTTTAAACCCACGTATTTAATCTGCCAAAATCTTTTCATAAAGCTTGCTTTTTTATTTTTTAGTGGACTACACTAATGTAACTAGAAGCCTAATTCTCAAGCAATTACAAACTAATAAAAAAAAAAAAAGCTCAGCTATTTGGCGCAACAAAATTCTATGAGCTCAGTGAGTTGTGCATGTTTGCATGCCCAAGGTATGGTCACACATGAGCTTTTCCTTCAGGATTTAGGCATACAAACACACCTAGCTCGATGCTCAGGGAATAACAGAAAGAACGAGATCATCTATTTTTGGACAGAACTATACTCAGGTGTGCTTTGCCAGTCATCTGAAATCTTCACCGTATTAATGATAGGTTTCACTAAATGACATTTTATTCTCGATACATTTATTAATAAACTTAGATTATGTGACATGTTCAACTTACAAGTAAATAAAGAATTGCCATAGAAAAAATGAAGTATTATAATAAGTACATTAATATCAACCAATCATTTGAACTGCAGGCAGAACTACTGTCAAAGCCAAGCTGGTTTGGAAAACTATTCAACACCTTCAGATTAGAGAATTCAACAGCACTGTTGTGTAATGACTAAATAAATGACAGTCTATGCTGTGTTGAGAGGTAATCAGAACTGTGATTGTTCATCCTTGTCTTTCCATTTTGAGATGAGTGTTTCCTAGCTGGTCTTTGACATATCAACATTCACAGCATATTTAAACGCTGCTGTCAACAAACGTTGTTTGCCTGTTGGGTACTACTTTATCATTACTGCTACACAACCGTGAACTTGATGAACTGAGTCGTGCAGCAGTGCACTCGTGTCCCAAAACTATGTAATGAATTAAGCATTCGGTATATACAGAGAACAGGGCGTGAAATACTTGGCCTGCATTCCAATCAGCAGGCAGCTAACCAGATAGACAACATTTGCACAATTCTGAGAAAAATCTGTTCCATTCTAAAGCCAAAATTTAGAGGGTTCATACCAAATTTATTTTTTATTTTATTATAATGAACTGGAACAAATCACAGATTATTTCAAATTTAGTAACATAACAATAAACCTCACACATTCATTCCCATTATACCAGACATCTTATTAATCTTTCAGTACATGTAAAGTAGGTTAACGATGTGTTAAGTGATATGCTCTTCTTTTTAACAAACCCACATTTTCAATGAAAGTAGTCATTAGTCTAATGCTGGTGCGAGTTCACTAAAGATGATGAACATTTTGATACCAAGATGAAGACTTTTCTTTGTAGCAATGATAATTAAACCATCTGTTGTCAGCTTTAGAGGGGTACACTTTCCAAATCACACCACAGTGAAACGCATCTCTTGCTGCAAATGCTTGTTATGTCATCACTACTTTTATCTATCTGTCTGTCTGTCTGTCCGTCCGTCCGTCCGTCCGTCCGTCCGTCCGTCTCTATCTATCTATCTATCTATCTATCTATCTATCTATCTATCTATCTATATATATATATATATATATATATATATATATATATATATATATATATATATATATTGTATGTTTGAAATAAAATTTTTAAAAGATGGATTTGTGGGGAGAAATTGTTAAATTTCTAAAATGATAACATGTAAAAACTATTCTAAATAGTACCTTGATAGAATAATATCAAGGTTTTGATTTGAAATATTAAATGTCATAAAAAAATAAACAAAATTACAAAAATTACAAATTTACTAAATTTACAGGTAAATGTAGCTTCTGAGACCCTTTTTGCAATGTTTAATTGTGAAATTTTGAATTGGCTTTTTAAATGTGTTGATTCTTCCAGTGGGCTCACCACCTGCAGGAGGGACCGTAAGGGACGGTGCTGGGAGGATTGGGCAGCAGTCGAAGGCGGGGGCCTGCTTAGACTGCTGCCCCCGCGACCCGAATTATGGATAAGCAGGAGAAAATGAATGAATGAATGAATGAATGTGTTTATTCGCTGCCATGCCATTTATGTGTACAGTCATGTAACAGAAATATTTGGTATAAATGCGGGTTAAGGACAAAAACGACAGAAGTATAGTACAAAGTTTAGAATTGGTAAACAGGCAAATAGTTAGGTAATTAACAACCAGGATATCATAGGACAGGCTAAAATTAAAAAAATATACCAAACCGGTTGATATCAAAAAGTGGCAAACAGGATACAAAGACTTGGTAAACAATGAGGAAAAATGCAAAGGAGCATATTACTTCACAGTTAACTTAATAAGTCAAACTAAGGTGTGACTAATCAGTACATTAGAGATTAGAGTATTAAATGTAAGTGTTATTAAAATGAAACAGTTGGAGAAACATATTGCAACTAATCAGGTTAATTGATAATAGGTCAGTAAGATTATTGGGTATAAAAGTATATCTTATAGAGAGGCTCTCAGACGTAAAGGTAGGCAGGTTATATAGGTTTTAGAGTAATAAATGCTTCCATCGAGAAAATGTCTGTTTCAAGGATGACCTTACATATTTGAGCAAGATAATTTTCAGTGCAGTAAGCAAAAATGTCAGTGCTTCACTAAAACTGGAAAAATAATTATTTCCAGCATGTAAACTAAAAAACAAGTAAATAAATAGCAGAACAGATCACTGATTACTGCCCAACACTGGTTATAATTGCCAGGTCGTTTACAGTACACAGCTAAAATAATATTTAAAATATTTTTGTTGTAAAAATAATATTGCAAATTTACAATTGTTTAAAAATGGAAATAGAAAATGGTTCATTTTATATAAAAGAAAATATAGAAAATCAAATGCAAATTAGGTTTTGCAAATCACTATTAACATTCACCTCATATCTTTTAAATTTAATATACTGTATGACGTACAACAACAGTGTCATTCATTCAATTAGTAAAGTCAGACTTTACTTGACCTACAGCCTGTTAGAAAAAAAGAGGGATGCAGTTCAATACCATCAAATAGAAATATTGTTCCTGGTCAAGCATATGAAGGCAAAACAAATTGATGCTGTAAAGAAAACTGGTCATCAAATTGCACACTCCACCGGCAAACATCACTGATATTTTTAGATGAAGCTATCATGAGGGGTCTTCCCAGTTCAGCAAGCACCAAACAGACCACAAAAATGAAAGGAGGACAAACTGAGCGAGAGATGGAATGATAAAACCATTTAATTTGTGCCACCACTGTATACTAGAAAAAAATGAGTCAGTCTAGAAAGTTCTGATATTAATAACAATTTTTGCCCTTGGAAGGTCTCACTTGCATGTATCATTTGCAAAAGCCAATTTAATATCTGTAATGGATCTGTAATGGACCATTTTCATTCAGTTGTAGAATAGAGCACTTGATACCAATGATTGAAATGTTTGATGTTTCAAATATAACCATACCTGTATCATGTTCACACTAGGAGGTAAAGAAAATTTGAAAACATTCAAATCAAGGTTTTTATACCCTACCTGTCAATCTGCACCTTGCCAAGAGTTGATGAAATGGCAAACGTCTTGTGATGGTGACTGATAGCTCGCCCGAATGAAGTTACACTCACCCCGACAATGGCTTCAGGCCCTGTGCACTTACAATGCTCCTATACACTTCTAAATGAGCCTCTCTGCCAAGTCTAATTTGAAATTCTCCACCGAAGGGCAAGGAACTACGTGTTTAATTAAATTTGTTAGGCATTGGAGCAATAGCGTACCCCACTGAGCATTTGTCTATTTCATGCAGTGTCGCAATGGGATAAGTACATTTGAAGGGCGAGGATTTGATTTTTCACAAGGACTTTTGTGAACAGAGAGACAATCTTGAGTGATGAGTTATCACTCCAAGAGAGCAGTAGATAATCAGCCTTCCCTTGAGTGTTGCTAAATACCTGCACTTGGAGCAGCCTGATCATTCTCACAGGGTGACTTGCAGAAATAAATATGAGCCAAATTGAGATGATTCGAGGTGGGATTGTTTAGTTTCTAGTCCTCAGGAGATTACAAATTGGAAAAAAAAAATCTGCCTCGATGTTCTGCCAATTATTATTATCAATATTGCATTTTTGACTTGTGATGTAGATATAACAAGCCACTTTATTCAGCCTTACAAGCTACACATTTAACATTTTAACCCGTTTCAACGTATTTATTTTGCTTCTTTTTTTTTTTTTTTTTTACAATGTGTTTGTTTTTTCGTATGAGAACATGTAAATTAAATTCCCTTTTTCAATAAGTCATGTCTTCATTTAAAATCATACAATACAAGTATTTGTGATGTATTAGTTCTTAATGCACTAGTTTTGGGAAATAGCAAACTCATATATAGACATAAGATGTTAGTTTATATGTAGAACATAAGATGTTCGCTCAGTATGCCACTGTTTCATGTCATGAAATGTCTAAGTGAACTGTGCTGTAATTATAGTGTTGTGGAGATGTGGCAGTGTGTACAATGTGTTTACACTCTGCACTTTAGAAGGGGTTAAAGATGTAATTACAATGCTAACTTTAGCTGTATGGAATTTGTGATCTTATGTATTCAACAATAATTGTGTGAAATTAGTCAGGGGCTCTGGGCACATGCTGTTTTTACAAGTGTACTTGTTTTATTTACATGTAAACGTATTTCTGTGCTATTTTGTCAGCTTGTATATTTCCACAATTTCTTTTATACTTTCTTTTTTTTCTACATCATCCCTTTTTTTTTTCCACATAGCCTGCCTGCTTAATAAAATATTGCATAATAAGTGAATATTGCATAATAAAATTTTTACACAGGGTCACTGCACTCACACTATTTTTATGATTTTACTAGTGTACACTTTATATACACACTCTTCCACTATTGCTCATTACAGTAGCAGTTTTAAACTGGCCAACCTGTACTCATTTTTGTACAGTTATCGGTACAGCAAGCTTAGTCTATAAATAACTTGTAGAGCTGTTCATATGGATATTTTTTATTTCACTCATATTGTTTATTGTGTAGTCTTTTGAAAAATATTGTAAAGTGTTAAGTCTTGCTTTTTGTGGCTGTTGTGACTCTAAATTTCTTCTTGGGGATTCACCATCTCTATCTATTTAGTGCAATTGTTTTAGTGCTTTATCTTACTGTTCTCCATTGTGAGACAATTATTTAAAAATTGCTTTTGATGTCCTCTTTTAAACAACATGCAATAACATGCCCAGTGATTCAGTGCTTTACAGATATAAATCAAGCTTTGACAAAATACACTGGAGAAATTATTGGAGAGGAAAAGAAATACGATAAAAAAGTAATGTGCTCTCTGTAGATACTTTATATAAGAACCTCTGAATCATTATGCTGTTTTATAGTATTCATCTTTGTAGTTATGATTTAAAAGTCTAGTAAGAATAGATTTATTTATTTATTCATTCATTCATTTTATTTTACTGGTTGTGTTACTACCTCAAAATGTCAGCGACCTACATTTGACCCTGAATTTGAGATTACTGAAAATCAATAGATGGATGGATGGATGGCTGGATGGATGGATGGATGGAGGGATGGATGGATGGATGGAGGGATGGATAGATGGATGGATGGATGGATGGATAGATGGATGGATGAATGAATGCTTGGATAAACAGATAAGTCAAATGTATATATTTTTAATAGATGCATTTTCCCAAACATGTACACGTTACCCAGACCTTACTGATGAATCCTGATGTTTATGATTGGAATTAATTTAATGGATTCTGTAGCACAAAGCAAGACATGCAGTAGGAGGCATCTGATTGACCATCTTTGATCCCCAGGTTGTATAGATCAACCATTTAAAAAATGCAGAAACATGGACATCACTGTGTTTGCTGTTTGGGTTGACTTTTCCATTTAACAGTGCAGTGTTTGCAGTTAAATGCATAAACAGCAAGCAGGTCATAACAGTAACACAACCAGTCTACTCATGTTACACTAAGCTAATATAATATTATATATTAGCTTAGTGTATTAAGAGGCTTTAATGTTAAGAGGCTTCCGTCATACTAAAGCTCTGCGATAAAATCTGATGTAAGCTAGTGCTTCTTTTTTAAGCGTGTTACACTGCCCTGGGATGCAGCATGAACAGCAGTTTGCTGAAGGAATTATGTGCTATCCTTTTCCCTCAGGATCAGGGAGAGCTGGCTGGCGGAGGTCAAGTAATTGAAGGAAGAATGAAAAAAGAGATGCATTTAAAACTGGATTGCCTTGTATCGGGTAGTGTGTGATGCTTGGTGAGTGTGCATATAGTCATATAAGCCGCGTGCAAGAAATATTTTACTTTTAAGCTTCCCATTCATTAAGTGTCTGAATGATAAATTCACATAAAAAACACAGTCTCATATTTCTGCATGCCACCAGTGCTATTTTAGCACCAAATACTGCAATTCACTGTGGATTACTATTTTTATTCTATTTGGGATCATGAGGTCCTAAGGAGGCTTAAAAAAAAGCAGATTAAAACACAATATGAATCTGATTTGTGGAGTGTGTTTAAGTGTGTTACCTGTGCACCATTCATTCCCCTCAAACAGGCTGCTCGTGTTACTGATCTAATTGCTTTATCCAAAGAAAAATAGATGATTACGTTCAGGGGCAGCCACTTGTGGGTTGCAGTGTCTAGACAAATTCAGTCTGAGATGACCAGATGCAATATGTGCTGGACTAGACAAACACACAGTGGCAAACAAATAAACTTAGAAGCATCAGCCTGGATAATCTCCATTCATCCACCAGGCACAGACACATACATGTACACTTATGTCTCATCCTTTCTGAGGACCATCCTGTGCAATAATTATTTGTGCAGCTAATTAGCACTAAGCTACCCCAAACACAAAACTTTGGCTTGTAAAAAACAAATGATACAAACAAACAAACAAAAAAAAAGAGTCATCAAAATGTCTGAAGAATGGTAAAACTGTCAGATGTTTCTTACTTTCTTGTATGGACGTGCATGCACACACACATACAGCCATCCACCATTTTAAGACAACTCTGTCATCATTTTTACACGCCCCTGCCCTTCACAGCCCATGGAACAGATTTTGAACATAGCCTGATGGGACTTAAGTCAAAACACAAAAAACCTTGAGTGTGTGGCTATAATAGTACCTAACTCGCTTGCTTCCTGACACTTTTTGTGTGTTGTGGATTTGTAACAGTTCCCTAGATGACGTAGGTCCAGTAATTAATTCACTGAGCAGGCACATATAAATGAACTATAATCACAAAGCTCTCGCTTTCTTTCAAAGAAAATAAAATGTCAAAACAAGGTGGTTTCACACTAGACATGTTCGCTGTGGTCTGAGGCTGAGTGTAATTGTTCCTGGTGCCCCCTGGTGCGTTGGTCTGGATTCAGACCCACTTGGTTCTATCAAATACCAGTGCATTTGGGGTCATCATATTTTATAAAAAATGCACAAGAAGACCGTTTATCTTGATTTTCATTTGAAATCATAATTTAAAAGATTTTTTGTTGTGCCACTCAGGAGCCTTATTTGCAGGGCTCATATTTATATCATATTTGATAGGTTATTGAAGATTACAACTCCATACCAGTAGGGGTCCACTTATTTCTTAATAAGGATTTTTCTTCGCTCACAACATCCTGTTAACTTCCTATTCTAGCTTATGTAAATACATCTGTCTCACAAACACTCACTGCATGTCTAGTCTACTTTCTGACCACTGGTATTTCCCAGATTCCTTGACCTTTGCCTCTGCTATGAAATAATTTCTTTGGTCTTACCATGTTGGATACACAAGTTCTGGGATATAGCCAAGCTGCCACTCTTGGGCCCTTAAACAAGGCCCTCAACCCTCTGCACTCTGACCTCAGATTCCTAACATCATTGGAATATGCAAAGAAAGAATTTCACTGTGCTGTACAGTACATGTGACAAGTAAAAAGCACCTTTCTTACCTTTATTTTGAAATTATTCATATCAGTCTCATGCACCTGGACCATTACACTTTAACTTCAATCAATTGTGAGGTATTCAAGATAGCATGTATAGATAAAAGAAAACAATTCTTAAATCTATACATGCTATCTTGAATTTGAAGGGGCAGGTGTTTCCTGGTCTGTTTTTATGCTATTAGTATGTAAGTGTTAATGCTAGCTTTTCTATTAATCCAAAAATAAGGTTTGGATGAAGTGTCCACACTTTTACTCTGATACAGTCATTTGACTCAATTTAATAATAATGAAAATAGTAAGCAAAAATGTATTAGCAAGAAACCAGCAAGATGAGAATGGAAAAGGGGTTAAGTGTGCTGCAGTGAGGAGCTTTTATGTGCTGGCTGTAAAAAATCACTGACTTTCTGTCAAATAAATTGTGCAGTAAAGCTTTTAAAGTAGTAATATAAATACAGTTTCCTCGAATGATTAAGCACATATGCACAGCACTTAACAAGTGCCTTTGAAATGAAAACATTTCACTGTGAAGCATTGAGGCATCATTACGATTATCAAAATAATGCCATGCTATGATTTACATTTGCTTCTCTCTTAATCAAATATTTTTTCCCCTTATATATTAAAAAGAGAATAGAATCAAAAAAGAATAAAACGGTGTGTGCTCTGTAGTTTAGTTAACGATGTGGGTATGAGATAACGGGAAAAAATCAAAGGCTTATTTCTTTTTTCTCTCAGGGAAGAAAATAACTTTGAATTGGAAAATATGCTCAATTTCTGTAAGGAGAGTGTAAAATAATAGTTTGTGCTTATTTTGTAAGACTTATTCATGCAAAGACAGAAAAAGGTGAAAACGAGAAAGGAGGAGGGTTTTAGGGCGGAAAGCGTTGGTGTGTAGGTGCTAATGAGACATGCTGTTCGGAAATGACATGCACCCCAGGTGTGTACTCCTACACCCAGAAAAACAGTGATCTGACCTTGTCTGAATCTTTAAAGCTTTTTTAGCTGAAGAACAATGCCTGAAGGCAAAGACAAAGATGGCTCTTAGACAAAAATAGTTCGAGTTAAGAATATAACTACTTCCTTCTTCACATGTAGCCATGATTTTCTTTATTAGAAGGAAATGCATGTTGAAATGCAGAGGATTTTTAAATATTGATTTGTAGAGGGGACAGCCTCATGGAGTTTTACCTACTGAAGGTTATAGAAGTCCAACTGCATTTATTTGTTTGAAAAAAATGCATAAAATTGATGATAGTGATATTCAGGATAACAAGGTTGTTTAATTATAAAGCTCTGACAATGTCTGGCAATTCTGACATTTTAACATATTTTAGGCCATAAACCTTTGAAACTTTTTTTCCTTATAATTAGCTGAATATAAAAAATTTTGTTATCTATTTCTGTGATTAATCTTTGTTTTTTGTTTTTTTCTTTTTCCTTCCCGGCACATATATTTCAGGACAGGACGAGGCTATACTGCTTCAGGACAATCAAATAGATACAAGATAAGATAAAATGGTGTTTCGATCTTTGTGTAATGACTTTTGGAGTCTGCAAGTACTGCCGAGTACTGTATATAGAACAAGAACAAGCTGAAGGGAAGAATGACAGCACTCTATTTGACATTCAGCAGTCTGGAGGAGTAGAGGAACAACTTCCCTTTTTTCAAAAAGAGAGAGAGGGAGAGAGAGAGAGAGAGAGAGAGAGTAAGAGAGAGAGAGAGAGAGAGAGAGAGAGAGAGAGAGGGGTAATAACCATAACCATAACTTTAAAGCTTGCACTGTAAATACTGTATACACCATTTCATGTATAAAAGCCCATTCCAAACACAATGCATGCCTTTTAAATTAGGTTCGGTATGAAGCTGATCCTTGTTCAGTTGTTGTTTTTTTAATGGAATCCAGCTCATAATTCAACCCACTCCTCCACTCCAACCCCAAGGGTTTAGTTGTTAGATTAGCTGAAGAGTGCATCGTATCTCTCACTCTGCCCCTCTGAGACACACCATGCTTCCGCTGTCTCACGCACTAAACCCACTCAGTTTGCACTCCTTCTTTTCTTTTCTTTTTGCACTTGTTCTAATTTACACTCCAATCCCAAGGGAATTGCCTGCATCTGTCATAGGCCTTCTTCACTTACTCTCTCTTATACATCTTTTTGAGAGACAGTGAAAGAGTAAAGATTTATCCTCTAGTGCATATATATACTGTACAGCACGTGTGTGCAATCTTTTCCCACCAAGCAGCAATGTGACAAAAAGTAATAAAAAAATAGTTTTTGGGCATCATGCCAAAGCAGCTAATGACCAGGAATAAAACACTTTTAGCTGTATATTGCAGAAGTATGTTATGAAAGATAGTGACTTATTTGTTCTTTAATGCTAATGTTGTGACAATGAACCTTTCGCTGTAATGACAATATAATGACATGAAGGCAGAAAGTTGACTAGTGCTAACAGTGCTTTAACATTATATTGTTGCAATGCATTTTTCTTCCAATGTATAGAGAAAGATAACTGTGGGAGCAAAACCAGGTAAGAATACATGGAAGATATTTCTATGATCAAAATAGAATAGTTAGCTAAATGTTAGCTACATTTTTTGTCGCCTAAAGCAGTAGTAGAAGGAAGTTGTTTTTCCAATGTGCAATTCTATTTGAATCCATTAACTTAAAAATAAATGAAAAGAAGGTTTCTGGGGACTCGTTTTCTACTTAGATTCAAGTTACATCATTGGTTCTCAAAGTGTGGGGTGCGGCCCTCTAGTGGGGAATAAAGACATGACGGGTGAGGTGCAATGAACGGCAGGATCAATATAGATTTATTTTTGTGTTCTTCATTAATTTTCTCTATAAAAACTAAAGTTCATACACTCAAAGCAACCAAAAACAAGCAATTGGGTCATTAATGCAAGTATATTAAAACATCATTTAGGGTTTAACCTGGCCATTAGGGTTGCAAAAGCCAGTGCACTCAGTGACGGTCCCAAGCCCG
Source organism: Silurus aristotelis (assembly GCF_946808225.1). NCBI lineage: Eukaryota > Metazoa > Chordata > Actinopteri > Siluriformes > Siluridae > Silurus > Silurus aristotelis. The sequence goes on from NC_139586.1 coordinate 20,561,281, forward strand.
GATAAATGGGGAGGGTTGCGTTATGAAGGGCATCCAGCATAAAAAACGTGCCAAATCAAATATGCGGATCACGAAGGAGAAATTTATACCGGATCGTTCGAGGCCCGATTTACCAATGATCACCACAGGTATCGTTAGCCAACAGGGTACCGTAAATTGGGCTACTGTTGGCCAAACAAGAAAAAGGAGAGAATGAAAGATGTCTACGGAGACGGCAGGGAAAGGAGAAATGTAGGAGAGTGGAGGTTAGGGTTGGTACTTTAAATGTTGGTACTATGACTGGTAAAGGGAGAGAGGTAGCTGATATGTTGGAGAGGAGAAAGATATGTTGTGTGTTCAGGAGACCAAGTGGAAAGGGAATAAGGCCAGGAACATTGGAGGTGGCTTTAAACTGCTCTATTATGGTGTTGATGGAAAGAGAAATGGTGTAGGGATGATTCTGAAGGAAGAGGACAGTAAGAGTGTAGTGAAGGTGAAAAGAGTTTCTAATAGGGTGATGAACGTGAAGCTGGAAGTTGAAGGTGTGATGATAAATGTCATTAATGCCTATGCTCCACAAAGTGGGTTGTGAGATGGAGGAGAAGGAAAAATTCTGGAGTGAGTTAGATGAAGTGTTAGAAGGTTGCCTAGGAAAGAACGATTGGTGATTGGAGCAGACTTTAATGGGCATGTAGGTGAAGGGTACAGAGGTAATGAGGAGATGATTGGTAGGTATGGCCTTAAGGAGGGGAAGGCAATGGTGGTGAGACAGATTTTGGTAGATTTTGCTAAAAAGATGGAAATGGCAGTGGTAAATACTTATTTCAAGAAGAAGGAGGAGCATAGGGTGACGTATAAGAGTGGAGGAACGTGCACACAGGTGGACTTTGCACTATGTAGGAGATGCAACCTGAAAGAGATTGGAGACTGTAAGGTGTTGTCAGGGGACAGTGTAGCTAGACAGCATCAGATTGTGGTCTGTAGGATGGTTTTGGAAGTAAAGAAGAAGAGGAGGAGAGTGAGGACTGAAAAAAGAATAAGATGGTGGAAACTAAAGGACGGAAGACTGTAGTGTGAGATTCAGGGAAGAGGTCAGACAGGGGTTCGGTGGTGAAGAGGCACTGGATGATTGGGCAACTACTGCAGGAGTGTTGAGGGAGGCAGCTACAAAGGTACTTGGTGTGACATATGGAAATAGAAGACAAAGAGATGTGTTGGTGGAATGAGGAAGTGCAGGAAAGCATAAGGAGAGAGAGGTTGGCAAAACAGAATTGGGATCAGCAGAGAGATAAGAAAAGTAGGCAGGAGTACAAGGAGATGCGACAGCAGGTAAAGAGGGATGTGGCGAAAGCCAAGGAAAAGGCATATGAGGAGCTGTATGAGAAGTTGGACACTAAGGAAGGTGAAAAGGATTGGTACCGATTGGCCAGGCAGAGGGACTGAGCTGGGAAGGATGTGCTGAACGTTAGCGCAATAAAGGATGGAGATGGAAATGTGTTGACTAGTGAGAAAAGTGTGTTGAGAAGATGGAGGGAGTATTTTGAGCAGCTGATGAACGAGGAAAATCAGAGCGAGAGAAGGTTGGATGGTGTGGAGTTGGTGAAGCAGGAAGTGGATAGGATTAGTAAGAAGGAAGTGAGAGCAGCGATTGAAAGGATGAACATTGGGAAGCAGGTTGGACCAGATGACATACTGGTAGAAGCATGGAGATGTTTAGGAGAGATGGCAGTGGAGTATTTAACAGGATATTGGAAGGTGAGAGGATGCCTGAGTAATGGAGAAGTAGTGTGCTGGCACCGATCTTTAAGAACAAGGATGATGTGCAGACCCGCAGTAACTACAGGGGAATTAAGTTGATCAGTCACACACATGAAGTTATGGAAAAGAGTAGTGGAAGCCAGGCTGAGAGAAGAGGTGACCATCTGTGAGCAACAGTATTAATTTTCATGTCGAGGAAGAGCACCACAGATGCATTATTTGCTTTGAGAATGTTGATGGAGAAGTATAGAGAAGGTCAGAAGGAGTTGCATTGTGTGTTTGTGGATTTAGAGAAAGTGTATGACAGGGTGCCGAGAGAGGAGTTGTGGTATTGTATGAGGAAGTCGGGTGTGGCAGAGAAGTATGTGAGTGCAGGACATGTATGAGGACAGTGTGACATCAGTGAAGTGTGCAGTAGGAACGACAGACTGGTTCAAGGTGGAGGTTGGACTGCATCAAGGATCGTCTCTGGTCCCTTTTTTTGTTTGCAGTGGTGATGGACAGATTGACGGACGAGGTCAGACAGGAGTCTTCGTGGACTATGATGTTTTCGGATGATATTGTGATTTGTGGTGAGAGAAGGAAGCAGGTTGAGAAGTTGAGTAGGAGTAAGACAGAGTACATGTGTGTGGTTGTGGTTGCAGGGAGAAGAGGTGGTGAAGGTGGAGAAGCTCAGGTGCCTGGTGTCAACAGTGCAATGTAATGGAGAGTGTGTTAGAGAAGTGAAGAAAAGAGTGCAGGCAGGGTGGAGTGGGTGGAGAGGAGTGGCCGGAGTGATTTGTGATAGAAGGGTATCTGCAAGAGTAAAAGGGAAAGTTTATAGGACTGTGGTGAGACCTGCGATATGGTATGGTTTAGAGACAGTGGCATTGACTAAAAGACAGGAGGTGGAGCTGGAGGTAGCAGAGCTGAAGATGTTGAGGTTTTCAATAGAAGTGATGAGAATGGACAGGATTAGAAATTAGTTTATTAGAGGGACAGCGCATGAAGGACGTTTTGGAGACAAGGTGGGGGGGGCGAGATTGAGATGGTTTGGACACATGCAGAGGAGGGACATGGGGTATATTGGTAGGAAAATGCTGAGGATGGAGCCACTAGGAAGGGGGAAAAGATGAAGGCCAAGGAGGCGGTTTATGGATGTGGTGAGGGTAGACATGCAGGTCAAGTCAGGAGGCTTTTATTGTGATTTTTACTATACACAGTGGTACACAGTGGTACACAGTACACAGTAAAAACGAAACAACATTCCTCTGGAACCCAGGTAGTTGGTTTGAAAGAGGCAGATGTAGGGTACAGAGGGGTATTGAGACGGATGATCTGCTGTGGCGACGCCTAATCGGAGAAGCCGGAAGATGATGATTTAGGGTACCTAACACAACTACACTTTAATTTTCTCCATTTTGAACCTAATACTATTTATCATGTAGCATAAATAAATAAATAAATAAATAAATAAATAAATAAATAAATAAATAAATAAATAAATAGTTAAATAGAAAGCTTCAAATAGACCCTTTAATCAGTGATCAGTATCAATCGATACAGCTTCCAGTGATCTGTACCTGATCGGAGCACCCCAAATATAAAGTACATTAACCATAAATAAAGATTTAGCTGTTACCAGCAGTGTTTCGCAAACAGACATGCAATCCAAATATAAAACTCTTGTGATTTTAGATAACTGTACATACTGTAGCTAAACTCCGTATGTGTTCACTTTGCAATCTCAGCATTTCACTTTTTTTTGTCCTTTGTTGGAACTTCACTTTAGCTTTGACAATACACCATCTGCAAGCTGCATCATGTGTCTCTTTGTGTGGGTCTGTTCTAGTGGAGAAGCTGGACCACCATTTTGCTCTTTTGGCAAAAGTGAATCTGCTGTATGCCAGTGTGAAGTCAGACCATGAAAGCCCCATGCTAAGTGCCACAAAACCCATGCTGGGCTTCACTCCTCACCTGGCACCGGACTCTTACCTTCTGGGCATCCATACTGGCACAGTGCAATGGTTTCTTATTCTGTGTGGCTTTAGCTTGTTAGCTTTAAGGCTGCAATGTTTTCAAATCCTGGCTCAATCGCCTGTAATTCTCAAACTGAGTACACAAAAGACCCAGATTTGTGCAAAAATGATATGGATTTTTGTAATGTTAATTAAAATTGAGCTGTAAATGGGATGTTTGTACTGTAGATGAATGTCTGCTCTATAAAAAAAAAAAACTATGCTATGAAACCTCCTTAGTATGGATGTAAAACTGAACAACTTGGTAAACTGCTCATTATAGCCTAGTTGGAGTAGAGTATTTTGTGCATGGGTATATAAAAATGAGGCAGTGCAAATGATATTTCCCAAATAGGTCTTAAGGTGCAGGGTTGTAATATAGTAGTGCTTGTGATATAGTTGTTTGTGTTAATGTAACTCATATGAGATGAGAGTGTGAGGTTTACATTAATATTAGTGTTTGTGGAGGCACTTGGTGTGGTGCTGGTGTGGTCAGTTGCAGACAGAAAGAAGGTTGCAGATGCAAGGAAAACATACAGATGTACATTTACAGTAGGTGTAGCCACATTCCTATTTTTTACATAGATGCGAATTAGTATTTTGACCCTCCCTAGATTTCCACCCCAATAAAGTCTTTGGGTCTTGCCTCCAAAACATCTTCACCCTTGTCTATGATTCAACCCAGAACCTGAGCTTGATCGCAACCTAGAGGCATACAGTCATTAACAAGAAAATGGTTTATGTCCTTTTGCCTATGGTAGAAAGATGGCAGAGGAGAATGGCATTTGAAAGCTAGGTCTGTGCTTTATTTTACTTCTCATCGCCACTGGAATAAGGGAACCTGTTTACAAGCAACAAAACAAACGGCTATGTCGAGTGAGAGGCTATTGCCTGCGTGCTCCACAATGCCGTGCAGAGCACCATCCCGAATCCTTCATTAGTCACCTTTACAAGCACAATGCCACTTTACACTTCAGTTATTACACTATTACTCATGTCTCTATCCAGTCACACCATCAGTTTATTTCTGTTTTTTAACTGTGATGGAATTGAATTTAGTCCTGCAGGGGAATGTAGGCGATAAGAAATGAATACGTAATTTAAAAAAACAATTATGTTTCCTAAGTTTTTTAAAGGGTTGTGGGTTTTTTGTCACAAGCAAATGCAGTCTTGTGTTATATTTGCTGTACAGCTGCTAATACATGGACTAAAAATAACCATTGTTTTTTACATTTGTCTTGTGGGAAAGGTTTTCATAAGATATTCTTGTAACTGGGAAAGTCAAAATATCTAAATCTGCTGTGTTTGAAAGTGCTCCTAACATAACTTCTCTGTTGCTTTGTCTTCATATATCCAATGTCTCTTGCACATTTATTTGACACCACTCTACATGTTCATCATTGATGCCAAGAGCAGGCAAAAGTGCTGAATGACACCTAATTCTTTATATCGACAAATCACTTCTCAGTAGTTCACTTTGGCAAATGAGTGCAGTGAGCATAACACCAAGGTCACTTGACAACAAGGTGTAGCCAATGGTGTAGCCAAGAGTTAACTCACTACTCGCAGAATCAATTTTAGATCAAACAAAGCCTAAGAGTCCCCCATGTTGACTTTTCTGACAACATCTCTACGGGCAATAAAAACTGAAACAATTATTAGAAAGCATTTCTCATGTACATCTGAAGGAAAAAAACAGGCCTGATTCTCAATAAAGGCTTGGGGAAGTGATAAATTAGGGGGCTATCATAGAAGATAACTCGCCTTATGGCTGCTCAGGCAAAGCCTGCGTCATCTGGCTCCACCTGTCACATCCAGCATGCGGCAGCACGTCTCCTTATTAATGCCTTATAATGAGCGCCCGTGCTGGTAGTTGGCACCCTGAGCGCTTTTTCCTAATTAATCATTTCTAGAGTCCTACTGGTTCTGATGAAGCAAAAAAAAAAAAAAAAAAAGCAGTTGAAATGATCAACGGAGGGCCGAGTGCAGGAAAGCTTCTGCTGTGCTGTATCAACATTGTGTGGGAGGCAACTTAATTTGAGACTTAATGACTTATTTACTCTTTTTTTTTTTAAATAACAGGGGCCAAAAATAGTCGGCATATTAACAAGTATGATGCAAGAAATGTTGTTTCCCCATTATTCCACGTGTCTGTTTTCTGGAGTGTAAATTATTATTTAGATGAGAAAGGATTAGGAGTGTCTGCTAAGTAACTGCTGGAGGAGGAGGACGTCTATATGATTTATTATCATTGACATGCGGCCTCTGTTTAAATCGCACCAACCATTCCAAGTGTAATATATACACCTAATTTTTTTTATTACAAACTCATCGTTTTGACCTTTATAACCAAGTTGCATTTAGCTCATTAGTAAGCCACATGACCATAACATCTAGGTATGGACAAAGTATCAGGTTTTTGCCTAAGCTTTTGATGTGTTGTAAGAAGATTTGTTCCTTTGTACAACAGTTGAACAGAGCGGTTATGAGTTAACGTTGATTTCCTATCAGCTTGAACTGAACTCAGTCGAGCGATTCTTCTGTGACCTCTCTCCCATCCACAAGCTTTTCCACCCATAGTACTGGAACTCACTAAATAATTTGTGTATGTCATTCTGTGTTAACGCTTGTGTTAAAATCACAAGAAATCAGCAGTTACTTTAAACCTTAACCAAGCCTCTCTGGAATCAACAACCATAAAAGTCATCACAATGACATTTTTTATGTTTGTTGTGAACATTAAGTGGAGCTCAGAACCTCAGGAAGTGGTGCTCCTGACAGATGATTGGCTGATATTTGCATGAGTGGGTATATAAATATTCCTATTAAATTCTTAGCAACTGTACATTATCTGGATATATTTCAATAGCTATTTTTTAAATTAAGCAAAATACCACATAAGAGACCACATTATAAAAAAGTATACACTAGCAATAAATATGCGGTTCTTCCCCAAACTGTTCCCGCAAACACACAATTGTATATGATGTCTATGGATGTGGAAACATACATTTTTCCATTTATTTAAACTAGTACACTAAAATCTGTTCCAGCATGACAATGCCCTGTGCACAAAACTAGCTAGATGAAGATGTGGTTTACACGGGTTGAAGTGGAAGATTTTAAGTGGCCCACTATTGTACTCTCAACCCTGTTGAACACCATTGGGATAAATTGGAACACTGACTGCACCCCACATCACCCTACCTCAGTAGCTGACTTTATTAACACCGTTGTTGCTGAATGATCACAAATCTCCACAACCACACTCTAAAGTCTAGAGGAAGTTCTTCCAAAGGAGACTGAAAGTTATTAGAACAGCAAAGAGAGACTAAGTGTGGAATGTCAATTAAAAAAAAAGGACACAAATCGGGTGCCAATAAACAACCGTAGAAATTTTGAGCCCATAGAATGCTATACAATAAAACTGTAATTATATTAATGTCCAAATTAAGATATTAGAAAATTTTGCCATCAATTTTAATGGTATTATATATAAATCACTATTCCACTGAGCAACGCTTCTCTTACTTATTTTTCCTGGTGACATCTCAACTGCTGGGTTCAATCACACAATGAGCAAGAAGGCCACTGATTAAACAACAACAAAAAAAAACCCAGATGTTTAAGAAAAGCAATCAATTCTCAATAAACGCAGATGACAGTAACTTGTTACAAAGCGCAATCACAGTGTAGCGGCTTCTTTTATTTTTGCATCATGCATCTCGGTCAGGAGCAAGAACTGTGAAAAGCAGGGAAAGAAGCGGTGCAGCAATTTCTTCCTCACTTCCCTTTGAAAAACAAAATTAAACACAATGCCTGAAAAGTAAGGTCTGATGCTCCTATCTGGCAGTGTGCCTGTCCAGTCTTTTGTCCTATTTTCCCTGTACAGTCTGATTTTAATTGCTCGTCTGGCGCCAGCAGAAACAATCTGCATGGCTCAGAGTGCAATTACAAGCAGAACCAAGCCTCTCGCTTCATTTAGCACAGTGTTTAAATCACCCTTCTCATCCTTTATTTCCTCACATGAATACAGTCAGCTCCAGAATTATGTGCACTCTTGGTAAAGATGAGTAAAAAAAAGGTTAAGATCAAATATCTGTGCCTAATATGAGAGAAATCTAACCTTTCTCAATTTATTGATTCATCTTTAGTAACCACTTTATCCATGTAACCTATGACTAAAATGTAATTATTGGCACCCCCGCATTAAGTATTTTGTGTGACTGTCTTTCCAACATTACTGCACAGTCATCTTATAATGCTTAATGAGAGCAAGGAATTAGAAAAACTCCTCAAACGTATACCATGTTATGTTAAATTGTGTCTGAGATTTTAGATGTGAAAAGCATGATTCATGATGCATGGTCGCTGAACCATCTTTGTTTGGATTTGGATGCAGTCACAGCTTGGCAGGAGCAGGATAAATACCATTTACGAGGGTGAATCAAGTGAAAACCTTAAAAGTGTGGCATAAATTAGAAAAAAAAAAACCTGGAGCTCATTAACCATTGTAGTTACAAAAGCAAAAATGTACTACTGCCCTCTGTTTTCAGTTACTGCTTCTACTGCCACCTTAAATAAGATAACTTTATTTGTCCCACAGTGGGGACATTTCTGAAATATTCACTATTGTAACATTTACTGTAAGTTATTATTATTATTTTTTTACATTTGAAAATGTCCTGCTCTATCATCGAGTTCATGGTGTCAAGGTCCTCAGTGCCTTTAGTGGACAAAAAAAAAAAAATCACATATCCACGCTTAACAATTTGGATTAACTTTTTTTCTATATAACTATCATTCTTGTTTATGCCAAAACTTTACATTTATGGCTTTGGCGGAGGCTCTTTTCCAAAGTGACAGTTATCTCAGTTATACAGCGGAGCAATTGAGGCTTAGGGGCCATGATCAAGGGCCCAGCAGTGGAAGCTTGGTGGTGTTGGGATTTAAAACCCTGACATTCTGGTCAGGAGTCCAACATCTTATCCACTTAGCTACCACTTCCCACATGTAGTGTTTGTTATTATTACAAAATTCTTTATATATTAGTTTTATCTGACCATACAACCGGGTTCTGGGCAAAAGTCCAGTATTCTTTAGTAACCTTCTGGTTTTGCGGTAAGATAAAATGAAAGATTTTCTCTTGGCACACATTCCAAAAAATGTTTCGTATTAAAGTGTTGACTCATTACAGATTTGGAGACTTGGTGGCCCCCATAAAATCTCACCATATCCTGCTAATCTATAAAGCTGATGCTTGGAGGAATTTTTGCCCTCTAAGCATCTAACTGTGCACTGGGGCAAGAATACACCTGTGTCCTTTTCATCGTCCAGGCAGGTTCTGGCTGCCGGGGACAAAACCATTGCTTGATTTATACAAATCTGATGCAGGAGCTTTATCACTGAGGAGATAATTTATTAAAAAAGACAGCAGCTGAAGAAACTAACAGAGCGACACGGTCTAAAGTGATATTTTTAGAAAGTGTTTTTCATCAGTTTCTTTTGCATGCTATTACGCATTCGATTTTAAGAGGCTACTCTTTCAAAAAGAAGTTGTGAATTGCCAGTACATTTTTAGCTTTTCAAAAATGCAACATCCTGGATGAAATAAAAAAAACATTTATATTCTTTGCACATCCGAGATGTATTTGGAACAATAGTATTTTTGAAAAGCAGGCGCACCAATGTGCTTCAACACAGAAGTATAAATCTGCACTAAGCAGGGACGAAGTGATATAGTGGTGGAGGCTTTGTGATATTGGGACAAAGCCATTGGCTTGGTTTTTACAGCAGATCTGGTGACACCCCACTAATCATACAAACAGCTCTTGTGCCGTTTTGTCAAGGCTGTCATTTGTTTGGCAAATCAAAGCCTGTCTGTCACTAGAACACAAAGTCTGATTAGACATAACATGCGTAATGTTTCTCACACCGGAGATTTTTTCATTATAATGTAGTCAATTGAAACAAAGAACTCATAATAATCCAAACTGGAATGCTTTAACAATGAAAGAATAATCTTCCTTTAACCTTTAATTTCCCTATTTTTTGTACTTGACTTAGTCATATTTTGATTAAATGTAATTGTAAACATTAAAATTATAAGTTTAAATTAAAGAGTACTAATTACTTTTTTGCTTATACCCCCCCTACAGATATATCTTTGTAAATGTAAAATAAATGTTTCCATATTTCTAATATGCTCATATCTTTTATTTATACCCCTACCCTTCCACACACTCCGACATGATTATTAGCACAGCTGATTCATTCTTTGTCTGCACTTCAATATAACTCCATCCATACCAAAAGCCTCTAAAAGAGAATGAAAGCACACACAGCATTTAACTGTCACAAACACGAAATCATACAATATACAGGTGCATCTCAATATATTAAAATATAATTAAAAAGTTGCTTTATTTTAGTAATTCAATAAAAAAGTGAAACTCGTATATAATATAGATTCATCACACACAGACTGATATATAAGTGTTTATTTCTTTTAATTTAGATGATTATGGCTTACAGCGAATTAAATCCCAAAATTCAGTATCTCTGAAAATGTGAAAATTGTGAAAAAATTCAATATTGGAGACTCGTGGTGTCACACTCTATTCAGCTAATTAAATCCAAACACCTGAAAAGGTTTCCTGAGCCTTTAAATGATGTCTCATGTGGTTAAGGCTACACAATCAGGTGGAAAGACTGCTGACTTAACAGTTGTACAGAAGACGATCATTGACACCCTGCACATAGAGGGTAAGACCCAAAAGGTAATCACTAAAGAAGCTGCTGTTCACAGAATGCTGTATCCAAGAAATTTTAATTTCAATGATATTCTAATTTATTAAGATGCACCTATAAATACACTTGCACTCACCCCCACCGACCTGCACAGACAATTTATTGCATACTGTTTTCAGAAACATTTTACAACCATATTTCGAAAAGGATTCTAAACAATGCAATGAGCCGATGGAGTGCAACAAAGATAATGGATTAATTTAATGTAAAGCACATATCCAAATCCAATTTACTCAAAAAATGCAATGTAAAGAAAAAGAATTTGCTTTGGCTTGTCCAGCACATTGTTTCATATTAGCACCATTTTAAACTGTGTCAAGCGCTTAGCTTTAATATGATGTGCTGCAAGAGCATTTACCTTTAATGCACACAGACAGTTGACCTGATTGATACATTTTTGTTTAGTCTAGAATAAGAAATCTTTTGCATAGTCACAATATTTATGATATACTAAAGCAGTGTGCACTTGGGGAAAATTATGAGGAATGGGAATTGATCTTTTCATAATAGTGATGTCTTATCAGATGCATTACTACAGTATTGGTATAAAAATGGTAGCAAATGGTATTCTTTTCCTTAACTTCCCTCTCTTGGTCTATACGCAGTCTATTACCACATGTGAAATGGGCATGCCTGCCCATCCTCGATACAACTTGTACTTGCACCAAAATGCACTAAAGCAGCACTAAATCATAACAGAACCACTAAACAGGGATTGCTGATTATATTGAGATTTAGAGGCATAATTTTCCATTTCACAACATATATAAATGTTCCATCATTTAATTATTAACTTAACCAAAAGCAGTTAGTTGGATTTTATTTGGGTGAGGTCATGGAAAAAAAGCTGCATTTACTTAAGCCACTTATGTTTACCTCTTTGTTGATTTCTGTGAATCATACAGAGTAAACTGGGGTTTGAAATAAATTTTTCCCATGCTTAAACGTCCTCATAGAGAACTTCATCAATAAGTATGTCACTGTCGTCCACAGGAACCTGTTCACACAGCTGCTCTTTGAAGGCCAGTGCGATGGTGTAAGGTTTGCCTTTAAGGTGCCTCATGCAGCGCTGAAGGTACAAGTCGTAGAAGCCTTTACCTCTCCCCAAGCGATTGCCATTTTTATCAAAGCCCAGTCCGGGCATCAGGATCAGGTCGAGGCCACCTGTATGAGGGTTGGAAAGAAGGGAAAAAGCTTTAGTATTCTTCATCTGTTTCTTCACTAGTTTATATAGATTTATTATGCTATGGGGGAAGTAAATGTTTTCATATACAATCAAGTTAATGAAACAAATGCACTACCATGAGGATTCTAATACCTGAACAATGAATATAAGCTGAAGGATGCAATTGTTTATTGTAGCATAACTCCAAATGTCTGATAATTAATTTGAATTCTGACCATATTGTCAAGAGGAACTTTTGGAACTTCTTAGGATGATCACTTTGGAGTAGTTGTTTGCAATTTTATAAAGCCATCTGCAGTCTGAGAAAACGTATTGTAATGACAATATTAACTTGCCCGACCAATTTCTTTTAAAGGACTCTACAAACTATTATGAATAGTAGCTTGACAAATGATAAACTAATGGCAGTTTAATAGAATGACGTGCTTGTGTAATTGTAGCTTGGCAAGTGGGATAAATAAATAAATAATTTAGTGAAATATGACTAAACACACAATATCTGGTAAAAAAAAATGCCATTGATCAGTTTTATAGCACGAAATGCAACAATTAGCCATAACATCAAAACTACCTGCTGAATACTGTATAGGTTCACCTTGGACCAACAAAATAACCACAAGACCTTTGAAGGACTGTCATATCTGGCACAAGACATTAGTAGCAGATCCTTTAAGTTCTGTAAACTGCATTGAATATGTTTGTCAATCACATTCCACAGATGCTCAATTGGATTGCCAAGCAGCTTGGTGAAAAAAGGTCCACTGTTGGAGCAATCATTAGAAATTGGAAGAAGCTAAACATGACTGTCAATCTCCCTCGGACTGGTGCGCCATGCAAGATCTCACCTCGTGGGGTCTCAATGATCCTAAGGAAGGTGAGAAATCAGCCCAGAACTACACAGGAGGAGCTGGTCAATGACCTGAAAAGAGCTGGGACCACCGTTTCCAAGGTTACTGTTGGTAATACACTAAGACGTCATGGTTTGAAATCATGCATGGCACGGAAGGTTCCCCTGCTTAAACCAGCACATGTCCAGGCACGTCTTAAGTTTGCCAATGGCCATTTGGATGATCCAGAGGAGTCATGGGAGAAAGTTATGTGGTCAGATGAGACCAAAATAGAACTTTTGGGTCATAATTCCACTAAACGTGTTTGGAGGAAGAAGAATGATGAGTACCATCCCAAGAATACCATCCCTACTGTGAAGCATGGGGGTGGTAGTATCATGCTTTGGGGGTGTTTTTCTGCACATGGGACAGGGCGACTGCACTGTATTAAGGAGAGGATGACCGGGGCCATGTATTGCGAGATTTTGGGGAACAACCTCCTTTACTCAGTTAGAGCATTGAAGATGGGTCGAGGCTGGGTCTTCCAACATGACAATGACCCAAAGCACACAGCCAGGATAACCAAGGAGTGGCTCTGTAAGAAGCATATCAAGGTTCTGGCATGGCCTAGCGAGTCTCCAGACCTAAACTCAATAGAGAATCTTTGGAGGGAGCTCAAACTCCGTGTTTCTCAGCGACAGGCCAGAAACCTGACTGATCTAGAGAAGATCTGTGTGGAGGAGTGGGCCAAAATCCCTCCTGCAGTGTGTGCAAACCTGGTGAAAAACTACAGGAAACGTGTGACCTCTGTAATTGCAAACAAAGGCTACTGTACCAAATATTAACATTGACTTTCTCAGGTGTTCAAATACTTATTTGCAGCTATATCATACAAATAAATAGATTAAAAAAATCATACATTGTGATTTCTGGATTTTTTTTTTAGATTATGTCTCTCACAGTGGGCATGCACCTACAATGACAATTTTAGACCCTTCCATGATTTCTAAGTGGGAGAACTTGCAAAATAGCAGCGTGTTCAAATACTTATTTTCCTCACTGTGTATATGTATATATATATATATGTATATATATATATATATATACACATATACACACACACACACACACACACACACACACACACACACACACACACAGCTACACAAGCCGCTACTTTTTTCCCCATGTTTTGAACCCCGCGGCTTAAACAACGAAGCGGCTAATTTATACATTTTTCCTGGGTTTTTCCCGGTTTCACAAACTTCAAGCCAAAAAACTGAACCCCATAACATTAGACCAATTAAATTTCTGAACGGAAACGAAAAAAAATGCACCTCACCTGTATTCTGAGCTGCACTGCTTCAGAAGAAAAAACTTCCTTCTGGTGATTTTTAAACGCACGATGATGCCATAAGGAAAAACTTCCCAGAGAAATAGTTGTGAATGGAAAGAGGAAGACTTTCTTGGTAGGCTACTGTTTAGATACACGCCTTTGTAACACGTAGTCAGGGTCAAGGGAGAGCTCGCTAACTCCAGTTGCAACAGAAATCATATAAGCACAGACAGGTTTCCAAAACTCGTGCTTTCTTATTTTTCTTGGCAACAGCGTTGAGGGTTAGTCAAAGAAACTTAGAACTGAGCATCAGAAAATAATAAGGACATAATCCTCGTCTTGAACACACGCAGTAATAGCGAAAGAATGCAGTGGCATGCTATTCCCAAAATACCGCTATGCTCCTAAAGGAAGCGCAACATATTTCACCCGTTACACCGTGTGTAACGTGTCTTTCGTTAAAGTACATTAGTGTAGACAGGCTTATAGACAGGTGCGGCTTATTTATGTTAGAAATAAAAATATTTGTAAAATTTAGTGGGTGTGGCTTATATATGGGTGCGCTTCATAGTCCGGAAATTACGGTACATATAAATATATCATATTCAATGTTGCTGCTGATCGATGTGTACAAATAGCACAATAGTTCATGTTAAATGCACCAAATGGCTTGATATTGTGATCAACGAAGAATAACCCTTGTGCCAACAGTCATTCATACAATATTTACATTTCTATTCCACTTGAGGAAAGCTAATTTCATTTTAAATGGCACTTTTAATTTCACTGTTAGCTTTCACTCTGATTTGGCAATGTCTCAGACAGAATTCCTCCAATGCAGCCAAGGGTTCCTGTTCTGCTCTGAGTCTGTCAATGTTTGCACATCATGAGCACAATATTAGAAGAGGTATATGAGCAAAGCTTTGAAAGTCATAAGAAGAAGTTATGACCCTTTGCGCTTTATTACATTTGGGCCTCTATACAAAACACATTATGTAATAACCTGCCCATTATATAATTATTATACTTTAGGCTGTTACAAACATTACTGCTTAAAAAAATCCTGCCAGTAATGCAATTTAATACATTTTGGCCTTTTGTGACCACACTATTACGCAATAGCTTGATTATAATTAGGTATATTCTGTACATCTGTCTGTAGAGGAGCACATTAGTACATTTTAGGGCTGCATGCCAAACATGTTCTACGATAATCTGCCCATAATGGATTACGTCATTACCTTTAGAATTTAATTGCATTTCAGGCTGTACAGACGGTGTTTAAAGTTCAGCTGATTATTGCCGTGTAGCTGTACAAAATTTATTTTACTGATACCGCTGACCTACAATAAGTTAGTCTTCACAGTGTCTAGATAACAGATGCCCAACTGAACACTTATATTGGAGATTCCTAAAAACAGCATTATCATCAAACATTTGAGAGGCTCCAGCGGTTAAGGCACTGGGTTGCCGATTGGAAGGTCTGGGGTTCAAGCCCCGGTATCGCCAAGCTGCCACTCTTGGGCCCTTGAGCAAGGCCCTTAACCCTCTATGTTCCGGGGGTCCCTTACGAGGGAAATATCAAGGTCCGTGACGTCGGAGTGACGTGGGGCCGCCTTCCCGTGGGCTCACCACCTGCAGGAGGGACCGTAAGGGACGGTGCTGTGAGGATTGGGCAGCAGTCGAAGGCGGGGGCCTGCTTAGACTGCTGCCCCCGTGACCCGAATTACGGATAAGCGGGAGAAAATGAATGAAATGAGAGAATCTGAGAGAATATGCTTTGGAAGAATTTTGTTCATCCTCCAGCACATTTATTCTCTTAGCTTATTTATATATATATATAAATAATAATTACTAATACATTTTGTTTGGTTTTATTTAAACATTGTAGATAAACAAAATAATTGTGTACTGCATTTCTATGCAACAACATTACTGAGGAAGCATTTGTGCTCTCAAAAAAAAGCTAGTCCAAAAAAAAAAAAAAGACATAATGAAGACAGCATGAGGACAGATGTCATCTAAAGCTCCTTAATTTGAAAGCATTTATATTGGACACATTTATATGAGCACTGCATTGTGCCCTTCTTGAAAAAAGACAATCCCACAATTTGTACTAGTACTGCATTGTGTCGTCCTCAGACAAGACAATCCGACAAATCATTTTATGGCAGTTTAATGTGTGTTTTCTGAGATGCATACTCTACATTCAGTGCATACACATGAGAACATCTGACTAAAGGCATTCATTTGTACTCACATGGCTGCAAGTCACTAAATGTCCCCATACGTGACAATGAAAAATGCTAGGCAACATAATTCGCCTTGCAGTCAGACTAATTCATTGGTCACGATCAAACAGCAGGCTGACATATAAATGAGTCGAGATTTCAAAATCAACACAACCTCATTAAATATTGATAAACAAGTACATCATAAAAGCAGTGCAATAATGATCAGCAGACGCCCTTGTTGGCCTCTCGGTGTAATAATATGCTCATATGTGACATTCATTTTTAATGTGAAAATGGTAAAGGTGGAGGAAATAAGTATGCATCTCACCCTCCTGCAAATAGCATTACATTTTACTGTAGGGTTCTACAGAAACTTCCTTCCTAAATACAGACTGAGCAAAGAAATGACTCAATAAATACAGTATCAAATATTTAGAATTTAATGTGCGCTATATAGGAAATGTCAGAATGCAGAAATGATAATAGTTATGGCCTCATCTTAACCAAGCAAACAAGAGAAACCAAACTTTATCTAGTTGAAATGATGAAATGTAGTAGCTAGAGCTGTTGGTCAGTTCTTGGACTGGGTCTGGTCTGGTACTAGGATGCATTTTAGTCTTGAGCTCTGGTCTCGTCAAACATGGTTTTGGTCATTGCTCGCAACAAATATGGCACTGGAGTTTATTGTCTTTTCACATGAACTAGGTTAAACTAGGGTTAGTTTGTCAAAGAAACAATAAATGTTGCCAAATAGTTGAAACAAGGACTTTGTCTCGGTCTCAATCTTGACCCTGTCTTGCATTTATTTGGACTCAATCATGACTTGGCTCCAATCCCCTTAAAACTTGATTCAATCTGTGCTAATACAGTAGTACCTCATACAGCAACTAATTTAGATAGATACAACTTTGTCATTGCATAGTACAGGTACACAGCAATGAATGCAGTTTGGCATCTAGCAGAAGTGCAAATAGTAGCAATCGTGCAAATTGTGCAGATGAAAATTTAGTACACCATGTAATATATACAGTGGGTACAGAAAGTATTCAGACCCCCTTAAATTTTTCACTCTTTGTTATATTGCAGCCAATTGCTAAAATCATTTAGGTTCATTCTTTTCCTCATGAATGTACACATAGCACCCCATACTGACAGAAAAACACAGAATTGTTGACATTGTTGCAGATTTATTAAAAAAGAAAAACTAAAATATCACATGGTCCTAAGTATTCAGACCCTTTGCTCAGTATTTAGTAGAAGCCCCTTTTGATCTAATACAGCCAGGAGTCTTTTTGGGAAAGATGCAACAAGTCTTTCACACCTGGATTTGGGGATCCTCTGCCATTCCTCCTTGCAGGTCCTCTCCAGTTCTGTCAGGTTGGATGGTAAACGTTGGTGGACAGCCATTTTTAGGTCTCTCCAGAGATGCTCAATTGGGTTTAAGTCAGGGCTCTGGCTGGGCCATTCAAGAACAGTCACGGAGTTGTTGTGAAGCCACTCCTTCGTTATTTTAGCTGTGTGCTTAGGGTCATTGTCTTGTTGGAAGGTAAACCTTCAGCCCAGTCTGAGGTCCAGAGCACTCTGGAGAAGGTTTTTGTCCAGGATATTCCTGTACTTGGCCGCATTCATCTTTCCCTCGATTGCAACCAGTCGTCCTGTCCCTGCAGCTGAAAAACACCCCCACAGCATGATGCTGCCACCACCATGCTTCACTGTTGGGACTGTATTGGACAGGTGATGAGCAGTGCCTGGTTTTCTCCACACATACCGCTTAGAATTAAGGCCAAAAAGTTCTATTTTGGTCTCATCAGACCAGAGAATCTTATTTCTCACCATCTTGGAGTCCTTCAGGTGTTTTTTAGCAAACTCCATGCGGGCTTTCATGTGTCTTACACTGAGGAGAGGCTTCCGTCGGGCCACTCTGCCATAAAGCCCCGACTGGTGGAGGGCTGCAGTGATGGTTGACTTTCTACAACTTTCTCCCATCTCCTGACTGCATCTTTTGAGCTCAGCCACCGTGATCTTTGGGTTCTTCTTTACCTCTCTCACCAAGGCTCTTCTCCCCCGATAGCTCAGTTTGGCCAGACGGCCAGCTCTAGGAAGGGTTCTGGTCGTCCCAAATGTCTTCCATTTAAGGATTATGGAGGCCACTGTGCTCTTAGGAACCTTAAGTGCAGCAGAAATCTTTTTGTAACCTTGGCCAGATCTGTGCCTTGCCACAATTCTGTCTCTGAGCTCTTCAGGCAGTTCCTTTGACCTCATGATTTTTATTTGCTCTGACATGCATTGTGATCTGGAAGGTCTTATATAGACAGGTGTGTGGCTTTCCTAATCAAGTCCAATCAGTATAATCAAACACAGCTGGACTCAAATGAAGGTGTAGAACCATCTCAAGGATGATCAGAAGAAATGGAAAGCACCTGAGTTAAATATATGAGTGTCACAGCAAAGGGTCTGAATATTTAGGACCATGTGATATTTCAGTTTTTCTTTTTTAATAAATCTGCAACAATGTCAACAATTCTGTGTTTTTCTGTCAATATGGGGAGCTGTGTGTACATTCATGAGGAAGAAGAATGAACTTAAATGATTTTAGCAAATGGCTGCAATATAACAGAGTGAAAAATTTAAGGGGGTCTGAATACTTTCCGTACCCACTGTATGTATGTATGTATGTAAACGTATGTACAGTGAATAAATATAAAGGCTATAGCAGTGCAGAGATGTGTGGGCATTGTTGAGAAGTACAGGTAAATGGTTCTGAGGCTATGGCATTTGGAAAAAATGTGCAGACACTGTTGTAAAGGAACAACAAGTAGAAGGTCAATGTTATAGCATTAAAAAATGTGCAAGATGAATAAACAAGGCCACTAAAATATATATATACATATATATACATATATATATATATATATATATACATACATATATATACATACATATATATATATACACATATATATATACACACATACATATACACACACACACACACACACACACACACACACACACACACACACACACACACACACACACACACACGAATGTGAAATATTAGGCAGAATGTACAGTAAGGTATATGTAGATACACAAAAATATTTTTATATACCGATACCAATTTGCCCCCAAGGAATATTGTAAAGTGGGATAATTCGTAAAAAAAATAAATACAACCATTATGCACTTATATTATTCAGTATTTAGCATTTGATAAGGGTGCCTTAACATCTAAAAGAGGAAAACATTATCTTTACTGGGTACCTTACCTTTGAGAAGAGTAAATGCTGGCATGATTTAAATGACGTTCGGAGAAGAAGGATGGAGAATTATTGTTTGGAAGGAGACTAATCTCCTTCCACTATGAATTTGGGCAGACTGTCACCCGAATCACCGTTATCCCTTTTTTTTTTTTTTTTGATACACTTTGCTTCGTTTCACTGCTTTTACTACTTTCGCCTTTTTCAACTTCCGTAAAAAAGATTTTGCCTGTGCGATTCGGATGATTCCTATTCTGAATTTTTAGGCGTAAACCGATAAAGTTTTTATGAATTTCGATTCGTATTCTGAATTATACGTTATTCAGGGCATTCGTATTCAGAGGTACCACTGTACTGGTCTTTGAAGAGACAATGGCAGCCAAAGTAGGACTCACATGTGAATTCCAGCGGTCTTCTTGTTGAACACAAATTAAATGATGTCCTTATTAATTTTACAATTAGTTATTGAAATAATAAAGAAATTACTGGCATTAGCTACTACTCATGTTATTACACATAATCTCACAAATCTTTAATGTAACGTCGTATATGACAGAAAAGGTGAAGCCAGGTTCCATTTTTGAGCTTCAAACAGTAAAGGAAACCTACAGTAACTGCAGGTAAAAACTAAAGTCATGAATGGGCAGCTGAAGAAACCAAACTGCACACACAGTGTATGATTGATCTGAAGATGCATAACAGGTTAAAAGTTAAACGGTTAAGATTTTTACCAAATCACACCTATTTGCTACAAGAAAATTGTCTTGCTGTGCTGTTGCTTGTACGGTCATTGATATTGCAGTTCTGTATTGCACATAGAAAATGAACGGTTACTTGTTCCTGTGTCTCTTACTGACCATAGTGTAATTGGTGACCCATGGCATGCTGGTGCTCAATTTATTTTGCACAGGCACCAGCAATTAGCAAAGTCTCTGCCACAAACTACATTAAGTATTTATGTCAAGCACACTTGCTGCCTTGCTGCTGTGGTTAAGCATGTAGACTTACTTCAACTTTTGTTACCACAGTTTAGCATTAACCCATTAAAATAAAGGTTGTAATGCAGAAAACTGAACGTTTTAGGGATAAAATTTACTTAAATTTGTTAACACGGACAGCATCTTACAAAACTATTTGGTTACAAATATTTTAATTATGTACATTCAAATGTATATAAATATAACGTTCAAATTATATGAAGATTTTGGAATGTATTTATAAATTGTTAAGCTTATAAAGGCTTTTTTTGCTTGTTAGTTACATTACATTTAAAGTAAACATAAGTAAACAACAGAGTCTAACCATGTCATGTCTGATTAATTATATTTGGGGTAAAGGGAACATTATATATATTTAGGGAATTTATGCAGAACCGTTTTTTTTAAATCAAGCCTCTTTATTTAGAGCATTGTCAATCCTATTTCTCCTCTTCATAGCATAAAAATCTCCCCAGGGGTATTCTGTTGAGAAAAAAGATCTGTGCAGATTTTCTTTAAGTCTGCCTCAATCAAAAATTTGATCCATCCTCCCTGAACATCATCTCCTCTTACTATGGAGGTGTTTTTTCTGCTTTTTATTTTAAGGTGATGAAGATGGAAGGCATCCAGAAACCACTTTGAGAGGCTCACAGCAGGTTGCTGATCCAGGATCAGTGTGTAAAAATCACAGGCCCAGTAGGACAGTTGAGCGTTTTTACTGCTAAATGAATCTCTAAGGTACGGCCTTTGATGCACTGCACAGTATGAGAAAAGAAGCTCTGGGGACGTGCAGTGCAGCTCGCCATGAATATCCAAATCTGATATCTGAGGCAACTTGGATATTCTGCAGCATTTTCTAATATGGTTAAAAACAAACAAAGAAAACACAAGCCTTACCTCCTGGGGATGAAGCAGATATCAAATCATCAATTCCTGGTTGACTGCATTTACTTTTTTTTTTTAAGCAGTTTACCACCCCTTTGTATGTGCAAGTGAGTGTAAGAGAGAGAGAGAGAGAGAGAGAGAGCTTCCACTGTATAAAGATGTTACGCTATAATAACCTTGGCTACAAGAATCACAGCTTTAGTATTAGTATCAAAACACCACCACCACAAAGGGCAGTGGTGAAATATATTAAAATAATATTTGCTTAAAAGTCTTTGCTTGTCCTTATAAACCTAAAACATGAGTTCTTGTTCACACTTACAAAGAAATCTTTAAACTGTCATTGTTTATTGCACTGACTATTCAGCTCCAACATTTATACTTTATAGAAACTACAAACAATGTCCTGCGGTGAGTCTACGATTTGGGAATGTAGAAGAAAATGCCAGAACAAAACAGCACAGAAATAAACTCAATACCTGATATACACTTTATGGTCAAAGGTTTATGCTGACCAACACACCCATTTATCCTTCACCCAAACTGCAGCTACAAAGTTGGAAATCACAGAATTGCATATAACGTTTGTATGCCCCAGCATATAGTTTCCCTCTACTGAAACTAAGAGGTCCGAAACTGTTCCAGCATAACGCTGGAATAAAAAAAGATCTATGTGTAGGCCATTAGATTTCTTCCACTCCAACCCTGGCAAACCAAAGACCTGAACTCAACTCCACTGAACACCTATGGGATGACCTGAAATACAAAAATGCCCCAGGCCTTCTAGGGCAACATCAACGCCTTATCTACAATAATGCTCTTGTGACTGAATGGGCACAAATCCCTAAAGCTACACTCTGAAATCTATTGGAGTCTAGTTTTAGCCTTACTATAAAAATCACAGTCTATCCAAGAAACACTGGGAATAAGGAAGAGAAACCACCACGACCATCAGGGCACCGACATTAACACAAACACATTTAAATGCTTGAGGCAATTTAGTGTAGCCAGTCCAACTAGTCACATGTTGTTGGGCGGTGGGAGCACATGCAAAACTCATATACAGTAACCTGAGCTCAGGATATTAAACCAGTAATCAGAACCAGAAACCCTGGAGCTGTGAATCCATCCTTCAGTGCCACTGTACCACCCCTCATCTGTTTATGCTATTTTTAAATAAGGATCTGAATTTTCACCTCTTCTGATTGCCAGGTCCCATGGCACATCATATCCCATAAGTGTTGCCACAATAAACAACTACGAATGCAGCATTTTTCTATAAACTGTCAGACTATGGAACTATACATCACATTGTTGGTACATCAGTGCATAAAAGATTTGGCTTCTATATTCACATTTTTTAAAAATCTGTTGACTAAGCATTTCTCAGCTCATCACAACAATTTTTTTCCACAAAATTAATATAAGTTCCTAAATAGACTCTACCTCTAGAGAATTAGATAAATGAAAAATAGATTTAAATCAGCCAGTGATTTATCACAATGCAAACAAACTAATTTCATCAAATAGTCTGCTTCTAAAAGGAATGAAACTTCTACACAGAATGACAAGTATCTTGGTCTTGCCTCCTTTGGCTGCACTTTAAAACATGGACCAAACCTTCTTTAGTTTGACTAACAGGGTTAGAGAATAAAGTTAAAATATTTGAAGATTAAAATTACATTTCGTAGCAACACAAGCTCGAAGTGGTAATATTTTGGAGAAAAAATATATATATCACAGAATTGTGAGAAACGTTAGCTGTTTTGCATAAAATCGATGTGGAGGATTTGGTTAAATCCTATTTTTGGTTCGGATTTAGCAATAATGATATTCTTTGTCTTTTGTTGCAAGAGATATAATTAGTAGACGGACACTAAAGCAGTTATGTCGGGAACAATTTATTCAGGAATAATCAGACAGGCATTGAGGAAATTGCCTCTTTTGTGCAGTCTGAAATAGCAACCAGTGGTCAACTCCGAGGATATCGCTGGGTAAATCTGCATGCTATTCGAAGAGGATATATTCATTCTCAAGACATAAGCGGATGATGAATAAATCGACCCTGAAGGAGTTCAACGCCGTTGTTTCCGACTTTATTCTCATATTGCTATGACTTTAATCTCATAATCTCCGATTGTTTTTTTTTGTTTGTTTTTTTATCGAGGCCACACCTCCTTTGGTTCAACAAGAGGCACAACCGCCAATCTTTTAATGGTTGAAATGTCTGGCACAGTAGCAATGCTGTTTATTGGTTGAACTGGAAGGCATATTGGTCACAACTTCTTTGGTTGGACTGATGGACACACAGTCCCTGCCTCCTCTGGTGAAATAATAGGCACAGAGGCAATTCCTAATTTAATGGGTGTAATGAGGACAGAATGTGTGATGTAAATAGGAAATATATTTCGCAGGCACTTGAAAATATGTTAAACCTCTTTCACACGGAGAGCCGATGCTGATATATGATGAGTCATATCGGCACCCTGCAGAGAGTCCTGCCTTGTGATTTGTTTTAATACAGAACAGAAACTTGTCATTGGGTTACAGCTTTGAAAAGGTAATTAGTGTTCTTTGTTTTCGGAGTGTTTGGGGTTTGTATGGAACAGCTTTCCTCATTTACAGCTCGCTTTATAGCTAAACACACAGGCATATTTAGTGAAATGACAAAGTGAGCTTCTGTGCTGTTCCTTAGATCTGTTCTAAACACAAGTATAAAGAAAAACCTTTGAGGAAAAACGTGAATTTATTCACAAATACGTCTCATATACCACTGAAATCAGCCCATAGGCTCGGTTAATTGTACACCACTATTAAATCAATACTGAGGATGGTCCAAGTTCAGATATTGAAGATGAGAAATTAGGATGGTTGCATTGGTGCATACCTAAGGTACAGAGACAACAAAACAACAACAAATACACTTTCACTCATACACAGACACAAAAACTTGCATGCGTGCACACACAAATACACCTAAACTTTTTATTTTACTGTCTAGTCAATGGCTGGTCTTTTTACAGTGGGAGTATTTAAAAGCAAACAGTTCAATGAGAACACCACAGATGCACTCTTTTGAACAAATACCTTCACGGTTGCTCGCTTTCCTTACATCCTGTGAAGCCTAGAGTAAATCTAGCTCATAGGTCAATGTTTTGGTCCATTTATTCTTTAGTGACTATTTCTCTCTATCCCTGTCTTTCTTCCTCCGTCAGTTTTACTGTTAGCATAAAGACTAGCCAAATCTTTTCGTGAAATTCGAGATGAATTTAACAGTAAAAAATGACCAGAGTGTCTGATTAGTAGCTGTTTCTAAAACTAGTATAATAATGCTTAGGATTAAAAGATATCAGGAGCAGGGAAGGTCAGCCGAAACTTAAAGCTAACGTTTGTAAAATCACATGAATAAACAGTTTGATAGGGCAAGGATGAGTAATGAGGAATGACTACCATGGAGTGAGGATTTGCCCGACTCAAGAGGGTGACCAGAAAAGCAGGACCAGATTTACATCTAAACGCCAAACAAATTACATTTCTGTGTTTTTTAGTTCTGGGATCATGAGATCTGTGTATAAGACAACATTAGTGACTTTGGTCTTTTTGGTGGATTTGTAAAGACCTATTGGGAGAGACAGCAAAGCAAAAACTTCTTTGTACAGGAGGGAGATCGTCCTTTTGTCCGACACTGAAATCTGTCTAGAAATAAATGAAATAGGAATAAGTGGCAAGAAAAGGAAACAAATTCCTAGCTGTAGCTGACACCTTTATCTGTGGGCGTAAAAGTAAAAAGTTCATCATGGTTGATGGTCATTCGATAAAAAAACAAGTGGGAGCTTGCTACTATTGGTAGATTTTGGGATGATGGAACCAGTTCCTGTATCGAAGCATTAGAGATCAGGGTGTAAACATGAGCAACAGTATGCTAGGCACATATAATCAGATCTTACATTGGAGGTAGGAGGTAGAGAACAAGAGCTGCAGGCTGTAAGTGGTTTGGATGTACATGTGAAAGGTTGGGGAGGGAGTTAGAATAGACAGGCGAAGGGTTGGGATAAGTGAAATGTGTTAAGCAGGGTTGGAGTAAATGAGAAAAAGGATTCATGAGGATAAATATGAAGAGGACTGGAATGAATGAATAAAGATGTACTGTGTGAGGCTGGGAAGAGAGACTGACTGTGTGAGGATAAGGTGGAATAAATAGGAGAAGATTTGGAACTGGTGAAGAACGATGAGGCATGGGACATGTGAGCGAGGGGTTCGGAGAAAGAGCGAGGAGGCTGAAATGAAGGGCAAATTATTGGTATTAATGAAGAAACCCGGAACACAGGAGGAGGAATTTGGATGGGGTGGTAAAGTGGGAAGGGGTGTGTAAGGAAGAAAAAGGTGCCCCCAGTCTCCACTTCTACATTGGTATGCCCACAAATTTCAGCATGTGCCAGAAATATAAGAAAATATAAATAAAGCGCTAAACATAGCCCTTATCAGTTGAGACTTCAGTTCACGATTGGTGTGAATTTTGCTTTTATGCGTGTTTCATCACATTGTGGAGAAAGATAGCCCATCTGTAATTCTTTAAAAAAGGGTTAAAAAGTGCACCTGCAATCCTTCAGACAAAAAAAAATAAAACTGTGGTACTTCAGAAAGAGAGATCATGAGAAAATCTGTCTGAGATGGGCAGGGCTGCAAGCACTGAGAGACATTAAGGGCTGAAAATACTGAGGCTAAAGAGGTTCCAGGAACTTAGGAATGCAGGTTGCTGTTAGAACCAAAATAAGTGGGACGACAGCAGCAATATAAGAGAAGCAGTGAGAACTGGAGAGAAGGGAAGGGCTGCAAGCACTATAAAATAAAATGGGTTTAAAGAACGGAAAGAATGGATCAAGAGACGGTTGGGGCTGCAAGTAGCAAATAATGGGAGTCTGCAAGCGAGGAGATTTATGGGGGTTAAGAAGCAAATAAAGTGATGGCTGTTGGCATCTAGAGACTGGGGGGGGCTATAATATTATATATATATATATATATATATATATATATATATATATATATATATATATATATATATATATATATATATATATATTTTACACATATACACATACACACACACGTATGTGTCCACATCATTTTCTGAATTTGGCTTAAATAAAAAGTAACACAGCGCCATCTGGTGGTCCTGGCCACAACACTATAAAAATAAAAAATAAAAAAAAAACTTATTGAATTTGTTTTATACATTTTTAATCAACGGGCTTCCATTACATTGATGTTAGAAAATCTTAAGGCTTTAAACGGTTCACATGGGTTTCAAAAGCAGATGCATTTCCTCCTACATTAACCTACAATGTACACCTGCTTTCACAGTCACAGTGAAGTACATATTTAAATTACTCCGATGAGTTAATATGCCATGTATATAAGGAGACATATTCTTCATAATTTTCTTTTCCTATTATATATATATATATGACCCCCAGTGCAAGTTTCACAACCTGCGTGATGCACTTTATGGGAAACCTACCTGTAGCGAGAGCTTCCTCTCTCTGTGTGTCGTTGTCAGCAGGCTGCTGAATGTTCCAGCTGGTGACGGGCAACGAGTTCATGTCCTCCATACTGTTCAGGCGCAGCATGTCCATGTGGTTGCTGTTGCTCTGGTACCTGGGGATGAAACAGACCTTGCCGCTGCTGAACATGTGCTGAAGGATGGCGTCGGTGCAAACTTCATCATGCATGCTCAGGAACACAGCAATGCGTTGACTGCTTCTGTAGTTGGGATGTTTGAACAGCTGCAGAGATGCAAAAATAAAATGGTGTGAATTTTAAAAATACAATGGAGCACTGAATTATTTATTCTTTATAAAATTGGTTTATTACATTCCTCTTATAGTCAGCAGTATTTGAACATTCAGTGCATGCATGGCCTTTTTTTCTGTCAATCCCAGACAAAGAGGTGTGTCCTCTTAACCTTCCAGTCTTAATGAAGGAGGTGTGGCATCTGTGCCTGTCAGTCTCAGAAAAGGACATAAGGCTCCTGCAACTGTCAGTCCCATTAAAGGAGATGTATGTCTCCGCTGTGAAAGGCAATCCTGGTAAAGGAGATGTGGCACTCCTATTTCTTCCCACAGAGCAAAAAGCTGAAGGTGTTAGAAAATGTGTTTTGCAAGTCTAAGGATTTATGGCCTGGAAAACTGGACACAATGGTAGTCTGGATTTTTTATTATTAGTTAAAGAAACCGAATTCAAAATGTAGGCAAGGACCATTACTTCCTTACAGATCACTTAAAGTGGACTACAATTCATGGACCGGGTGCAATCTGAAGTAAACTGTCTCTATGTTAAAGCTTTTATATAAATATAGCTCAAATGCACAGAGGGATTTATTTTTTTAATTAAAGTTATTTTCCTGTGTTTCTTGTTACCATTACACATGACACACACACATGGAATGTCACTTTAACTCTGGACTTTAATAGCATCCCTTTTATACCAACATATGGACACTTTAAAAACCTTAATAACACTTGACCACCTCAATCTGTACATCTGTCATACACATATCCATCCCCTTCTGCTTAATTCACATACATACATATATACATACAGTGAGGAAAATAAGTATTTGAACACCCTGCTATTTTGCAAGTTCTCCCACTTAGAAATCATGGCGGGATCTGAAATTGTCATCGTAGGTGCATGTCCACTGTGAGAGACATAATCTAAAAAAAAAAAAAAAAGAAAAAAAATCCAGAAATCACAATGTATGATTTTTTTTTAACTATTTATTTGTATGATACAGCTGCAAATAAGTATTTGAACACCTGAGAAAGTCAATGTTAATATTTGGTACAGTAACCTTTGTTTGCAATTACAGAGGTCAAACATTTCCTGTAGTTTTTCACCAGGTTTGCACACACTGCAGGAGGGATTTTGGCCCACTCCTCCACACAGATATTCTCTAGATCAGTCAGGTTTCTGGCCTGTCGCTGAGAAACACGGAGTTTGAGCTCCCTCCAAAGATTCTCTATTGGGTTTAGGTCTGGAGACTGGCTAGGCCACGCCAGAACCTTGATATGCTTCTTACAGAGCCACTCCTTGGTTATCCTGGCTGTGTGCTTCGGGTCATTGTCATGTTGGAAGACCCAGCCTCGACCCATCTTCTATGCTCTAACTGAGGGAAGGAGGTTGTTCCCCAAAATCTTGCAATACATGGCCCCGGTCATCCTCTCCTTAATACAGTGCAGTCGCCCTGTCCCATGTGCAGAAAAACACCCCCAAAGCATGATGCTACCACCCCCATGCTTCACAGTAGGGATGGTGTTCTTGGGATGGTACTCATCATTCTTCTTTCTCCAAACACGTTTAGTGGAATTATGACCCAAAAGTTCTATTTTGGTCTCATCTGACCACATGACTTTCTCCCATGACTCCTCTGGATCATCCAAATGGTCATTGGCAAACTTAAGACGTGCCTGGACATGTGCTGGTTTAAGCAGGGAAACCTTCCGTGCCATGCATGATTTCAAACCATGACATCTTAGTGTATTACCAACAGTAACCTTGGAAACGGTGGTCCCAGCTCTTTTCAGGTCATTGACCAGCTCCTCCCGTGTAGTTCTGGGCTGATTTCTCACCTTCCTTAGGATCATTGAGACCCCACGAGGTGAGATCTTGCATGGAGCCCCAGTCCGAGGGAGATTGACAGTCATGTTAAGCTTCTTCCTTTTTCTAATGATTGCTCTCGGACCTTTTTCACCAAGCTGCTTGGCAATTTCCCTGTAGCCCTTTCCAGCCTTGTGGAGGTGTACAATTTTGTCTCTAGTGTCTTTGGACAGCTCTTTGGTCTTGGCCATGTTAGTAGTTGGATTCTTACTGATTGTATAGGGTGGACAGGTGTCTTTATGCAGCTAACGACCTCAAACAGGTGCATCTAATTTAGGATAATAAATGTAGTGGAGGTGGACATTTTAAAGGCAGACTAACAGGTCTTTGAGGGTCAGAATTCTAGCTGATAGACAGGTGTTCAAATACTTATTTGCAGCTGTATCATACAAATAAATAGTTTAAAAATCATATATTGTGACTTCTGGATTATTATTTTTTTGATTATGTCTCTCACAATGGACATGCACCTACGTTGACAATTTCAGACCCCTCCATGATTTCTAAGTGGGAGAACTTGCAAAATAGCAGGGTGTTCAAATACTTATTTTCCTCACTGTATACACATATATACACACACACACACACATTTTATATATATATATATATATATATATATATATATATATATATATACACACACACACACACACACACACACACATAATATATAATATATGTATGTATGTATGTATGTGTGTGTGTATATATATATATATATATATATATATATATATATATATATATATATATATATATATATATATATATATATACACACACACACACACACATACATACATACATACATACATACATACATACATATATATATATATATATATATATATATATATACACAGTGGGTACGGAAAGTATTCAGACCCCCTTAAATTATTCACTCTTTGTTATATTGCAGCCATTTGCTAAAATCATTTAGGTTCATTCTTCTTCCTCATGAATGTACACATAGCACCCCATACTGACAGAAAAACACAGAATTGTTGACATTGTTGCAGATTTATTAAAAAAGAAAAACTGAAATATCACATGGTCCTAAGTATTCAGACCCTTTGCTCAGTATTTAGTAGAAGCCCCTTTTGATCTAATACAGCCAGGAGTCTTTTTGGGAAAGATGCAACGAATCTTTCACACCTGGATTTGGGGATCCTCTGCCATTCCTCCTTGCAGATCCTCTCCAGTTCTGTCAGGTTGGATGGTAAACGTTGGTGGACAACCATTTTTAGGTCTCTCCAGAGATGCTCAATTGGGTTTAAGTCAGGGCTCTGGCTGGGCCATTCAAGAACAGTCACGGAGTTGTTGTGAAGCCACTCCTTCGTTATTTTAGCTGTGTGCTTAGGGTTATTGTCTTGTTGGAAGGTAAACCATCGGCCCAGTCTGAGGTCCAGAGCACTCTGGAGAAGGTTTTTGTCCAGGATATTCCTGTACTTGGCCGCATTCATCTTTCCCTCGATTGCAACCAGACGTCCTGTCCCTGCAGCTGAAAAACACCCCCACAGCATGATGCTGCCACCACCATGCTTCACTGTTGGGACTGTATTGGACAGGTGATGAGCAGTGCCTGGTTTTCTCCACACATACCGCTTAGAATTAAGGCCAAGAAGTTCTATTTTGGTCTCATCAGACCAGAGAATCTTATTTCTCACCATCTTGGAGTCCTTCAGGTGTTTTTGAGCAAACTCCATGCGGGCTTTCATGTGTCTTACACTGAGGAGAGGCTTCCGTCAGGCCACTCTGCCATAAAGCCCCGACTGGTGGAGGGCTGCAGTGATGGTTGACTTTCTACAACTTTCTCCCATCTCCTGACTGCATCTCTGGAGCTCAGCCACCGTGATCTTTGGGTTCTTCTTTACCTCTCTCACCAAGGCTCTTCTCCCCCGATAGCTCAGTTTGGCTGGACGGCCAGCTCTAGGAAGGGTTCTGGTCGTCCCAAACGTCTTCCATTTGAGGATTATGGAGGCCACTGTGCTCTTAGGAACCTTAAGTGCAGCAGAAATCTTTTTGTAACCATGGCCAGATCTGTGCCTTGCCACAATTCTGTCTCTGAGCTCTTCAGGCAGTTCCTTCGACCTCATGATTTTTATTTGCTCTGACATGCATTGTGATCTGGAAGGTCTTATATAGACAGGTGTGTGGCTTTCCTAATCAAGTCCAATCAGTATAATCAAACACAGCTGGACTCAAATGAAGGTGTAGAACCATCTCAAGGATGATCAGAAGAAATGGAAAGCACCTGAGTTAAATATATGAGTGTCACAGCAAAGGGTCTGAATATTTAGGACCATGTGATATTTCAGTTTTTCTTTTTTAATAAATCTGCAACAATGTCAACAATTCCGTGTTTTTCTGTCAATATGGGGAGCTGTGTGTACATTCATGAGGAAGAAGAATTAACTTAAATGATTTTAGCAAATGGCTGCAATATAACAAAGAGTGAAAAATTTAAGGGGGGTCTGAATACTTTCCGTACCCACTGTATATATAAAATTCAAGTTTTTTATTCTTTAATCAACATGGCCATGGACAAATATGAATGCTTTATGCAAATGTATGTTTATTATTAGTGAACCCATACTCTACATAGAGTATGAAGACAAAATATTCTTTTAAATGTTTGAAAGTAATTATGGTGTTTTAAATTACATAAATCATCAGGACACCGAACGGAACTGTCGCTATTTTCCACATGGACGGTTCATGAGATAATGAAGTACAGTGTCTCACCCAAAATATCTCTACACATATGGAAAGATGGTAAATCCAACTCCTTAAAATACACGTTCACAAAAAATGCCATCTTTAATACAGATGTTGAAAAGACTTAACATTCTGTCACTGTCTAAAAGCAGAGTTCAAAGAAGATAAGAGAAATAGATGAATCATCAATTAATGGGAAGCTGAGGTAAACTTAATCTGGTTTCTAATTTGAGTGTCGACAGCATTAAGGATAAGTAGTAATGTCAGAGGGCTTGATGGGTGGAGAAGATATCAACAAAGAAAATAAAGATGATTTAGTAATAGACTGAGTTTCCAACCAAACCCACAAATATTCTGATTGATTAGACAAAATAAATGACACAATTATATGTAACGTGCAGCTGAGCAGGATGTAGAAGACCAAACCTAATGAGGTCACCCTCAGCTTACGTCAATTATCATTTAAGGGCCTGTGCACACTTTACAGTAAGGTCTGAGAACACAGAGATAGACATATCTGCCGCTGCTCCCTAGCAGGATGTCCACACAATCCGAAAAATAAAGCAGTCTCGTCACAATTGCTCGCGGTCGCTCCCCCGTTTTAGGCTTAAGGTGGCAATGTACGATGTGCCCTCTCCAACAACGGCTCGTTCTCCAGCTCAAACACGTCTTTAAGCAGTTTAGCCATCCCTTCTGTGCAAGAGTAGTCAGTAATGTCGTTAGGGACTCAAAAATCGAAATATTCTTGCAGCGAGACGTAGCCTCCAAATCCTCACATTTATTTTCCAATTTAACAACTTGTACAGAAAGGCGTAAGGCATCTGTTCCATTTTTAGTGGTGTTTTTTAAGCTCCACCATATCTGTCTGTAGAGTCACCATACTTTTGGACAATTTTGACCATTCTTCAAGAATCGCATCTGTGAGGTCAGACACTGATGTTTGAACGAGAAGACCTGGATTGCAGTCTCTGCTCAGTTATGTTGGAACAGGAACGGGCCGTCCCCAAACTGTTCCCACAAAGTTGGGAGCATCAAATTGTCCTGGTATGCTGAAGCATTAACAGTTCTTTTCACTGGAACTAAGGGGCCGAGCCAAACTCCTGAAAAACAACCCCACTTCTTAATCCCTCTCCACCAAACTTTACACTTAGCACAATGCTGTCAGACAAGTACCATCCTCCTGGCAACCGCCAAAACCAGACTCATCCAATCGGATTACCAGACAGTGAAGCGTGATTCATCACTCCAGAGAACACGTCTCTGCTCTAGAGTCCAGTGACGACGTTCTTTACACCACACTATCCATTGCTTTGCATTGCACTTGCTGATGTAAGGCTTGGATGCAGCTACTCGACCGTGGAAACCTGTTCCATGAAGATCTCTACACACTGTTCTTCTTCTAATCTGAAGGCCATATGAAATGTAGCTATTGACTCAGAAAGTTGGCGACGTCTGTGCACTATGTGTCTCAGTATCCGCTGACCTGCTCTGTGATTTTACAGGTTCTACCACTTCATGGCTGAGTTGCTGTCATTCCCAATCACTTCTTATTTGTTATAATACCACTAACAGTTGATTGTGGAATATTTAGTAGCGAGAAAATTTCACGACTGGACTTGATGCACAGGTGGCATTTTATCACGGTACCACGCTGGAATTCGCTGAGCTCCTGAGAGCGACCCGTTCTTTTACAAATGTTTGTAGAAGCAGTCTGCATGCCATGGAACCGTGGAAATGATTGGAACACCTGAATTTAATGATTTGGATGGGTGAGTGAATACTTTTGGCAATATAGTGAATATACAGACTTTAAATTTGCAAAAACATATTTTACTTATTTATCTGCTTTATATAATCGGGTGTCTGTGAGCAAAGACTTAACAGACAGCACAAAGACAGAATTGACTTCGTTCAAGTTCTCAGTTTATAGCTGTAAACATCCATATACGTGTATTGCATATATTCAGAACAAAACTACTGAGCATCTGTTGCCAAATTCACACACACAATTTATGTCAAATATGAATACACATAAGCACCACTGGGCAGGTGTGCAAGGTATTTTTGATTCCAACTGAAAATTTTTCAAGCATCTACATGGCTCATTAATATCCTATTAACCAGATTAGTCAGATCTATTTATAGATTATTAAATGTACACCAGCACTTATTCTGTTTGAGATCAATTTACATTAAGGCTTTTCTATCCATTATTAATGGATAACTTGGCTTTATGTGTATGTACTGAGGAAAGAGCAGATGGGCTTGACAAAACGTAGCCAATCCACCTACGTGCATGTTTTTGGGAGCTGGGAAGAAAGTATCCAGAAGTAGACCACAAAACTCTACTCTCAGGATAGTAATGGAGCCATTGAGCTGTAAAGCCATAACAGTATCAAGGGGCAAATACGGTTTTGAACTAAAGTGCAAAGATGTGAAAATATGCACTTGACAGCTTTTACACATTTGAAAGTCCACAGGCCAAGAATTATTAACATCTATACAATGATGTAGCATCTTGTGATAGAAAAGTATCTGCAAGAGTGAAAGGGAAAGTTTATAGGACTGTGGTGAGACCTGTGATGTTCTATGGATTAGAGACAGTGGCATTAAGTAAAAGACAGGAGGTGGAGCTGGAGGTAGCAGAGCTGAAGATGTTGAGGTTTTCGTTGGGAGTGACGAGGATGGACAAGATTAGAAATGAGTTCATTAGAGGGACAGCGCATGTAGGACGTTTTGGAGACAAGGTGAGGGAGGCGAGATTGAGATGGTTTGGACATGTGCAGAGGAGGGACATGAGGTATATCGGTAGGAGAATATTGAGGATGGAGCCACCAGGAAGAAGGAAAAGAGGAAGACCAAGGAGGAGGTTTATGGATGTGGTGAGGGTTGAAAGAGGCAGATGTAGAGGACAGAAGGGTATGGAGACGGATGATCTGCTGTGGCGACCCCTAATGGGAGAAGCCGAAAGAAGAAGAAGAAGAAGAAGAAGAATACTCCTTTCCTATGAAAGGACAAAAATCAAACTTGATTGAGGGCCCTAGACATAGATGTTGCATTAAACTAAAGTTTATATTAAAATATATGAAAAATTGCCATGGTCTCTCATATATAAAAAGAAAACATTACTGTTTTTGGCTTAAATTGTGCAGTTTTGTTTTTTATAAACTTATAGTACAATGAGAAACAATCTGATTTATTGGACATTAGAGTTTAATACAGCTATTCGGGGAGCTCTTATGCATGACATCAGTCTAAATTTTCCTTTTTTTTCCTCTCAAATGTTATTCTTTTTCTCCCTTTTCCTGTGTATGGCATGCTGGACCAGTGAAAGCATTGGTTTGGATATTCAAAGTATAGTTAGAGACACACTGAGGATCCTTACGGCCAGTGATTTTGTGTGTGTGTGTGTGTGTGTGTGTTATTCCCTATGCACATTGCCCTTGTTTACAAAGCGCACACGTGTAAACGCTGTGCACCCCAGACCTGTCCACATCTGTATTTACCTTTTGTGAAACGATCTGGGACTGGCGTCGCTTATCCTCGTCACTCAGAGCAGCAACTCGCTTCTTGAGCTCTTTCCTGAGGGTCTGTTTGGCTGCTCGCAGCGCTGCCATCGCGCTCAACTGGCTCATTAGGCACACCTGCAGGTTAGAATGCACTGGTCCTGTTTCACCAATTTGTTCTGATCAATGTTTCAAATGTTAATCAGTAACTGATGAGCATCTACACACGCATGCCATTACACACGCATGCCATTACACACGCATGCGCGCGCGCGCACACACATCAACCAACTGCATGGGCTGAGACTAACTTTAAAGGACTACATTTCCCGGCGTAGGCAGACGAACCAAAGTACTTCCGGTGTTTTTTTTTGTGCCAAGCAGGTACACTTTTAAAGCCAAAATTTTTTTTATTTTAATTCAATACTTGAACATATATACAACCATAATGCATGTATAGAACAATAGTAGAAATCTAGATGAAATTATAAGGGGTCCCGAACCACCGGGCCGCGAAGAAAAAAATATATAACCGTAATTTTCATTGTTTCCCCCCCCAATCGTATTGATTTGTGCAGCATGCAGGGTGTTTTATAAAACTTATATATATATATGTTTTATAAAAATATATAAAAAATATTCCGCTTGTGTCCATTTCCTGCACTTGTCCCAGTTGCATTTTTTCTTTACATCGATAAAATAAACTTGTATATTTGCAATAGTGGACGAGCATATAGTTAATAGAATATTACATGCATTTCCAGTATCAGTGTACCTTCTGGTCATTTAGTTTTCATGTTGGGAAGAGAATCTGCAACATGCAAAAAACACCGTTGTTATTATTTTCTTCTAATACTCCAGAACCAAACTACGTGGGAAAAAAACAAGTCATTTTCCCGTTTGTAGATGTACGAAAATTAAAATCAAAACTAAAACATAAAACCCGCTTGATTACTTATGTGTAATTTGCAGAACTGCAGAAACAAGCCACTTGTTTCCCGGTGCCCCGTGACACGGACGGAACTTCCGGTACGACGTAAACAATCATTCGCTGCGATGTCGCAATTCATTCATCTATTCATAGTAAGATGCCTAATCACAATCTTACAGAATAATTATGGACTTTGTTGATTCAGATGTTTGTGACGGTACGGCAATGAGCAGTGTGAAAAGCTCAGAGGTTAAACAATACCTCAATGGTTATAAAGTCGGTCGTGTTCTGTTTAGTAATGTGGGAAACGATTTCGTGGAATTAAAAGCGGATGTAGATGTTTTTATCAATGTCACGTAGAAATATAGACGTCAGGACGCCTGTGTAGTTACTCAGCAGCAATACTGTGTGAAAGGTCAATACATAAAAATAAAGTGTTTAACGACTAACGTTTAAACGAACCATTTGCTGCATTGTGTAAATACGTTTTTACTTTACGTTTTACTTTACATCTCCCCTTATTAATGAAACCTGAGCCAGTTTGTGATGAGTCGTTCTTTAACGATTCGTTCTTTTTGAACGAGTCTTTAATTTGACTCAGAAGAACGAGTCGTCTCAAAGAGTGATTCGTTCAGTTTCTACTGGACGCGCATGAGCAAAGCATCTCTAAAGGCAATGTACAGGAAACAGAATTGAGTAGTTCATATCATGAGTCTTCTAGCCAGAGTCGTTGTCACGTGACACATATACGCTAGAAATGTGATTAAAGGCACGAAAAAAATTCGTTCATTTTGATGGATGAGATTAAAAGAACTGTCACTAAAATGATCCAATTTATTTATTTTTATATATAAAACGGTTTACAGAACATAAAAAGGAACAACCAAAAGCATGGGGTTCAGGAAATATTAAATGCACCATAGAATTAAAGATATTCGGAGTAAATAAATTAAAAATAGAAATAATCAGTGTCAAAGGTTCAAAGGCAACAGTTCTCCACACAAATGTACAGAAACGTGCACATGCATATACACATTGACAGACCGAATCAAGTCAATAAGGAAACACATGTTTTGTTTTCCTGTTATAAGGGATGAAAAAAAACTTAAATCATAACATCCTTTTGGAAGAAAAAACAGGGTGTAGCCTTTGTAGTCAAACACTTGTAAATATAATATTTTGCAAGCAGAATAATTAAATTGCGAAAAAAAGTAACACTTTCTCAAAAGGTGAGATACCCAAACAAAATATCATTAAAATAAAGCTCAAAGTAAGAGGTGTACATCTTGGCAGAGTTTTCAGAATGTTCACAGTACCAGAAAAGATGCGACAGTTTATGGCTGTAAATTACAAAAAAAGGTCAAGTTTATTTCTATAGCGCTTTTCACAACAGACATTGTCTCAAAGCAGCTTTACAGAAATCAACAGTCAAGGTGAATGGTGTGTATTTATCCCTGATGAGCAGCCATGGTGACTTTGGCAAGGAAAAACTCCCTTAGATGTCATGAGGAAGAAACCTTGAGAGGAACCAGACGCAAAAGGGGAACCCATCCTCATTTGGGTGACATCAAGAGTTTGATCATAAATCTTTCAACAATACAGAACACTGGAGAGTGAGAACTAACATGAGTACTGGAGTATAAGATTATAAGTGATGTTCTTTCTACAGTCTTTAAGGTTATAAAACTAGGAGCTACTGAGCTTAACATTTGTGATCACAGCAGATTATTTGTTTCCATTCCCCTCTGTCCTCTACATCTACCTCTTTTAACCCAACTACCTGCATGTCTTCCCTCACCACATCCATAACCCTTCTCCATGGTCTTCCTCTTTTCCTCCTTCCTGGTTATACCCCATGTCCCTCCTCTGCGCACCATGAACACTTAATTCATTGCACAATAGGCAGAGCATTTAAGATATGTGCAATACCACTTCTGTACCTTTTGTGCAATGTTACTTATGTTTTTCTTATGAAAATGTGCAAAAACAAATTTTTTTTAAAGTTCATTCTTATTTACCTTTTTTTTTTGTTAGTTGTTGTTAAATGTGCAACTGGAAGCTTCGGTCACCAAAACAAATTCCTTGTAAATGTAAACATACTTGGCAATGAAGCTCTTTCGGTTTATTCCTTATACCTGTTCCATCTTGTCATCACAAGAGGAGTGAAAACAGAATCATAAAGAAGTAGTATTTATTATTTTTGCCGTGAATGACTTAAAGCACATTTTTTCTACATAAGGCTAAAATAATCCGATCTTCCCATCTTGCACATTTTTTTTTTTTCACCACAGTGGGCCAAATAAAAGTTTATCACACCATCAAGTCTATTGCAATACATTGTTATGGACGTTATGAGCGCTAATTAGAGTTTTACATTTAAAAGCTACAGTCCCAGAGAGGCACGACATTAAAGAGAAAGAAAGACTATTATTTCTTCTAAAAAGGGAGAGAATGCAGTCAGGTAAGGAAATGAATGCATGTCCTGCACTCTAACACAAATTAAGCTAAACAAACCGCACATAAACAAAACTTATTACCGTCGGTGCAAATCAGTCAACGCTGCTACCACTTCCGGCGGAAGTTATATCTATAATCGTTTTATACAACAGCGCCGCCAGGCAACACGTGGACACGTCATAGCCTTTTCAGTATAGAAGTGGGCGGGGTTTATACACTCAGTAGTTAAGTAGTTGTGGTACTTAACACTTGTCTTTTATTGTGGACAAGCTAAGACATTTATCGATTGGTATTTTTCCGATATACAGTGCAGCACACAGTGGAACAAAACAACGTTTCCACAGGACCAAGGTGCTACATCAGACAACATAAATTAACAAAAGGTATAAGCAATTTCACAGAGATTTTCAGTGTATCGATATTTACTACAAAACAGTTTTAAATAAGGTCACTTTTCAATTCGTACATGCATAGGATAAACGATGAGTAATATTTGTAAACATAAACCATGTACCCACATGCCCACACGTTCGTTCATGCGTTCCCATGGTTACATAAAAAGGCAACTTCCTGTGTCAAATTAAAACCTGTTTTAGTTTCTCTTCGATTTTCTTTCCCATGTATTCACGAAGAAAATGAAAAGAAAGAAAAACATTTGGTTCTGGAGTATATATATATATATATATATATATATATATATATATATATATATATATATATATATATATATATATTATATATATATATATATATATATATATATATATGTGTGTGTACATAATAATACAATTTCTCTTTCTAAAAGGAAAGTTACACAGAGCTTCCAGGCACATAAAACATATTTATCTACTTCATTGTAAATCTGGTTTAGTTATATTATTTGCAACTTACCTTTATTTTATATTTTTTTCTTTTATATGTTTGTAGGTAGCTCAAAACGGAATTTGTTAATAACAGTGGTCTTATAAGATATTGAAGGAACGCTGTATAATAGAAAAATGAAGTGTGGGATAGAAATATTTATATTTGAATGTGCTGTTTTATACACAACATGAAAATTTGAATGCTAAACTGTTCCATTTTATTAATGACTTCAAATTGTATGTAAATCTCTTGGAAGAAACAAAAAAAACTTACATTTGTGTAAAAAAAAAAAAAAAATGATGTAACTTGTTTTTAATGTATTTTTTTCCTGGAAGTAAGTGGACATTTGACATGAGTATGTAATACCTCTTTTTCTTTTGGCATTTAAAAATAAATAAATAAATAAATAAATGAAGGAACGCTGTATTTTCGGGAGTGGGCGTTCCCTGCTACCGCCAATTAGGAACGAGTGGGCGTGGTTTGATCAGCCCCCCACTCCAAAAATATTTATATTCTAAAAAGGGAGAGAATGCAGTCAGGTAAGGAAATGAATGCATGTCCTGCACTCTAGCACAAATTAAGCTAAACAAACCGCACATAAACAAAACTTATTACCGTTGGTGCAAATCAGTCAACGCTGCTACCACTTCCGGCGGAAGTTATATCTATTATCGTTTATTTACAACAGCGCCGCCAGGAAACACGAGGACACGTCATAGCATTTTGAGTATAGAAGTGGGCGGGGTTTATACACTCAGTAATTAGGTAGTTGTGCTACTTAACACTTTTATTGTGAAAAAAATAATAATTTCGCTGTTTGAGAATAATATTACTGTATATTATTTTACAAAGAAAAAAAGATGGTTGATAAATAAAGGAATACATGACAAGAATTTTAATAGCAATACAGGTTTGTAAAACGTCGTTATTTGTGTTAAACCGTGTAGCAGAAACGATATATTAATTATGCAAATTCGATTCATTGAAATAAAAAATAAAAAAGTTCATTGATAAAGCTCTGATTGTATTACATCACCGGACAGATGACAGCGAGGGAAGGAGTGACGTCACGTTGGGGGATGGAGAGTGACGAAAATAACAAACAGGCAGCTCCAGGGTGTGGGGGGTTGATGGCTGAAGGACGAGCTTCGGCTCCGACTGCGTTTATTTAACTTTTTTTTTTTCTGTCGCCAGATTATTATTATTATTATTATTATTACCTGCCTGTTGACGCTGAAGAGTGAAAGTTATAAGTGCTGCCATTTCGGCGACCATAGCTGTAAAATCAGGGAAGGGTAAGTTTCTTTTTCTTTCTTTTCTTTCAGAGTTAACAGCCAACTAGCCATCGACGCTAACTAACCAAGTTATCTTCTGGTCTCTTGGAGAGACAACACGAGATTAAGCTTTCAGACTCGGTTTAAAGTCCTTTAAGTCTCGATCATTTGAAGATAAACAGCAACCAGCCCTGATCTATGTGCTGTTAGTGAACAGGAAAACAACTCGTCAGCTCACATCGAGCTTGTTGCTTGAATATTTACTTTTTGTGTTGTTGTCTTTTCCTCAAACCTGTTTCGGCTTTTCTTACTAATCCGGATAGGGTTGTGAAAAGGGAAACATTTTTAAAGCACATTGAAAACGACCACCTGGTTGGATCATCGAGGAGAAACAAATTGTGCTTTCATAACTCTTACACTTTTCGGATGTAAACTTGGATTATGTCCAGATTTGGATCATTGAATTAGGATTTCAAACATAATAACACAATAATGAGACTTTCATTTGCACTTCCTGTTTATTGTTATACCAGTTTTAGATACTTACATTCGAGGAGCTGATGATCGTAAGGAATAAATTAGAATTAATCTTGATTATAGGTTTGGGAACAGAAACTGATCCCACTTTTCTTAGGAAGTTGAGGAATGGTTATGATAACGACACGCCGGGAGGAAGAAGGATTGAGAGCCTTGCTGAAGGGCCCAACAATGGCACCATGGTGGTGCTGGGGCTTGAATCCTCGAACTTCTATTCAGTAACCCAGAGATTTAATTTTAATCACCTCTGCTCCTAGTCTGCTGTGGACAACGCTGGGTATGGGCTCCAAAGCCATCCATTTTTATGGCTAGTTGATTTGGCAAATGAAAGGTCCAACGTTATATGTTTAGTATTCACTATTAGGGCTTTTATCAATGGAGGTTGTCTTAAAGCAGGTTACAGAGATAAAGTGATTATAAAGTTGTATGGAAAAAGTGCATCAGTTTAGTGCTTATAATTTCTCTCCTTATATGTTTAAGTTCCCTAACGAGTGAGCCTGCGGCAAGCAAAAACTCTCTGAAACTGATGAAAACTTAAGGGGAACCAGCCTTAATCTCTCATCTGAGTGACACGAATGTTCATTCATTATAGTGTCACCATTGTTGGTATTCCCATCATGCTTTCATCGGTACAATATAGGGATAATATACACTAGGCCAGGGACTGAAATTACTTACTTGGTGCAGGTTATTATATAATTGCACTGAAACTGCAATATATCTTGTGTGATTCATTTCAAAATAGTTTGTGTTGAAAATGATACAATTCATTGCCCTAAAACTTTAGTGTATTATAGCTGCTGTCAGTCAGTCACGGTTCACATTGTACAGGCTGTTATTTCACCTGTTGGACATTTGTAGACAGAACAGTCCAGACCTGCTCTGCCTATACGTTGTTCTGCATTAATACACCCAGCACATGTTTCTAGTCAGTTGAGTATAAGAGGTAAAGGGCAGGGGAGCACAAAATTGGGATTGGACAATACTATCGGATCTTTAAAGATTAGACTATTAACTATTAACAGAGGTATGAGTATAAATTCTGTCATAATATAGCTATCTGAAGAGAATTTACATGGTGGTATTATGTTCTAATTATCCATCTGTCCATCTAATAGACCGTCTGAACGTCCATCCATCCATCCATCTATTCATCATATCTGTTCAGCCATCTGTCAATCCCTCTATCTAGATCATATTTACTTGCACATCAAACCACATGTTCTACCTATTAGGCTGTCTATCCATTTCTCCCATTATCTCTCCTCTTGCTGGCCATCTATTTGACAATCCATCCAACTGAGCTTCTGTCTATCCATCGAATCATCTCAGCATCTGACCACCACCTGGACCAGTTATCCACCCATCTAGCACTCTATCTATCTGACTACCCAACCATCTGCCCATTCATCCATCAAGCTATCCAAAACAGCAATCTAGTAAGCACCAGTAGTTTTCCTAAGCATTTGTCTTGTTTTCTCAGCACTGTAGCGTGTAAGCACTCAGTTTGTCTGCTGCACATGGATATCCATTACTTAGCCTGTGGTCCAGGAGCTTGTTGTTTTGGTCTGTAATCCGTGTTAAACACTCTACTGTGTGTGTGTGTGCCAAGACGTGTCTCTTTCCCAAGCCAGTCACAGGACTGCCCATGTGAGAACTTGTAAATGACTTATATAGTATATGATCCATAGGGCCAGACTAGTGCTTGAAGGGCTTTGATGCTTGCTAGGTATGTCAAAGGCTTAAATATATATCTAAATAAATATATCAGTGTGGATTGTGTTAAGGCTGTAAATTGGTTTTAACTTTGACCAAACTGCATGAGACTCGCTTACAAGGCTCACATACAAGTTATATGGATGAGCTTTAAGCTGTCTTTAACACCCTCAGATATGTAGCCATGTTTGTAAATGACTTTTTATATGCTCTCTCATTTTTCAGCTCATATTAAATAAACCCAAATGATTATACAATTTCTAGCTCCTTCGTTAGACATGTTCTACTGCTAATCCATCTGTTCCAAACAATAAGTACCTGAGAGGAGAAGTTGTTTTGCTAATGTGTTAACCCGTTTCTACCAGTAGTCCAGTTCTGATTCGAGTTTGCTGTCGTGTTAATATATCACCATTTAACCAGAGCGAGTCTGTAGTACACGTGCCTTCACGCTTTAGCCATAATTTGTCTATCGTGTTTGTAGTCTAGGGTACATTAGCACATTGAGTGTGACTATGGCAGCTAAACACATGCCTCTGTGCTTTGGTGTTGAAGTGTCCACAGAGAAGCCAGAGTTACAAGAATCACACTTCTAAATTATTGGCTAAATCTGCAGATTTGAATCTTAAGAGATTTAATCCTACTGTTGAAACCAATCCAGCAATCACAAGAAGGTTCTTGTAAAGAGTTCTGCGTAATCATGCTTACAGCATGGAAATAATAATTTGCTTGCTGTTTCCAGTGGTGAAACTGTTTTGCTCTTTGCAGTGTAGCTTTGATTCCCTGAACACCCTGAAGAAGACTAAGAGAAAGTAGACCTCTAAGCAGCCCGGCAGATTTTCTCTATTACAAATTTAACAATTAACAAAAGTTTTTAGCCATAGGTTTTCCTTGTGTTGATATTGTACTGATATAGTTGTTGGGCTTTTATTATCTCGAAGAACCATGTGGTGTTCCAAATTTCTCCTTAAAATCTGCCTTTAGAATCTATATAACTGGGACGATAATCAAATATGGCTCGAAGTATTGGTTATAGACTTGTCCTGATGGTGAATGTTTGCCTGATGACTAATTGTCATACAAATAATTGCTATTTCTAAATTCCAGGCATAAAAATAAACGACTTTTTGTTCTTTGCATTGATTTTATTTTGACATTATTTATCAAACATTTTGGCAGGGAGCTGGGATGTTCTTACTTTTCATGGGAACAGTATTATTCAAGTCTGAATAGCACATTTGTTTTCTTGTGTTTTGTTTAAATCTGGCCGCAAGGTAATGCTGCTTTCCCCTCAAAGCTCAAGGGTCCCTGGTGTAATGTTAAGTTCTTGTTGGTGTCTGTATCGAGTTTCCTTGCATGTTCGCTTTGTATTTGACGTCCCATCCAGTGTATAGTACAACTGGCATGCAGCTAATGATCCCAAGGTAAGCTTTTGATCTAACACATTGCGAGGCAGTTAAAAGCCCAAGGGCAACTCTTAATGATTTTACGACCACCATATTTTA
The DNA here is from genome assembly GCF_946808225.1 of Silurus aristotelis. NCBI lineage: Eukaryota > Metazoa > Chordata > Actinopteri > Siluriformes > Siluridae > Silurus > Silurus aristotelis. The sequence continues at coordinate 20,605,691 of NC_139586.1, forward strand.
CTGATGGAATGGTGTTCTAACAGATGTGGTGTTGGGTTTCTGTGAAATACCAAAAAGTGGTAGCTCATTGGTAGCTCTGGGTACTGATCGGAAGGTCGGGGCCCAAGCACTGCCAAGCTGCCCCCTGTTGGGGCCATCAACCTTCTCGGTATCACGGCTGACCTTGGCCCTTACCCCAACTTCCAAACAAACTGGGATATGTGAAGAAAGTAAAAGGCTTTCTATTATGACTCAGAACTATTTTCATGTCACATGGAAATCGCAAGCCTCCTTTTGAGGAAAATTCTAATGGGCTTTCAGATGTCTTGCAAAATAAGAAATTTCACATGAACATGAATGGTGTGTTTATGGCCAAATCACAGCTGGACGTAACTGTCGCATAACTTTTCCAAAACCCCAGGTCTGTTGAATGTTGGGTTATGGTTGTAAACAGGCGCACCTATGGCTCTCTCCAGCTCTTTTAGAATTGCCTGTGACCTTTTTTGTAAATAAACCCTGTACAGTTGGGATCTATAGTAATATATTCTTTCCCCAAGCAATCAGCCTCATTAACAACTGACTGTAATTATATCCCCTGCTTCATATTTATAAGTACTGCACAGAACCCAGTCATCACATTCTCCGTATATGTTACACACATTATGGCTGCTATATATTGTACAGTTCTATAGTAAACTCTTTATCGTACCTGACGCACAATACTGTCATTTGCACTACCATGCACTCACACTTTATGTACATCACTGATCTGTCATATACTCTGTATCCCTATTCAATACTCATACTGTCTATATTGTCTCACATTGTCTGTATTGTCTTGTCTGTTTTGTCTTGTTTAGTCTAAGCTGAATGTATAGTTTTTATTTATGTCTGTACTTTGAGAGTACGTAACTAACAGCGGGAATCAAATTCCTTGTGTGTGTCAACACACTTGGCCAATAAACCTGAAAAAAATAATAAATAAATTCTGATTCAGATTCTGATAGTAAATAGTAACTAAACATGATAAAATATTTCTAACTTGAGCTTTAGCGCCCGCATTGTTATTATTAAATAAATTCAATTTATTAGTGTCTGAAGTTACAGACTTCATTAGTTGTTCCATTTGGTTTCCATTTCTGATTTACAATTTACAATTAATTCACAGATTTTTCACTGCCTATTTCACAACTTTGTGAAACCAATTAGACTGATGTTCTGTCTGCTTTTGTCTTTCAGGAGAGACATGGCTCAGGAGACAAATCAAACCCAGGGGCCCCTGTTGTGCTCCACTGGCTGTGGTTTCTATGGAAACCCACGTACCAATGGCATGTGCTCCATCTGCTACAAAGACTTCTTGCAGAGGCAAAATACCAACGGCAGGGTCACAGAGACAGGTGAGACCCATGTGGTGTAACCTCAGGTGACAACACAAAAAAACACAACATACCTTCAATATGCTACAACATGATTTCGCTATGTATAAAAAAATTTTGTTAGTAAACCGATAATCAGAATCTTACATCTAAAGAAACACGAACACCTTAGAATTTAGTAGAACCTCATTAACTTGAAGTAGACGTTTTCTTTAAGAGTTTAGCAATCTCTCGCATCATACTAGAGAAATTTCAACCCACTTAGCGATAACATTGCTTTAGTTCATTGATTATCATTTTTGCAAACGTCTCTTGAGATCCCATCACAGCATCTCAACGGGGTTGCCCTTTGACTTGGCCATATTTTATTTATTTTTTTATTTCTTGGCATCACCTGTTGAAATTTTGGTCTAGCAGATGATTTAGTATTTCTCTTTAAGAATGAATCAATTATTGCTTCAGTGACTGCAGTTTTTTCCAGGCCATTTGACTGCAAAGCACGCTCAAACTCTTGACATTTGGTATGGGATGTTTGTGGTGAAACATCATATTTGGTTTTGTCTCATCCGTCCAAAGGATATTGTTTCAGGACAATTTGGTCAGACTGCCATATTTGTTTTGTTTTTTTGATAGAAGGGGCTCTTATCCAGCCTTCCTTGAAAGCCATATGCAGTTTTTTGAGGTTGTACTGCCATGAACAAAAGCACTTCATATACTTGCAGTAGGCCTGTTTGCACAATAATGTAGGATATGAGTTTTTCTTTATATCTGCGATCAAGATTAGAAACTGTCTTTAAACCTTTCTATTTGTAAATAATCATTCACTTAGTAAAATGTTGAGTTCAGTTTTTTTGGAGATGGCTTATAACCCTTCCCAGATTGATAAGCAGCAACAGTTGCTTCTCTAAGGTCATGACTGTTCTTTCTTCGCAGCATGATGTAGACACACACCTGAGCACTCCAGAACTCCAAACCACTAAAAGTTCTACTTTTATAGACGAAGTCAGACTTCTTGGCAATTAACCAATCTTTAATCTTTAACCAATTAATAACACCTAGCAACTAAATTCTCACTAAATTATGGTTGTAGAAAAGTTTACTTATTTTTCCCCCCATATTTGTTTTCTTAATGTTGGTTAACTTTTGGGAAAAGAAATATTAAAATCGGCTGTGTTCTTTAAAAATATTTTGCTCTTGTTGCTACCTAAGGTTATAAACTGATTGTTTATAGAGGTTAGTGAGAAACACACAATTGTTATTTAGTCCCTCTACTTTCTCTTCCCCACAAGAGTATATTTTAACTTGATTCCACCAAAGTACAAACAATGCACTTGAAACCATTTCTTAACAGCATATAAAATGAACTGGGTACCAAACAATAAGGCTTGTTTTCTATGGTTGGTATCGTCCAGCGTTAGGTCTCACAGCTGACCTGCTACGTGCTATCTCCAAATGTGTTAACATTGAATGTCTAATTTATTTTTTTTTTTTTCGTTTTTAGTGTCATCCAGCCTTAGCAGTTTAGACCATTCTCTGTCAGAGTCGTCCTCTACAGGTACTCCGGAAGAAATCACACAAAAGGATGAAGCTTCAGGAGCTCCAGTCCAGGCAGATCCGAAAACACAAGATGAAACCGGTACAATCCCCTTTCTCTCTTCACTTTTTTTCGAAACGAGAACCTGTTCCCAAAAACGTTTCCATGTTTACAAGAGGCTGGCGCACACTTACACACACGGGTTGTTGCGAGAAAGAGAGAGTGAGAATGATTCAGCCGGCCTCCATTAAAATGCCGAGCTGTTTCCTGTAACCTTTCTCACACTCAATCTGTTCTTCTGTTTGTTTGCCTTTGTTTGAGTTGAGGACACTACAACACATGCACAAAGTCCATTGGCAAGCCTCAGAATCCCTGTTTTATCTCTCTGATACAATTTTCCAGAATCGTTGGTCCTATTCAAGGCAAGCCTGCACCCATTCAAAACAGTATATGATATCATGCAAAAGATACGGGGTGATTTTGACTGAATGAATTTTGCCATCATTTGTATTGCTGAAATCTACATGGCAATGTTTGTCAGTTCCAGCGAAAGAAGAGTCTTATTGCCAGTTTTTAAATAGGTTTTGTACTGTTATCTAGAGTTTCTGTGGTAAAATCATTATCAACTGCACATTAGGACGTTCCACGTTCCATTAGGTTTTTCCACGTACAAATCAGAATTAGAAATGAACCTATTTAAACTCTGTCTCACGTTACCATGACTCACACCCTCCCTGAAATAGGATTACAGTTTTGAAGAATAGATGTTAACTCTGAATAGATTTCACCTAATTATTGAAGCTATTAAGTTTCTCAGACTCTCATGTAGAGGGTCAACTTGCTTTCTCATCAATATTTATTATGACTGTTCAGATATTCCAGGGCTGCACAATAGTGGATTTAAAATTATAATCTCGAATTATGTTGCTCAATATTAAAGTCTCTGTTATTTCTCATTTGGTAAGATAGTATAATAAGTGAACTGCTTTATAATTTCTTAGCAAAAACTGACATTTAATATCTTTTTTTTTTATATATTGTTTTGTTGTATCAGTTGCACTATTCATTAACCGTGAAGAAACATTGTGCATGGATAATATGTCTCACCTCTGACTTTTTCTTATCTTGTCCTCAGCCTCAGGATCAGACTTATCTATAGAGCCAGCCACCCCTGAGCCAGACAAGTTAAAACCCAAAAGGAACCGCTGTTTCACTTGTCGCAAGAAAGTGGGCCTGACTGGTAAGAGACATGTAGCAATTTGCTGAAATTGGCAAAGTGCCTCTTTTGTTTCTAAATCAATATTTGGAACTTATGTTGTATCCATCTCTTAGTTTTCTCTTTGAAACATTTATAAAAGATAAATATAACATTTATATATTAAATTAATATAGTGCACTGCACACATACACGTGGGTTATTTTAAAAATACCATGAAGGTTTGCCAGCATTAACACATTTGACAGAATAAAACAGGATATAACCATTAGTTTTTGTTAGTTTTCTGTACGGGTCACCAAATCTAAAATTCTGCCTGCTCTAAAATCGTACACAGAGAAAAAAATTGCTTTAATTTGTTTCAATTAATTATACCATAGTTATTAAAGAGCGTGTGTATGTACATTTAAGCAACTATTTTAGTAAATCTTCTGAAGGGGCAATACTATAGAAATAAAACTTGGAGATATTTTTGAGAAGTCAATGTGCAGCTTATATAACAGTATAGATTTACTGTCCTCTAAAGACAACTCAACATACAGCTATTATTGTCTAAATAGCATCATTGTCCCTTAAGAACATATAATAAAATGGTTGCTGAAATGTGAGTGGTGTACTCACTTTTGGGAGGTACTGCATATACAGTATATCATTATATATACATACACGTGTGAATGCATTCTTTTTTACATACGGAACATAGTCAAAATTTGAGTTCCCTTCAGGAATGTATTAAGTGGCGGACCGTGATTTGGTTTGTCTCCGCCTCGCACCTTAAGTGCATTTTTTTTATTATTATTATCATCAAATACACAACAATGCCAGGAGTATGAAAAATAAAACTTTAGTTAGCATGAAAACGCTATCCTGACAATTCTGCATATCGAGGGAGGGAATAAATGAGTAATGGAGGGAATGAAGACATTTTTTAAAGTATGTTAAAATAAATAGAACACTTAGGCAGATCATATCTTTAGAAAATTAAATATTAAAAGTAAAACGCACACTTGCATACACATCTCTATTACCAAAATGTGGTCTAACAAATGTAAACAATTTAATTCAAATGTTCCATTTATTTAATTTAATTTAATACATTAAATTTGTGCCAATTTAATTGATTACTCGAATTAATCAATATAATAAAGTGTATTGAAGTAATTAGATTTATTCAATTTTTTTTAAATAAAATATATTTATAAATATATTATAAATAAATATTTTATTTATTTATTTATTTATTTATTTATTTTCCTTTATATATTATTTAACCAAGCAATAACTTTTTTTTTTATTGTTTTAAAAATGTAAACTGTTCAAATGTTGATCATTACAAATGTTAATAATGATAAACTGCGTTAATAAAAAATGACAAGCAATATTATGTTTTGCATTTCTTCCCCCCCGAACCATACCGATTTGAACCGAACTGCCACCCAAAAACCGAGGTCCCTACCAAACTTTGAATTTTGGAAATATACCCCATATATATATATGACACACACACACACACACACACACACACACACACACACACACACACACACACACACACGTGTATATATACACACACACACATGTATATATACACACACACACATGTATACATACACACACACACACACACATGTACTTGGGACACTGAGTAAAATGTAATTTAAAGACAGAATGCAATGATTTGCAAATCTCATAAACCAGTATTTTATAAACTGAGGAAAATTACCATTTAAAGGGAAAAAAGAAGGTAATTTTTAAATTGATAGCTACAACACAGCTCAAAAAAGTTATGACAAGGCAACAAAAATCTGGATAGGGTAAGTGCTATTAAAATGAAACAGTTAAAAAAATATTTTGGTTAATTGAAAACAGGTCAGTAAGATGATTGGGTATAAATAGTGTATTCTAGATGCAGTACCTCTCAGAATCAAGGATAGCAAGAACTTCCCCAGTCTATGAAAGACTGTGTCTACAAAAAACTATTTCAGAATAATGTTCCTCAACATAAAATTAAAAACATAAAAATCAGTTGAATAGCTCATCATTTACAGTACAAAATATCTTCAAAAGTTTTAAGGAATCAGGAGAAATCTCTTTTGATTATTCAATGTTGTGAAGAAGGGCACCCAAGAAAGTCCAGAAAGTGCCAGGACTGCCTCCTAAAGTTGATTCAACTGTGGGATCAAACCAGCACCACCAGTGCAGCTTAGGAATGGCAGCAGGCAGGTGCGAGTGCATCTGCACGCACAGTGATCTGAAGAATTTTGAAGGATGGTGTGGTGTTAATAAGGCCAGCAAAGAAGCCAATTCTCTCCAGGAAAAACATCAGGGACAGACTGATAATATGCAAAAGGTACAGGGATTGGACCACTGAGGACAGCGGGAAAAGTCATTTTATCTGATGAATCCCCTCTCCGATTGTTTGGTGCATCTTGAATAAAGCTTGTCCAGAATAGAGAAGGTGAGCGCTACCCTCAGTCCTGTGTCATGTCAACAGTAAAGTATCCTGAGACCATTCATGTGTGGGGATGCTTTTCAGCCAATGAAGTGGGCACTTAAAATTTTGCCTGAGAACAAAGCCATGAATAAAGAATGGTACAAAAACATCCTCAGAGAGCAACTTATCCCAACCATCCAAGAACAGTTGGGTAAAAAAATAATGCCTTTTTTGGCATGATGAAAGGCACCTTGCCATAAGGTGGTTTGTGGACAAAACATAGACATTTTGTGTCCATGGTCAGGAAACTCCCCAGACCTTAATCCAATTAAGAACTTGTCAATCCTCAAGAGGCGGGTGGACAAACAAAAACCCACAAATTTTAACTCTTAAGAATTGATTTTGCAAGAATTAGCTGCGTTAAGTTGATGCCAGGGTGAACTGCAGAGGTCTTGATAAACACTGCAAATATCGACTTTTTGCATAAACTGAATGTAGTTGTCAGTAACAGCCTTTAAACCTTGTGAAATGCTTGTAATTATACTTTAATATACCATATTAACATCTGACATACACAAATAACTATTTCTTTGAAATAACGTTTACCACTGTGTATGGCCAGGGCCAAAGGACCAATGTAATTTATATATATATATATATATATATATATATATATATATATATATATATATATATATATATATAATATAGAAATTACATTCTGTTTTTATTTACATTTTGCACAGTGTCCCAACGTTTTTTTCGGAATTGGGGTTGTATTTTGCTAATAGCGATGAAACAACATGTATATTCAGTGATTTTGAATGCATGTCTTCTAGCCAGTCAGAATCAAGGCCTCAGCCAGACCATTTTATAAAAGAGAATGATACAATATTTTATAATTTTTCTGTATGCTAGTTTGATTATACAATCTGCATACCAAAAGTGTTTATAATTAGTATAACCACATTGGGACTCTTTATATCATTTTGTTTGTGTGTTTGCTACTTCTAGTAAGGGTCCCACTGAATCCATGAGTTCAATCATGTTAGCTACATCATCATGACACAAATCTTGTGAATATAAATTCCATCTTAATATGAAAATATAACCGTTCCTCATCTTATAATGAAGAGGAGGAAGAGATGCCGATTTGATCAGACACACCTTTAACAGGAATGTACAAATCATTATACCAGGTTAGGAGAGTCTTTTACTTTAGAGGATAGAGGATTAATGTAATAAGCAAAGTATTTGGCCATATTGTGACTGAAATGTTGGTTACATTAATTTTTATGTTTTATAAAACAATGCCACACTCACAATCCTGCTGTTATATAGAGTATGAGCTCCTATAGATTTGCACATCTGGCCAAATTACAGCCATGCCGGTGTGTGCTTACTCATAATTAATGGTATAAAAGTTACAGATTTCTCCTTCAAAAACATTTGAATTTGGCATTGAATTGTAAATCCCACGATCGCATATATTGTCCGTTTGGGAGACTTACAAGTCTCTTAATCAAAGTATCTGCTCATTCCTGTGCCTCTGTATATTGCAGGTTTCGACTGTCGCTGTGGAAACGTGTTTTGTGGCGTTCACCGATACACAGACGTCCATAACTGCAACTTCAACTATAAAGCCGACGCTGCTGAGAAAATCAGAAAAGAAAACCCCGTCATCGTCGGCGAAAAAGTGGCAAAGATCTGAGCCGGGGCTCATGGACGACCCCTAGTCCTTCTCCCTTGCCACCATTTCCCCCATTTTTTTCCCTCTCTATCCAACATTGCACAGTGGACCTCTGAACAATACCAGCACAGACCCTTGAATCATGAATAATACACACCAGACAAAAGTAAACTTTATTCTTTTAGCAAGTATATGTTTTCCCTTTGAATTTATTTCTATCTTTATTTTTGTGTGTGTGTGTGAATATGTTACAGAAAATCTAGATTTATACAATTGTATTATTATTATTATTATTTTAATTTCAATGACTAACAGGGCTAAGGTAAAACTACTTGAGCGGGCAGGTCTTTTCTCAAGTCTATAAACTAAATATCATGCGCATGTTAAACTAGCAAAGAATATTTTTCTTTACCTGAAGAGTTTAAACGAGAGCAACGCATTTAGGTTTGCATTAATGGCTTAAAGCATGCAAGGAAACTTTTTATCGGCTGGCTTTGCCCTCAAAATGTTGTTAAAAGATTTAAGAGTGTATAATTGATAATATAGAAAGCGGCATGAGTGTGTAAGCATGTGTACACGTATCCTGAGTTGCCTTCGCAGATATACTGAGACTATAGCACATCTGTTGCGCACAATTATTATTTTTTTGATGGGAAATTGCATCAGGACCATAACTGATCAGAGACTTATGTGGGTTGGTGGATCAGTCTCAAGTTGTACTGGTGTGACCGTATAAGATCAGCTTCGTCGTTAGGGTTTTTAAGGAACTGTTTACACTAACACATCGGTCCGTCTTGAAACCGTGATTTTTGTCCTTACAGTTTTCATCAATGTTAGATGATTGTCGGTCCAAGCAGGAGTTCTAAATGACACATCTGCACCTGATACACTTATAACAGATCGCTAGCGATCATGTGGTGGTCAGTTATCACTGAAGGACGAAGAAGAGGTGGGCTGCATACACGAACTGTGTGTGGTAGCAGATTAGGTACAGTCTGACGTATATATGACGAGAACATAGCAGCTCATTGTGTGTGATTTTTAAGTTTATTATGAAGCCAGTGATGAATTAATTCACATTTAGTTTATGAGTGACTGATTTATTCCTTCTAAGGCTATAACTCATTTATTATTATTCAGAATAAGTGTAATGTGATCACTGATGATTATGATGGTGTGTGTGTGTGTGTGTGTTTTTATTTTCTTCAGTTTTGATCTGAATAAAACAAAAAACTTTTTGCTCATTTGTGCTGAGTCATTTGCAATCTGGGTTAAATTAAAGGCTGAATCCCAAATGGCTCTCTAGTGTACATATATGGTGCACTACCCCTTGTGCAGATGCCTTTAGTTCTTACTCTATAGTGTGCCCTTGTGAGGACAATCAGAAGGCATTTGGTTTCAGCCAGTCAATGAGCAGAGTTGGAGTAGGGAGGATGCCCGAGAGAGTCTCTGATTGGTTCGGGACATTTATTGTTATGTGGGTTGCCAGATCTTTAAATCTAATACATGTCCACTTTCATTTTATAACTACAGATTGGTGAATGATCTCTGGCTGGTGTGATTTTATATATAATTATTTAGGGAATATTTTATGGTTTGGTTTATATTGTGTAAAGGGTTTCAGCGGTGGCCAGTCTGGAAATTTGTAGTCCAACCTGGCAACTTTGTATAAGTAGGTGGTAACTTCATATGGCTGCTGGCAACATCTGGAAAGCTTTATTAACACTGCTGCTCACTCTCAGAAGTGCTCGTGAGTTGATCTGCACATCCAAAATGTCCTTTATAAAAGTTACAGAAAACTCGGACTTTTCTCTCCACAACCTCCCCTATGGAGTTTTCTCCACTAAAGACAATGTAAGTAAGGAATGCATGTGTTTTTATGTACAATGAAACTCTGTGATGTGATTAAATGAAATTGGATGTTGGATGTTGAGGTTCGGAGGAGGATCGGAGTGGCCATCGGAGATCAGATCTTGGACCTGTGCGCCATCAAACACCTCTTCACCGGACCGGAACTCTCTCAGCACCGGCACGTGTTCGATCAGGTCGGATTTACTACACAGGTTTAATCGCGCATGTGTGTTCCGTATAAGAGTGTATTTAAGATGTTTACGTGTCTCTGTGTGTGTGTGTGCGCGTGCGCGCGTGTCTTGTAGCCCACTCTGAACGCGTTCATGGCTCTGGGTTCGAGTGCATGGAGAGAGGCGCGCGCGGTCCTTCAGACGCTGCTGCGCGCGGACGAGCCGAGGCTGAGAGACAATCACGAGCTTAGGGGCAGGTAAATACACACACACACACACACACATTAACATCTTAATAATAATAATAATAATAATTTCTATTATGTCTATCTTTCTGTCTGTCTGTCTGTCTATGGGTCTGCCTGTCTGTCTATCTGTCAGTCTATCTGTCTGTGTCTGTTTATATATGTGTCTGCCTATCTGTCTGTTTATCTCTCTATTTGTCTATCAAACTGTCTCTCTCCATGTCTCTGTCTGTCTGTCTATCTGTGTGCCTGTTCGTCTGTCTATCTATTTATATGTCTGTGTCTGTCAATCTGTCTGTGTCTGCTTATATATGTCTGCCTATCTGTCTGTCTATCTCTCTATAAATCTATCAAACTGTCTCTCTCCATGTCTCTGTCTGTATGTCTGTCTGTCTATCTGTGTGCCTGTCTGTCTATCTATCTATCTGTCTGTCTGTCTGTCTGTCTGTCTGTCTGTCTTTCATTTGTTCCCATTCTTGAGTTCAGACATAATGATTATGCTTAAGTTATTTTTGGCCACAAGTGTGCATCAAAACATTACAATAAATGCAAATAATCAATAATGCAATTTAAAAAATGGCTTTTCATTAAAAAAAACTTTTTTTGCTTTAATAAATTAATTAGAAACTCTTAACCAAAAACATTAAATGCCACTTAAGTGAGCTATTTGTGTTAATATTACACGTTAATGTAACATGTATACGACATAAAATGTCCTTCTGAATTCTTCCCTTAATTCACTGTTTTTCTCTCTCCAGAGCTTTTGTTGATCAGAGCGTTGCAGTGATGCATCTCCCAGCTGCGATTGGTGAGTGCAAGGCAAAAACAAGCATCTTATATTATCATAACTCAGGCAGTATTTTATATACAGTGAGGAAAATAAGTATTTGAACACCCTGCTATTTTGCAAGTTCTCCCACTTAGAAATCATGGAGGAGTCTGAAATTGTCATCGTAGGTGCATGTCCACTGTGAGAGACATAATCTAAAAAAAAAAATCCAGAAATCACAATATATGATTTTTTTAAATATTTATTTGTATGGTGCAGCTGCAAATAAGTATTTGAACACCTGAGAAAGTCAATGTTAATATTTGGTACAGTAGCCTTTGTTTGCAATTACAGAGGTCAAACGTTTCCTGTAGTTTTTCACCAGGTTTGCACACACTGCAATAGGGATTTTGGCCCACTCCTCCACACAGATCTTCTCTAGATCAGTCAGGTTTCTGGCCTGTCGCTGAGAAACAGGGAGTTTGAGCTCCTTCCAAAAATATTCTCTATTGGGTTAAGGTCTGGAGACTGGCTAGGCCACGCCAGAACCTTGATATGCTTCTTACAGAGCCACTCCTTGCTTATCCTGGCTGTGTGCTTTGGGTCATTGTCATGTTGGAAGACCCAGCCTCGACCCATCTACAATGCTCTAACTGAGGGAAGGAGGCGGTTCCCCAAAATCGCTCAATACATGGCCCTGGTCATCCTCTCCTTAATACAGTGCAGTCGCCCTGTCCCATGTGCAGAAAAACACCCCCAAAGCATGATGCTACCACCCCCATGCTTCACAGTAGGGATGGTGTTCTTGTGATGGTACTCATCATTCTTCTTCCTCCAAACACGTTTAGTGGAATTATGACCCAAAAGTTATATTTTGGTCTCATCTGACCACATGACTTTCTCCCATGACTCCTCTGAATCATCCAAATGGTCACTGGCAAACTTAAGACGTGCCTGGACATGTGCTGGTTTAAGCAAGGGAACCTTCTGTGCCATGCATGATTTCAAACCATGACGTCTTAGTGTATTACCAACAGTAACCTTGGAAACGGTGGTCCCAGTTCTTTTCAGGTCATTGACCAGCTCCTCCCGTGTAGTTCTGGGCTGATTTCTCACCTTCTTTAGTATCATTGAGACCCCACGAGGTGAGATCTTGCATGGAGCCCCAGTCCGAGGGAGATTGACAGTCATGTTTAGCTTCTTCCATTTTCTAATGATTGCTCCAGCAGTGGACCTTTTTTCACCAAGCTGCTTGGCAATTTTCCCGTAGCCCTTTCCAGCCTTGTGGAGGTGTACAATTTTGTCTCTAGTGTCTTTGGACAGCTCTTTGGTCTTGGCCATGTTAGTAGTTGGATTCTCACTGATTGTATAGGGTGGACAGGTGTCTTTATGCAGCTAACGACCTCAAACAGGTGCATCTAATTTAGGATAATAAATGTAGTGTAGGTGGACATTTTAAAGGCAGACTAACAGGTCTTCGAGGGTCAGAATTCTAGCTGATAGACAGGTGTTCAAATACTTATTTGCAGCTGTATCATACAAATAAATAGTTTAAAAATCATATATTGTGATTTCTGGATTTTTTTTTTTTAATTATGTCTCTCACAGTGGATATGCACCTACGATGACAATTTCAGGCCCCTCCATGATTTCTAAGTGGGAGAACTTGCAAAATAGCAGGGTGTTCAAATACTTATTTTCCTCACTGTATGTATATATATATATATATATATATATATATATATATATATATATATATATATATATATATATATATATATTTATGGCATTTGGCAGACGATCTTATCCAGATGAACTAACAGTTACCTTATTTATACAACTGATCTAGTTTCTTTTTTTTTTTTTTCCTACTGTAGAAAATTCCCCTCAACATTATGAAAATGAGGTGGATCTTTAGTGCAATATTAAATGTATTCAAGATATAATATATAGTTTTCAGTTGTATAACGGTAAGATTTTAAGCACAAGCCTGGAGTGTTTATTAGGTCTGAATTTTTAAACTTCCTCTTAGATGTAACAGCCATCTGTTGACCACATGAGTGCGCTGTACTTTTGCTACAGCCCTCATTTTCAGTATTTGGTATCTTATTGATTTTATGATGTCTGTCTGTCTTCATCTATCTGTGTGCAGCAAGTCAGTGTGACATGTTTTGTTTGAAGTTGGAGTGTTAATTGTATTTGTTTACTCCTCAGGCGATTACACTGACTTCTACTCATCCAGAGACCATGCCACAAACGTTGGAATCATGTTCCGGGGCAAAGAGAATGCGCTGATGCCGAACTGGTGTGTAACATACACGTAATCACCAGCAAACATTAGCTGCAAGCTCTGCTCTGCTTTATTTATTTAATAGCATTTGAGCTTTAAAACCAGTCAAGACAGCAAATGGGGAAAAAAATACTTAATCGACAAAAGAATAGCCCGAAGAGATGTACAACCTGTATTCATTAGTTCTCATTTCAGTTCCATTACGTCCACATGACCATTTTCTCAAGAATCTAAACTGCAGCATTATATCTTGGCCATACACAGACTTTTTACTTAATCTGTATGTAGATGTATACTCCTAAATCACTAATACTGTAAACAGACAGTGGTCTGGTGGCTTTTTTATGATCAAAAGTACTTTCTACAATATATTAGCATTGTAAAACAAGCTTTGCTACTAAGCAAAATGTTGTTATTTTAGAAACAAACAAGTCAAGAAGGTTTTATTGTCATTTTTACCAGAATCCTGGTGCTCCATTAAAACAACACAGAGCTACAAGACCACAGAGCTAAGCACTAAAGAAAGCTGACCTCGCCACATAAATTGCATTGTGTGCAACCTGGTGCAAAGACAAAAACAGTGCAAACAGACAACACAAGACAGTGTAGGACAAATACACAAAATAGTGCCACCAGTAAACCTACTGTATGGTATACAATACAATGTGCAAAACAGGACTGTATACAGGAGTGTACTTGTATATAAACACAAAATGTTGTGCAAAACAGCAGCAGTCAAATGAATGTGCAAAAACAGCATGTAAAGTTATGTAGTTAGAATAAAATCATAGTATAATATGGGTGGTACTAAAGATATGTGTGTGTGATTCGAAATGAGTATTAAGTGTGTGTTTGAGTTATATTTGTAGCAGCTCAGTAACACACAGTTGAGTGAGAGTGTGTGTGACTTTTAGTTCCAGTTCAGTTCTGTATGTTGAGGAGCCTCGTATCTTGATAGAAAAAGCTGTTGCACATTCTGGACGTGAGGCCCGAATGCTTCAGAACCGCTTCCCTGATTTGTAGTAGAGTGAAGAGTGTGTGTAAGGGGCATGTGGGTTCGTCCACAATGCAGTTGGCTTTGCGGATGCAGAGTGTGGTGTAAATGTCCGTGCTTGAGGGGAGAAGGACTCAGATGATCTTCTCCGATGATGAAACGAAGGCAAGTGTACCCGTTGCAATATTTTGTTACTGCAGCCTGACTTTAAAGATTTAACAATCACTGAGCTGTAAAACCAAATAAAAGCAAAGCTTAGTTAAGTTACTTGCTTTTCAGCATTGTTATCGATTATCTTCTTTAATTCTAAGTCCTATATCTGGATGAACTCGGTACAGTATTTCCAATCCATTTAATCCTCCTGAGACAGGCTGCTACTTAGATAGCTCTTGATAAGTTTTTTGCAGTTGGCTTGTGCACTGTTCAACATAAATAACTTCCTAAAGCCATGTAATTAGACACATATACATTATATGGACAAAATAATATTGGGACACCGGGCTTTCCTTTTGTGGTTCTTCCCCCAGGATGTGGTAGAATAAAATTTTCCCATCACTTGTACTGGGAGACTCAAACCTGTTCCAACATGACATTTCTCTTGTGCACAAAGTGAACTCCATGAAAATATAGTTTACATGGTTTGGAGTTGAAGATCTTGAGAGGCCTGCTTTCGAGCTCTGGCATCAATCTTACTGAACACCTTCAGGATGAATTCGAACACTGTCTGCAACCCAGCTCTCCTTAAACTAATGCACGCGATTTTCACAAGCACACTCCAAAATCTTGTGGAAAATCTTTAGTTATTATACCTAAATAAGATTAAATGTGGAATAAGATTTTTAAAAAGCAAATATTAATCTTATGGTCAGGTTTTTTAGAGTATATACCCATAGAGTATATAACATTTCCAGATATTGTGATTTGTGATGAGAGTAGAAAGCAGGTGGAGAAGAGCCTGGAGAGGTGGAGGTAAGTGCTGGAGAGAAGGGGAATAAAAGTCAGTAGCAGTAAGAGTGCATGTGTGTGAATGAGAGGGAGTGCAGTGGAGTGGTGCGTTGCAGGGAGAAGAGGTGGTGAAGGGGGAGGAGTTCAGGGAGCTGGGGTCAACAGTGCAAAGTAATGGAGTGTGTGTTAGAGAAGTGAAGAAAATAGTGCAGGCAGGGTGGAGTGGGTGGAGAAGAGTGATAGCAGGAGTGATTTGTGATAGAAGAGTATCTGCAAGAGTGAAAGGGAAAGTTAATAGGACTGTGGTGAGACCTGCGATGATGTATAGATTAGAGACAGTGGCATTGAGTAAAAGACAGGAGGTGGAGCTGGAGGTAGCAGAGCTGAAGATGTTGAGGTTTTCGTTGGGAGTGACAACAATGGACAGGATTGAGATGGTTTGGACATGTGCAGAGGAGGGACATGGGGTATATCGGTAGGAGAATGCTGAGAATGGAGCCACCAGGAAGGAGGAAAAGAGGAAGAACAAAGAGGACGTTTATGGATGTGGTGAGGGAAGACATGCAGGTAGTTGGTTTGAAAGAGGCAGATGTGGAGGACAGAGGTATGGAAATGGATGATCTGCTGTGGTGACCTTTTGAAGGAAGAAGCCGAAATAAGAAGAAGAATGTATAACATTTTCCAGAATGCTTATATCTTAATGGAATGTAACATTGATGCATTATATATAATTTTATTTACATTAATAGCATTTGCAAACGCCCCAATAAAGAGCGACGTATCGTCTTATCCAGAGTGACAAAAGTGCTTCAAGGTCTCAGTCATTAAAGGCATTCTTTGGAACACATACTATGAATATAAACAGTCTAAAACTCTTTTGAAAGAGAATATAATAAAGATTCTTTTTCTTCATTTAATTTAGAGTCAGTCAGAGCTATATGTCTAATTCCAAAGTTTAGGAGCTAAATGTGAAAATGTTCTACCACCTTTAGTGGACTTTGCTATTCTAGACACTACTAGAAGTCCGGAGTTTTGAGAACTTAAGGAGCGTGACAGATTGTAGCGTGTTAGAAGACTGCATAGATAAATGGGAGCCAAAGCTTTTTATGGCCTTGTAAGTTAGTGACAGTAGTTTGTAGTAGATTCGA
Source organism: Silurus aristotelis (assembly GCF_946808225.1). Lineage (NCBI taxonomy): Eukaryota > Metazoa > Chordata > Actinopteri > Siluriformes > Siluridae > Silurus > Silurus aristotelis. The sequence goes on from NC_139586.1 coordinate 20,622,332, forward strand.
AACTTAACAGGAAGCCATTGTAGGGACGATAAGATTGGGGTTAAATGGTCCTATTTTCTCGACCTTGAGAACTGAGCCAGAGAACTCTGGCTGCTGCATTCTAGACTAAATGTAACGTGTTTACTATTGATGCAGGACAAACACTTAGTAATGCATTACAATAGTCCAGTCTGGAGGTCATGAATGCATAGACGAGCTTCTCTGCATCAGATATAGACATTTCTTAGCTTAGCAATATTTTTAAGTTGAAAGAAGACTATTTTTCTAGTATGGTTGATATGAAGTAACTCCCAGGTCTTTTACTGTTGAACTAGGAGTTACAGAACATCCTTCTAAATGCAGGTTAAAATGCTGTAGCTTTTATGCACTGTTTTTTTGGGCCGGTGAGCAAAATGTCCATCTTATCAGAATTTAATAATACACCCTCAGTTATCCAAGCCAATTGAGCTGTATCGTCTGGTTTCAATGAGATATATAGCTGGGTATCATCAACATAACGGTGGACGCTAATCCCATGCCTTTTATGCATAAAATGCATAAAATGCTGAATACACAGGTTAAGAGCATCCGTTAATGTTTTTCCTCTTATTAAACATCAGAATTGGGTGACTTTAACCCTGGAATGATTTTTTTTTATCCCAAATCTTCTAGGAATTACACATACAACTGTTTCTGGAGTTTATATATAATGCTGCGAAAAAATGAAAAAAAAAAAAAAAAAAAAAGGGACAAATTATTTTTTTATTTATTAATTTACAACCGATACTGTGGTTGGAAATGTCTTTTTGACAAGAAAGGTCAGTGGAAAATGAGCCATTGAATCACTCTTTACAATCATAGTAAGAAAAAAAGCATTTCAGCATTCACAAAACATTGAACCTTAAAGTGGATGGGCAACAACAGTAAAAAGAAAACCATATCAAGTTCCACATCTGTCAGCTAATAATAGGAATCTGAGACCATCATGGGTGCAGACTGGATAGTTAAAGATTAAAGGTTGTTCTCAACTTGCTGGAAGCAAATGTTTAAAAAAATCATTGGAAGCAGTACTGCAGCCAGCCTCTAGATGGGGTCAGAGACATTTTAAGCTTTCAACTGCTGTATCGTTCTCCATCATAAAGACACTGACAGGAATAAAATAATAAAATGAAGATTAATATATGGAAAATAATTCATGAAAACGAAAAGATCAAATATATGAATCATATATTAATTTAGTAACAAGAATGAGTGTTTTTTTTATGTTTTCAGCCACGATTAAAAATGTGATTGATCTATCATATTGTTACAAAAAACGCCCTAAACAGCAAATTGTAACAATACCAAAAGAAAAAAACAACAACTAATATTTGACTTAATAACTTGCTGATTTGAATATGACATTTTGTTATTTCAAGTGAGGGTTTTTTTTTTATTATATCTTGTTAATTTAGTGTAAACAGTGTGTTACTTTTCTAACCCATTATTGTAATAATATCATGTCATTTGTATTAAAGTCAACCCCCGATAATTCGCGGCTCGGGAAATTTGCAGGTTCTCGTTTGAAACCTGACTAACAGCAAGTTGCGGATTATCTTAAAATTGTGGGAATCCGCAGTGGGACCGAATGTTCAGGAACGTTAGGAATAACAAATTTCGTAAAAATCTTTAAATGTCTATTACTTCACATTTTCTGTTGAGTATACATTAAAAAGGAACCAACTTACTGCCACAATGTCTAGATGAATTCACCAAGGTACCATAGAGGGTGCGTCCAAAATTCACAGTTACGTTTTAAGACCCCCCGTGAGTTCCGGGGACCACTGTTTTTTATTATTTTAGTATGTATGTTACCTTGGTTTTATTTTATTATTATTTGGTCTGAGCTCATAATATTGCTGTCTGGCAAAAGATTACTAATGACATGGGCAATCCCGAAGGCTATTGGATTTTTCTTTTGTAGAGAGATAAGACCAAAATAGAACATTTTGGTTTAAGTAAAAAAAAACTTGTGCCACCACCACCACCAGGCTGCCACTATAAGTATAAGGTCATTGTAAGTCTCCTGGATAAGCGCATCTGCCAAATCCCATTAATGCAAATCACTAAAGGTAATGTTGTGGAAGACCCTAAAGCAAGCAGGTCATATTAGGAAACTCACCAACACCTTAGAGTTGAAGCGTTTCTGTACTAATGAATTTGCTAAAATTCTTCCAAGATGGCGTGCAAAACTGATCAACAGTTACCAGAAACATATAATTGCAGTTATTGCTTCACCACATCACACCAGATAAAGTAAGGGAAAGTTTGCAAACATCTACCACTGTTATATATGTAAAATTAGATCGTTTCTTAATCAGTAAATAAGTGGCTATGTGTAATTTTGTTTAACGCTCTCCAATTTGAGGGTTAGTATGAAAATCTGATGACGTTTTAGGATTTTAGGTGTTTATGCAGAAATATAGTAACATCTAAAGGTTTCACAAAGTTTCAAACACCACTTTATATGTTCTTTTTGTATAAATGTTTTTACACTAAGTTCAGTCAAGTAGCACAAGTGTTCTTGAGACTCCAGCATAGTAATGAGTGATCCATGCTCAGTTCAGTTCAGTACTAATTTGATCTGATTTCTACCAGAAATTGTATGATACAATAATTTTTTAATTTGGTATGTATATATTAAGATGTACCAACAACATGCTTTTGCGAATTTTCCTTGCTAAGTACCGTAATTTCCATGCTATTAAGCGCATCCAAATATAAGCCGCACCGACTGAATTTTACATACATTTTTATTTTGAACATAAATACGTCGCACCTGTCTATAAGCCGCAGGTGTCTACATTGAAACTAATGAACTTTACACAGGCTTTAATTAAAGACAGTGTCTGTAACATGACTTGTATCTAAACAGTAGCCTACCAAGAAAGTCATTGTTCACTGTCTTCCTCCTTTCTTTCACAAAAATTTCTTTTTGACGAGTTTTTCTTTAGGCATCGTCGTGCGCTTAAAAATCACCACCGGTGAATCTCTTCTCCCGATGCCGTGCAGCTCAGAACACAGGTGAAGTGCGTTTTTTCATGCCCGGTTGTTTTCAGCGTGACGAATGATTCGCATTTCCAGTAGACAGTCCGAGTGAGCGGCAGGTCAAACGTCAGAGGAACCTCATCCATATTTATGATGTGGTGCGGCCTGATTCAGTGGGAGCGCGTCTGATTTAATATAAAGAGTTTCATTGGTTCACCCGAACCCGTTCTGCATTTTCATTGGTCTAATGTTATGGGGCTCAGTTTTTTGGCATGAAGCTTGTGAAACCGGGAAAAACCCCGGAAAAATCCATAAATTATCCGCTTCGTTGTTTAAGCGTTAAGGGTTCAAAGCGTGTGAAAAAAGTAGTGGCTTATAGTCCGGAAAATACGGTAAGTTAGCACTGACATATCGGTGTGCTTGATTTACAAAGCAGGAAGATGCTAGAGCCTGAAGCAGTACAAAGAATATCTCATAAATCTACTTTCTGTTTAAGAGTATTAAATGTGACAAATTCAAGTGGCTTTCAAAAACCTTATATGGGAATGTAGAGTCATTGTGACTTTGTTCTTACAAAGTACCTTATGATCATCTGCAATCACTGATAACACTTGTAATAATTTCTGTCTTCTATTGACTTCTGGATGTCCACAATACTGTTTTCTTTATTATTGAAAGTGTTTGTACAAAACCTGACAGATCCCTTGAGCCTCAGGCAAAAGCTGGATTCTGTAAAACTGCCACAATATTTATTGCTTTCTAATGCTAAAAGAAAGATTGCAACAGATGGAGGGAGAGAGTGTATTAGAGTGCATGGCCCTGTTCTTTGAACTATTAGGAGTGATAGATTTAAGGTCAAATGGACTGATAGTGAATGTGTGGCTTAATGTAGCAAATGGATGGATTGACAGTGATGCTGTTTCATCTCCTCAGGCTGAGGCTGCCTGTTGGCTACCATGGCCGTGCTTCCTCTGTGGTCATCTCAGAAACTCCGATTAGAAGACCTCAAGGCCAGATGAGGCCAGACCCAAGTAATCACACACACACACACACACACACACACACACACACACACACACACACACACACACAGAGTTTCAGTGTATATTTATATTATCTTCACTCAATGTTCAAATTCTGTGTAAAGCTGTTTGTCACCCTCACCAAACAAACAAACAAAATGCAAAAGCATTCGCAGCCATATGTGGATCCATTCTAAAGTTGGGGGCACACAACTGTATATGATGTTATTTAATGCGTCTTCCCTTCACCTGACAATGTTTCCATGACAATGCCCCACTGGAATGAATTAGGACAATTAATGCATCCCAAAGTCTCATTATCTTGTATCAGTACCTGACTTTACTAATGTTCTTGTGGCTGAATAAGCAAAAAGCTCCTACAAGCTGCACATTGACTATTCTAAAATATATCCAATTTTAATTTCTATTATTATATATATATATATATATATATATATATATATATATATATATATATATATATATATATATATATATATATATAGTACACACAGTATCTCACAAAAGTAAGCTCACATTTCCTAAGATTCCTTGGATGTTATGAGGAAGAAACCTTGAGAGGAACCAGACTGAAAAGGGGAACCCATTCTCATCTGGGTGATATCAAAAGTGTGATGATAAATCATTCAAACAATACAAAACTGGCGTCTTGAGGTTGCGCAAGCTTCAGTCACTTCCCATCTCATGAAGAGTATGGACCTTTAAAGAAGTAGATGCCGAGCCCGCAAACATCACGAACCATCTAGAGACGTATCAGCGCCATTTGGATTCAACTTCATGTAGTGTTTGGACATTGGGCCTCTTCGAGTGTTTGAAGGCATTGAGAAGTTGGTGTTGGATCTTTGATAATCTCAAATGTTGAGCTATTTTATGAGTTGCTCAGTAGCTCCTGGTTCCATAATCTCAACTGACTGTGTACGACTGTAGGAAGGACATTACTTATAATCTTACATTCCGGTGCTCATTGTAGTTCTCAGTCCATGTTGTTTAGCAACTATTTTAGTAAATCTTCTAAAGGGACAATACTATAGCAATGAAAAGTGTATATAATTTAGAGTAGTCAATGTGCATCTTGTATAGCAATACAGATTTACTGTCCTCTAAAAAATTATTATAATACAGCCATTATTGTCAAAATAGCTACTGTGTGTGTGTGTGTGTGTGAGGTTTTTTACACAACAGCATTTTGTTTGATTGGTCATGCAGATCGCAATAACCTGTAATGCGGATAAGGAGGCGGAAGCTGAAGAAAACGCAACCAAAGTTTATTGAGAATACTCAGGAGATAATCCACCAATACTTGTAGCGAAGCAGTAATAGCCAGTGGTGCGCTCCCGGAGCACGGTCCACGAAGTTTTGTGAAGCAGAGACAGTTCGTGTAGAGAATCCACGGATCCGTGCTATGGAAAGCGCAGCGCTGGGCAGCAACGTATAAACGTGGTGCAGACAGTGTGAACATGGAAAACAGCAGGATCGGGGTAATCCGGGGTGCCGTTGAGAGAATGGGCGTAAATTTCATTTAACAGTAGGGGGACAATAAATATAAAATTTCTCATGAGCAATTTTTGAAGGGGGACACAAATAATACAGTCAAATTGTACTTACAGTATAAAGACAGAGTGTCCCCACAGTGAAAAACGTGGTTTCTATCGTTATTATTGTAGCATGTAGACTGCGTCAATTACAATGGTAATTCAAACTTTACATAAATAAAGTAAAACTATCATAAAAAAATAATCACAACAATAAAAACAAGGAATTAAAAAAAATGGTTTAACATTTTATTTACAAATTAAGACACTTAATAACAGAATAGAAATTGATTATACAAAAAATACAGTGGTGTCAGTTCGTAGCACAGTGCCATACCACCATACCATCTTTTCCCGCTTATCCGAGGCTTGGTCGTGGGGGCAGCAGTCTAAGCAGAGATGCCCAGACTTCCCTCTCCCTAGACACTTCTTCCAGCTCTTCCGTGGGGACACCGAGGCGTTCCCAGGCCAGCCGGGAGACATAGTCTCTCCAGCGTGTCCTAGGTCTTCCCCGGGATCTCCTCCCAGTGGGACGCGCCCGGAACACCTTACCAGGAAGGGGTCCAGGAGGCATCCGGAACAGATGCCCGAGCCACCTCAGCTGACCCCTCTCGATGTGGAGGAGCAGCGGCTCTACTCTGAGCTCCTCCCGAGTGACCAAGCTTCTCACCCTATCTCTAAGGGATCGCCCAGCCACCCTGCGGAGAAAGCACATTTCGGCCGCCTGTATCCGGGATCTTGTCCTTTCGGTCATGACCCAGAGCTCATGACCATAGGGTAGAGTAGGAACGTAGATTGACCGGTAAATCGAGAGTTTCGCCTTGCGGCTCAGCTCTTTCTTCACCACGACAGACCGGTACATCGACCGCATTACTGCAGAAGCTGCACCGATCCGTCTGTCAATCTCCCATTCCACCCTTCCCTCACTCGTGAACAAAACCCCAAGATACTTAAACTTCTCCACTTGCGGCAGGAACTCTCCACCCCCCTCCCACGGTAGCACAGTGCTTATTAAGTAAATGCACAGCTAAACAATATGCTAATTGTGGCCGTTAATGTTAAATTAACATTATGCCAACTCGTCCCAAATAAAACACTGCATGGGAAACGGCTTTGGTGTGTTAGTGTCAGTGCACTATGCTACAAGCTACTGTAAACAAGCTAATGTTAACTAGATAAGTCGTATTTTAATCGCTAATATAGCAGATTCATGGTAAATTACATCGGTAATCAGCATTTTTGCCGCAACTAATTTATTAATAAGTCTGCATCAACTACATTAAAGAGAATCGCTTTATTTAAAGTGAATAAAATACCCTAGTTAATGGAGTTGAACATTAATTGAGCCACAGCCACACACCTGACTCGTGTGTGTAGGTGAGATGAACTGGGAAAGCAGGCAGTGGGTCAAACCACTGTGAGGAAGGGGAGGGGGAGCTCAACTGTTTCTAAATGCAGTTTTAGTGGAGGGAGGGGGGGGGTTGGTTCTACTTACACAATTATGTTAGGTTTAAATACATATATTTTTCATATAATAAAGAATACATATAATAGAGAGTGCGATTTTTTTTTTATATATATATTTTTTTTACATGTCCCCTCCGTCCCCCTTGGAAATTAACGCCCATTGTTTAGAGAATGCGGAGTCCGAGAAGAAGGGTACGTAGCGGGATACGTATACGCGATTACACAGACCGCAATGAACCAACACATACGATCATGCACAAATAATAACGGACCGCGAGTGTGTGGAGGTGAGGGGCTTAAATAGGAGATGGGATGAGTGAGTGAATGAGAGTCAGGTGTGTGTGATCAGCAGGACTGCGACGAGCTCCCGCCGCCGCCGCCGAAGGGGGCGTGGCAGGGGGATTCCTGACATAACCAACGTTAAGTGACAAATTTGCCCCCTCTTGTGCTGGAGATATTAGGGTTCGGAGACATAAAAAAAAATCACATAACCGATTAAAAAATGCTTAGACAAAGCGAGAATTTGGCGGTTCCACTTCAAAAACGTCGACTTAATAGGGTTGGCGAGTTAACCGAGGTCCCTTACGAGGGAAATATCAAGGTCCGTGACGTCGGAGTGACGTGGGGCCGCCTTCCCGTGGGCTCACCACCTGCAGGAGGGACCGTAAGGGACGGTGCTGTGAGGATTGGGCAGCAGTCGAAGGCGGGGGCCTGCTTAGACTCGATTCGACCCGAATTACGGATAAGCGGGAGAAAATTAATGAATGAGTTAACCGAGGTCGAGATAAGTGGGTTTGACTGTATTTATATATACATATACATATGTATATATAAATATGTGTGTGTGTGTGTGTGTGTGTATATATATATATATATATATAATTATAAAGAGAAAGAGGTACTAACTTATATGGACTGATTTATAAATGTACCATATTTTCCAGACTATAAGCCGCTACTTTTTCCCCACTCTTTGAACCTCGCGGCTTAAACAATGAAGCGGCTAATTTATGGATTTTTCCTGGGTTTTTTCCGGTTTCACAAGCTTCAAGCAAAAAAACTGAGCCCCGTAACATTAGACCAATGAAATTGCCGAACGGGTTCAGGTGAACCAATGAAACTCTTTATATTAAATCAGATGCGCTCCCACTGAATCGGGCCGCACCACATCATAAATATGGATGAGGATACTCTGTTGTTTGACCTGCCGCTCACTCGGACTGTCAACAGGAAATGCAAATCATTCGTTACGCTGAAAACAACCGGGCATGAAAAAACGCACTTCACCTGTGTTCTGAGCTGCACGGCATCGGGAGAAAAGATTCACGACGATGCCAAAAGATAAACTCCCGAGAGAAATTGTTGTGAAAGGAAGAAGGAAGACAGTGAACAATGGCTACTGTTTAGATACAAGCCGTGTTACAGACACTGTCTTTCGTTAAAGCCTGTGTAAAGTTCATTAGTTTCAATGTAGGCATCTGCTCTTATAGACAGGTGCGGCGTATTTATGTTCAAAATAAAAATCTTTGTCAAATTCAGTGGGATTTTGGTGCACTTAATAGTCCGGAAATTACGGTAAATATTCGAAGATTGTTAATAAACAAAGCTGACTGTAGTCATAATAGAAGGTTGTGACTTTTGTACTTGATTTTAACTTCTCTGAGGCAGCAGATTCTCTCAGAAGCCACATCAATAGGCTTTAACTGGCAGTATTGTCACTCTGCAGCCACGAGACACTGATTCATCACAAAAATCAAACGCACATTCTCTCAAAACACATCAAGGAGGTTTCTAAGGGGATTCCACTCATTACATCCCACAATACTTGCCTTTGATCAACTTTGTAATATGGTCCATTGTGCTGACCATTAGAAGTGTCCTAACGTTTCACAGGTTGATTGAAGGAAGCACAGATTTCCCCTGATGATCGTTAATGTACTGGAGATCTACTGTCTACTCAACTAATCTTTTTAATTCCTCTTACTTACTATTTTTCTTGTGTGTATTCCAGCCAAACCTCCTGTGTTTGGGCCATCAAAGCAGCTGGACATTGAGCTGGAAATGGTGAGGGTGCTTGTGTGCGAGCTACTGAGAGTTGTACCTAGTGAAGAAACTTTTCTGAATGGCTGTCAGAGTGATTCATTTACCCTGAGATACAGTGCAATTCAGTCTTTTAGTATTCAAAATAAATAAAAATCAATGGTTTTTTTTTATAGTAAATATATATATATTTTTTGTTGATTTCTTGCTTATTTTAATGTAGTCTTCATAAAATAAAATATTTTTTATGATAAATAACACAGTTACATGAACATGAACTATGATTTATTGAAAGGAATAGAGATTTAGAAACAGGTGATTTAACAGGTGTTTATTATTTTATAATTATTGATATTTTTTATATTACTTTTTTTTATTATTTTATGATTATTAATATTTTGCTACGTTTTTAACATTATGCTTAGAGGAAAGTTACAATTTTAAAATTAAATACATTTGAAAATGAATGCAAAATTAAACCTTTGACAACCCTTTTCTTTTTATAACGCTTGCCATTCTCTTTCAGAAATGTGTCTGGAAATGCGTTTATAGAAAAATAATCAAGCCTGTAGTTGATTAATTTCCAATGAACATATCCCATGATTTACAACACATCACTTTTCCAACGGTTCATTTTTCTTCGTAAAAACTTTTGCTTCATTTATTCTCACATTCTTTGGACATCCGTAAAAGTTGTCACTTTCGTTATAACGGCTATAAAGTCATTCCCTCCTCGATCTCTCTTAAAGCTCTTAAAGCTGATAAGATGGAACAATCCAGCTCGTCAAATAAATGAGAAAGCACAGAGAGCAAATTCGGCCTCGCTGATAACATTCCCTGCAGTAGAAAATGTAAAGTATTAGCTTTAAATCAGAACACTAATCCTGAATGAAGCCTTTTCAATAAATCAGTATGAACTTATCCCTACAGAAAGCTTCACATGAATAATTAATATAAATTTTTTGTAGTTCAATATTAGCAGTTTGTTTGTTTATTGATAATTCTTTTGTGTGTGTGTGTTTCTCTGTTTATTGTAAGGCTTATATGAAGAGTCATTGGTCAAGGCCTATGATTTGTTACAATTTAAAGCTATATATATATATATATATATATATATATATATATATATATATATATATATATATATATATATATATATATATATACAGTGTGGAAAATAAGTATTTGAACACCCTGCTATTTTGCAAGTTCTCCCACTTAGAAATCATGGAGGGGTCTGAAATTGTCATCGTAGGTGCATGTCCACTGTGAGAGACATAATCTAAAAAAAAAAAATCCAGAAATCACAATGTATGATTTTTAAACTATTTATTTGTATGATACAGCTGCAAATAAGTATTTGAACACCTGTCTATCAGCTAGAATTCTGACCCTCAAAGACCTGTTAGTCTGCCTTTAAAATGTCCACCTCCACTACATTTATTATCCTAAATTAGATGCACCTGTTTGAGGTCGTTAGCTGCATAAAGACACCTGTCCACCCCATACAATCAGTAAGAATCCAACTACTAACATGGCCAAGACCAAATAGCTGTCCAAAGACACTAGAGACAAAATTGTACACCTCCACAAGGCTGGAAAGGGCTACGGGGAAATTGCCAAGCAGCTTGGTGAAAAAAGGTCCACTGTTGGAGCAATAATTAGAAAATGAAAGAAGCTAAACATGACTGTCAATCTCCCTCGGACTGGGGCTCCATGCAAGATCTCACCTCGTGGGGTCTCAATGATCCTAAGGAAGGTGAGAAATCAGCCCAGAACTACACAGGAGGAGCTGGTCAATGACCTGAAAAGAGCTGGGACCACCGTTTCCAAGGTTACTGTTGGTAATACACTAAGACGTCATGGTTTGAAATCATGCATGGCACGGAAGGTTTCCCTGCTTAAACCAGCACATGTCCAGGCACGTCTTAAGTTTGCCAATGACCATTTGGATGATCCAGAGGAGTCATGGGAGAAAGTCATGTGGTCAGATAAGACCAAAATAGAACTTTTGGGTCATAATTCCACTAAACGTGTTTGGAGGAAGAAGAATGATGAGTACCATCCCAAGAACACCATCCCTACTGTGAAGCATGGGGGTGGTAGCATCATGCTTTGGGGGTGTTTTTCTGCACATGGGACAGGGCGACTGCACTGTATTAAGGAGAGGATGACCGGGGCCATGTATTGCGAGATTTTGGGGAACAACCTCCTTCCCTCAGTTAGAGCATTAAAGATGGGTCAAGGCTGGGTCTTCCAACATGACAATGACCAGAAGCACACAGCCAGCATAACCAAGGAGTGGCTCTGTAAGAAGCATATCAAGGTTCTGGCATGGCCTAGCCAGTCTCCAGACCTAAACCCAATAGAGAATCTTTGGAGGGAGCTCAAACTCCGTGTTTCTCAGCGACAGGCCAGAAACCTGACTGATCTAGAGAAGATCTGTGTGGAGGAGTGGGCCAAAATCCCTCCTGCAGTGTGTGCAAACCTGGTGAAAAACTACAGGAAACGTTTGACCTCTGTAATTGCAAACAAAGGCGACTGTACCAAATATTAACATTGACTTTCTCAGGTGTTCAAATACTTATTTGCAGCTATATCATACAAATAAATAGTAAAAAAATCATATATTGTGATTTCTGGATTTTTTTTTTAGATTATGTCTCTCACAGTGGACATGCACCTATGATGACAATTTCAGACCCTTTTATGATTTCTAAGTGGGAGAACTTGCAAAATAGCAGGGTGTTCAAATACTTATTTTCCTCACTGTATATATATATATTTCAGGAAACAGGCTTTCTTGTCAGGAAATTAATCAATGCTTTCAGGTCAATCATAATTAAGAAGGGTATAAATGAAACATAATATATAGTTAAATAAGTGACTTTTCTCTTCATTAGTTAATATTTTAAAATGTGAGGCTGCTCTATTGGTCATTTCCTTCTCTTACTAGCTTATTATTTGCAAAGCAAATAAAAAAAATTGGCATCACGCTTTCTTGTTGTAAGCCTTGTAACATGTGTTTGGGTGTGTGCTTTGTAGGCATTCTTTGTGGGTCCTGGGAACAGACTAGGAGAGCCAATTCCAATAGAGAAAGCACATGAACACATCTTTGGTATGGTGCTGATGAACGACTGGAGCGGTGAGTTTTTCTCCTTCTTTCCATGAAGTACCTATTAAGTCATCTAAATAATACCTGGTCAGTCATGGTACTAGAATTCCTATTGAATTGTAACATGGCATGAGTAATAAATGACCTTCTGTACACTGTATGTATAGCTGCTTACATGAATAGTACTGGACAGTAGATACAAGATAATATACACTTTGAATGCTAGAAAGGTCGGAGGAGAATACCGTATTTTTAGGACTATAAGCCGCTACTTTTTTCCTGCGGCTTAAACAACGAAGCCGCTTATTTATGAATTTTTCCTGGGTTTTTCCCAGTTTCACAAACTTCAAGCCAAAAAACTGAACCCCATAACATTAGACCAATGAAATTTCCAAACGGAAACGAAAAAACGCACCTCACCTGTGTTCTGAGCTTCACGGCATCGGGAAAAAAAAAAATTTTTTTTTAATCGCACAACGATGCCAAAAGAAAAACTCTCGAGAGAAATAGTTGTGAAAGGAAGGAGGAAGACAGTGAACAATGACTTTCTTGGTAGGCTACTGTTTAGATACAAGCCATTGAGTCAGGGTCAAGGGATAGCTCGCTAACTCCAGTTGCAACAGAAATCATATAAGCAGAAAGGCTATGATCACTGAAATAGCCACTCTTTACAACTGTGGTGAGTAAAAAAGTTGACATGTTACCTTTTAGAACAGAGGTGTTCCTAATAAAATGGCTGGTGAGTGTATGAACTTTTTTTTTTTTTTGCTATCATCCATCCTTTTGTCTTTAGGTGAAGTACACTGAAGGGAAAACTGAATGCCACCTCGTATGAAATATTGACACAACCTCATTTCTTGTAAATCTATATAAAAGAGAGGGTGTCTGAGACAGCCCAGACTGGGCTTGATTTAGCGGTGTTTCCTGTTCATGGCAAAATGGCCATCTAAAGTAAACACTGCTATCAATTTCTTTTATTATTCTGTCACCACTTGCACCGTTAGCCTCTGAGTCGACAATGACACCTTCCGCAGCATGCCACGCTCCCATATTGCTTTTTTATGAGACCTACACCAGGCTCTGTGAAGCATCACATTTCCTGATTGCTTGGCTTTTGTCCATAACAAGTGTTACATAGAGTAACACTGAGTCCAGTCTTATTCCCATAACATTTACACAACGTTAGTTCATCTGGATGTGTGGACGCTTTGTTACATTCAAGTTACTTACAGTCTTGATCCGTTAGTCAAACTGCATTGCACACAAGATTCATTGTTAGATAATTAAATACTAGGGAGGTGAAATATTTTCTAGAAACCTCTTCCTTGTCCTGATTTAAGTGTTCCAGATTAAAAAAGTTATTTAAAGTTTTCTGACACAGTAAAGTCCTCAGGACATTTGATATGACAACCTTCATTTTTTTGGAAGAAAAAAAAGTGGAGGCTTATAAAATCTTTGAGTGTCATAGCTATAAGTGGTCATAGCTATAAAATTGTTTTCTTAAGCCGCAAACTTGTCCTTTTAATCCTGTCTTCTGTCTCCCATGGATACGTTTCTACTCCTTTCATCTTTTTCCTCATCTATTTTTTTTCCCTTCCTTCCATCCATCTTTTATTTCTCTTTTCAATCACCTTCGTTTTATTTACTTCTTATCCATTGTTGTGTAATTGAATCGATAATTTCATGCTAGTGAATCACATGTGCTCGCTCTCTTTTTCTTTCCACAGCGAGGGATATCCAGGCATGGGAGTATGTGCCATTAGGTCCGTTTCTTGGGAAGAATTTTGGGACCACCATCTCACCTTGGGTTGTTCCTATGGAGGCTCTGATGCCTTTTGTCGAGACGAACACAGTGCAGGTCAGTGGGATTGAGCTAAACATACACCTTTTATTCTTAATATGCTTTCAGTTTTTATATATTTGGTTTGAAAACCATTGATTGAATAGCAGTGTGGCTGATATATGGCATACAGCTGGTTGAAAATGATATACACTGTGTGGACAAAAGTATTGAGACATCCTACTTTTTCAGCAATGTATGGTTATTCCCAAAATTGTTACCACAAAGTTTAAGACGCACAATTGTGTAGGAAGTCTTTGGATGCAGTAGCATTAACTTTCCCTCTTTAAACAAGGAGACTTAAACCTGTTCCAGCATGACAATGCTCATATGCACATGAAGATATGTTTTTATGTGGTTTGGAGTGGCCTGCTATAGAGCTCTGACCTCAACCCTACTGAACTCCTTTGGGATGAATTGGAATGCTGAATGCATCCCAGGTCTCCTCACCCTACATCAGTACCTGACTTTACAAACGTTCTGAGAGCACAAATCTCCACAAGCAAATGCTGAAAACTAATGGAACACCTTTCCCAGAACAGTAGAGGTTATTATAACAGAAATTCGGGACTAAATGTGGAACAGAATGTTGAAAAAGAATCTGAATCTTGTGGTCCGGTGAACAAACATTTTCCATATAGATTTATAGTAAATAAAATAATAAAAAATAATAATTGTCATAGTAATCGATTATCAAAATAATAATTGGTTGCATCCCTTTTCAAATATATACCACCTGCCTAATATTGTGTTAGTGCCCCTTTTCCTGCTAAGACAGTCCTGACCTATCGAACATTAACAGCATTAACTTCTTCAGCAATTTTGAGCTCGTCTGTTGGATCAGACCACAAAGGCCAGCCTTCGCTCCCCACGCTCATTAATGAACCTTGGCCACCCATGACCCTGTCGCCGGTTCACCACTGTTCCTTCCTTTGACTACTGTTGATATGCATTGACCACTGCAGACTGGGAACATCCCTTAATAGTTTTGGAGATGCTCCGACCCATATTTGTTTAAATCCTTATGCTGCCCATTTTTTCTGCTTCTAACACATCAGCTTTGAGGACAAAATGTTCACTTGATGCCTAATATATCCCACCCTCTGTTATTTACTTTACTGGTCATAATGCTATAATGTTACGCCTGGTCGGAGATCTTGATTTGAATCAATAGTTTTTTTTTACTAATAAATATAGCAAATTTTATAAAGTAATCACGAATTTAGATATGAACAAGCAGATGTTTTTTCTTTTTTTTTTTTAAGTTTCGCCTTGTATTGAAACATCCTTGATGCTGTATCTGTCAGTATTCCTATATTATAGATTGTTTTGTTATCTGACTGTAGTACATATTCTTATTTTAGGACCCTGAGCCACTACCATACCTTCGCCACCAGGACCCATACACATTTAACATCAGACTCTTTGTCTCAGTTAAAGGTGGGCAATAAAAAGTTTGTCCAGCACAATAAACTAGTCAAGCAAAATAAAATTGGTGAGGCAAATTTCACTGTCTTGTTTTACTACCTATCAGGTGAAGGCATGAGTGAGGCGACCACCATCTGCAAGTCTAACTTTAAGGTAAGACCCTGATTTGTATTGCAAACCTATTGTACCTATTTAGTACCTATTTAGTATAGTTTTCACACCTCCATCACAGTTATACAACCTCCAATCTACATGCAGTGGGACTTACAATTCTGGAAACACCAATGAAAATGCATCTATTCTAATTTACCTCAACAGTTTTGATTACAAATGATACTACTAACAACTTCAGTGAAAAGTAAAATATCTTTGAAGAATTTCTTAGTATTTGCATTGTCCTCTTTTTTTGCATATTTGACAATGTGAAATTGAGCTGGCATGGCCTCTTCAATCAAATCAACCAAAGTGTTCTTTAAACACACTTCAGTTGGTCATGTGGAAAATCTGACATTATGTCCAAGCAGTTAACATAGCCAGTATAACAAATGTGTTAATATTTAAACAGGGACTAAAAAATAATGCAGTCTCATTGATAATTCATATTCAGGACATAAAACATTGGGTTTCTTTGTTTTGAATTGCTCACAGTTCTAAATCCCAGATTTTAGTGTGACTTTTTGCACTGAGATTTAATGGAATCAAAAGTAAGCTACACCATCCAGAGAAATTGCCAAGGCAAATTATTAGACTTTAATAAGTAAGATTTGACCTCCAGCACATAGCAAGGTTGACTTAAGATTGTGTAGCGCATAAGTGAAGATAGCTACTTAAATAGACACAGGCACAGGTGATCCTGATTGCCCTGAATATAATTAAGATGGTGCTATTTGGCCTTCTTTGGTGGCAGGAGCCAAGCCTGACAATGTTTTCAGTTACTGGTAACGGTACAAGGAAGAGCTAGTGGTCCTTTATAAGTGTTTAACAGCCTTCCAAGGTAGTGGGGAAAGGGGAGTTAAGGTATCCTTTTTACTTAACAAGGATTTGACACAAACTGGGGAGACTCATGGCAGCTTCTGGAGAAATTTATCCAAATTAATTTCACCATTGCTTCCTTTCCATTTTGGAGGCCAGGAACTGAAATGCAATGATACTATAATCTTTGAGTCTCTAGCAGAGGCTATACTGTATGGCAGTCCTGACAGGCCACAGGCTCAGTGTGTTGCTTTACTGACCAGGAAGGTTCTGGTGAGGCATCCCTTAATTTTCAGTAGGCTGTAAATGTCAGTTCTAGGGTTTCCTCATTCAATCCTAAAGCTTCCTCTACACTAATCCGTTTAAATTTGAAACGTCCACACTACTGTTTTCAATAGTTTTCCAAAGGTTGCTTATCCAAACCATAAGACTCTTTGACTTTCCGCCCTGCATTTTATAAAACACCGTCACTGTGTAGACATGGCCAGAGTTTTTTCCCCTCTGGTATCTGCAGATCTTTCCACCTCCCAAAAACGTGCCAGCATGTGTACAGGCTTAGAAGAAATACATCTAGGCATGAATGTGTGTGAATGGTGCTCTGCAATGAACTACTGTCCCATCCATCTCCAAAATACCACTGCCCTCCTGCAGTTAAGCTAAAAAAAAGATCGCAAGGGACAGTTTCAATTAAGGGCCGGAGACCTTGTGTCAGTACCTTCAGTCCTGGTGATTTACAAAGAGACTGCTCTTGAGCTGGGACAGTGAGTACATTAAAGGATACAGAATGCTTGAGGTATCAGGTTTAGTCCTGATAGGCACGGGAGATTATGCAGTAGATCAGTGGTCTATTGTTTATGTTCTATTGAAAGCTTTTGCTTAAAAAAACTGACAATGAATGTGATATAATTTGCCACCTGATAGAGTTAAATGGACTAAAAAAAACAATTTCATTATTATACCTTGAACAAAACATATTTTTAAGGGGTATAGTTTTGTGAAAATGCCTACTTTCCAAATACCTTCTTCACTCCACTGCTCCTGCACTCATCTCTCTACTGACAAGAAAGAGATGAAGAGAGAGAGAGAGAGAGAGAGAGAGAGAGAGAGAGAGAGAGAGAGAGTGGTAAAAACACACTTGCCCCAAACATACTTTGATTCTTCCATAATATCCACTCATAGCACAATATGTCCAGCATGCATCATTCCATTCTGATCCCAACAAATAATTTCACAAACACATTTTTGTGTAGTGTTTTGTCTGATTTAGAACATTGTGCCTTATTTGCCAATCTCTAGCATTGTTTTTGAAAATATCTGTGCTTTGTATATACTTTGGATTCAACTTCGAATAGTAAAATACACCCTCAAAGCCAGAAGTAAAGCTTGTAATATCCACTAGGTTTGTTATACATGATCAGACTCCAGTATATGATGATACACTGTAATAGTGTGTAGGTTCTGTCACATTTGCTGTCTATAAAAGGTAATATATGTAATTTAAACTCAAGAAGGCCATACCGTAAATTTCATCTTGGTTATTACTTGAGCCTTTTTGCTGAAGTAACAGTGTGTGTTACAATTCAGTCTGACCTTGGAGTCTGCGCTATAAGCTGTTATCTGGTATCGGGTGTTATCTGTTTTCTGTTGCGACAGCCATCTTATTCTAGAACTCTGCACCAGACTTAATTTAATGTACTAGAGGATAGAGTGAAATCAAGTTTTGTGTCCATTAGCTTCTGTTATTTAGCAATAAAACAGTGAGACTGCCACCAGAGATGTTGTCCAGGCAAAAGGCTGCCAAGTGAAATGTAGTGTACTTACCAAACCAGGGTACATGTACAAACCCGATTCCAAAAAAGTTGGGACACTGTACAAATTGTGAATAAAAAAAGGAATGCAATAATTTACAAATCTCATAAACGTATATTTTATTTACAATAGAATATAGATAACGTATCAAATGTTGAAAGTGAGACATTTTGCAATGTCATGCCAAATATTGGCTCATTTTGGATTTCATGAGAGCTACACATTCCAAAAAGAGTTGGGACAGCTAGCAATAAGAGGCCGGAAAAGTTAAATGTACATATAAGAAATTGCTGAAGGAGCAATTTGCAACTCATTAGGTCAATTGGCAGCATGATCATAAAATTTAAAATCAACTTATTTTCTTCTTAAAATGATAAATTTTCTCAGTTAAAACATTTGATATGTCATCTATGTTGTATTCTGAATAAAATACTGAAATTTGAAAATTCCACATCATTACATTCCTTTTTTATTCACAATTTGTTCAGTGTCCCAACTTTTTTGAAATCAGGTATGTAGTATACTTTCAAGTAGTAGAGGTAGTTGAAAAGTAGGCATTTTCACAAAATGATACTGCCTTTGTGTTTTGTGCAAGGTGGTAGCTTAGTGGTTAATACATTGGACTTTGGCTTTGAATGTCATGAGTTCCAATCCCAGCCACACCAAGCTTCTACTTCTGGGCCCTTGAGCAAGGCCCTTAATCCCATAGCTGCTCAGTTGTGGATCTGTGGACACTTTTTCAAACAATATTGCCCACACTTTGTGGCGCCAGGGTGCAGTTATTTGAAGGGACGCATCTTAAAGAGGTATAAATGAAAGAGGTGTAAATGTCAAGGAAATCGTTATTTTAATTAAATATTATAAGTTCTATAAGGAGTAATTAATTAATAAAAGCTGTTAATAGTGTGTGTGTAAGTAGGCGGCAGCATTGTCTTTCGATACATAATGTCTAAGTATGTCTCTTGCTACACACTGAAATGTGTGTACTTTATCTTCACACAAGGTGTACTTACTTTTGCATTTTATAAGAAGCCAAATTGGGATAAAGCAGTGGTCTTTTTGCCCAGGCCTGAATGAAGGAGGCGTAGCCGTTGTGCCTGTCAGTCACAGGAAGCATGGTCTCTATGCTAATTTAGTATTGAACCATGCTGTACATTGTAATGCGGCTCAAACTTTATAATGTTTAGTTGCATATTAGTGTACATGTGTAAACAGCACATAAAAGTTTGTTATATTTTGCAATTCACTGAAATAATTAACTTCAACATCGAATGTGGCCCGTAAGCATGAAACACAATAACAAACAACAACAAAAATCTACAACCAAAAATTTATCAAAATTAGCTAGAAAATACAAAGCCATTTTTTTTTTCCACATACTTGTTTTTTATTTAATTAATTGCATCTAAGATTCACAGATTATTAAATAGCAGAAAATGGAGCTAAAGGATGGATATATGAGTGCTGAATGAATCTTTCAATGCTTTTATCTATGCTTATATTTTATCACGCTCTTTCATCCGATGTTATTTGAGATATGCTGATATTCACGGCACTAATAGGAGTTGGAGAGCACTGCAAACTCACCTAAAGGTTATCCAAGGAGATTAATTAGGTGAAATAACTAAAAAACTAAAGTTTAGTCAGGAAACATAAACTTGTCCTCTTTCAAGTAAACTCTCCATAATCATCTTTGCTATGCTTGCAAGGTACCTGATAAAAAATTAAAAATAAAAACTTTCCTTTGGTATATTCATTGTCACAGTGATAATAATCATTTTAATTTTAAAAAGAAAGTGTGTAATAAATAATCTGCTACGGCATCCTCATCTGTTTAAGGTCAATTTATATGTTGTTTATCTTCTCAGTACATGTACTGGACCATGAAGCAGCAGTTAGCGCATCACACAGTGAACGGCTGTAATGTCAGGCCAGGGGACCTGCTGGCATCAGGCACCATCAGTGGACCGGTCAGTGTGTGTGTGTGTGTGTGTGTGTGTGTGTTACATTTGATATTATTTTTAATCATTAAGAGAGTATTTAACATAATTAAAAGCGTAAGGAGTTAAACACGTGCAGAACAACAATAGATCACTAACATAGAGCTGTTGCCCAGCTAGCTAATTAACGCACAGTGGCATATTAGAGAATACAATATTTTAATCCTAAACTACAGGGGCAGAATTTTGTGAACATCTGACCATAAGATTTATATATGCTTTTTGAACATTCCACATTTTGTCCCTATTGCTGTTATAATAACCTCCACTCTTCTGGGAAGATGTTTCTTTAGAGTGTTTTAAAGGGTGGTTGTGGAAATCGTATTGGTACAAGTACTGATGTAGGTGATGTGAGGAGACCTGGGGTGAAGTCAGCATTTTTGTCTATACAACGTATATAGGACGCCATAATGATACAATTATGGCATTTAGCAGACGCCCTTGTCGAAGAGTACAAAAGTGCTTTGAGTGTCTATCAATGAATAAATCTACACTGGTAAGATAGTTTACAAACTTAACATAAATCAGCCTACAACTCTACTGACGATACACAAACCCAGCATGCTAATACTAGCTAGCATGATTGTTTTTAATTACTTTAAAAGCATAGATTTTCAAACTGGATGTTCTCTGGGCTGTACCATTTTTTTGGTTACAATTTAGAAAAGAACCACATAAGTCAGGTGTTCCAATAAGTTTGTCCATATAGAGTATGTGCTGTATTTATGCCTGTTGTAAATAATTCAGTCATTAGTAAAGCAGAAATGAGGGCATCAAATCAATGTTTAGATCAGGAAAGTGTATTTGCAATGTCTTAAAGCACATTAGGGCAAAATTGTAGGCTAAACAATCTCATCTATGAATTTGGCCTACCGACAACAACAACTAGATTTGTTGTGTTTCAAGGATCCGGAAAGTTTCGGCTCGTTGTTGGAGCTCTCATGGAGAGGATCAAAGTTCATTGAGCTAGGTGGAGGAGAGACGAGGACGTTCCTTAAGGATGGAGATGAGGTCACCCTCACAGGTATGAATGAAGAGTGTGTGTTCGGGTTTTTTTTTTTTTTTTTTTTTTCTCTCTCTCTCTCTCTCTATAGTTGCATAATAAATAACAATGTGTAGTCTACCAAAAGTATGTAGACACCTGCGCATCAGCCCAATCCTGTTCTGGAACGATTCATTATCTGCACTAACTCTTTACTTCTATCTTTCTCGCTGTTTTTTTTTCTCCTCCCTAGGTTACTGTGAGGGTCGGGGATACCGCGTTGGTTTCGGATCGTGCCAGGGGAAGGTCATTCCTGCGCTACAGCAGTGATGTTCCCCATTATTACTCCTTTCCCTCCCTAAAAGCAGCTGGGCTTTTCATGCACCAAATGATGCCTTATCAGTCACGTTTAATTATTCATGACCTTTTCCCTGACAGCTAATGGAGTACATGCAAGCTGTTTTGATTAGCTCATTGGAGTTTCACTTAGACAAAGCTTATCTCTGGGCAGAAATGATTATGATAGATTGTGTGCGACAGCCAAGGAAATTGAACGGAGATTGGACTAAACGCATTGACTTTTGTGTTTAAT
The DNA here is from genome assembly GCF_946808225.1 of Silurus aristotelis. NCBI lineage: Eukaryota > Metazoa > Chordata > Actinopteri > Siluriformes > Siluridae > Silurus > Silurus aristotelis. Next base: position 20,644,158 of record NC_139586.1, read on the forward strand.
AATATGAGAGTGTCCAGAAACATTCCATTGGCTTTTTATATATATATATATATATATATATATATATATATATATATATATATATATAAGCAGTATATGATATTATTGTTTGATGTATTTTTGTTTCTAATAGGAAGGGGCTCGACGATCACTGACAAGTTATTAATAAGCATGATTTTTATTCATGTTTAATAATGCAACATTGAACTGTAAAGCAAAAAGAAGCATAGGTCAGCTCTCATAATAGCTCAACGCAATTCTACAGGAAGTAACAGATAGTTATATTCGCTAAAAGCCACAATTCTGTGTAAAAAATACGGCAGCTTGTTTTAGAAGCTAAACGTCTGAGTGCGCAGAGTCTGTCACCTCCGCTTAGTTTCATCACATAACAATAACGACCCAGATAATAGCCACGTAAACTGGCACGGTGGTTGCAATTTATGTCTCTAAGACATAAACAAGCTCAGTTGCTAATTGGGAAGATGTCAACACGGCTTTATTTTAATGATCATCCGCTTCCTTCCACAGAGTATAATCTGTGATTTAAATCGACCTGTGTTATAAGACAGCAATACGTCTTGGTGATTGTTCATTTCATCTCCACCCCCTTACCCATTGATTTGCGGATTCGGTTCAAGCTCTCTTCACGCAAATTTACCGTGATTAATCGTCCAGCTGGCAAAAGAAATTTTACCAGCTTGATCAGCTTGATGTTTTTGGAAATTGTTCAGACTTAGCAGCATTTTTTTTTCCCAGCAAGGCAGTAATGGATGACTGATTAAACATTCCAACTTCCACCTTGTGTAGTTTGCATGTGCTAACCGGTCCTTTCCTTTTCTGCCTTTAGAAAAAGCTTGATTAGGTAAAACTCCTGAGCTTTTCAAAAAAATAGCCTCTGGCGCATAAATCCTTTAAACATTCAATTTCGAAAAAGGCTTCTCAACATGAAGCCTAATTACCAAAGGCAGTGTTATGTTTATTTCTGTTACCCACAAATTGGTAATTAAAGTTACTGATGTCTGTTAACTCCGCATGCGCGTATTTAATCCATCAGCACGTGCGGCGTAAAAGAGCTGTGTCATTTGATTAATTACTCTGCCTCCACTCAAAATTTACCTGCTGTGGTTTAATGACTCGTAATGATCTAGCAATTGCTATTTCATCTCCAAACTGGGCTGCATTTAAACACACAATCATCTCGTTCCTCTCATTACAGCATCTATTACTGTGATTCACTTTCTGTTTTTACTACCCAGAGACCATTCAGATTAAAAATCTATCTTTAGAAAGGAATTAAAAGAGTGTGGTGCTGGCTAATATTAGTTGGGTTTGTGTATCATTATAACGGCCTATATACACTATACAGACAAACGTATTGGGACACCAGTTCATGACGTCCAGACTGGACTACTGTAAAGCATTACTAGGTGTTTGTCCTGCATCATTAATAATCACGTTACATTTAGTCCGGAACGCAGCAGCCCGATTTCTCACAAGGTCAAGAAAATATGATCATATAACCCCAATCTTATCATCCCTACACTGGCTTCCTGTTAAGTTTCGAATCGACTACAAACTACTGCTACTTACCTACAAAACACAAATGGTTTGACTCCCATTTATCTTTCTAGTCTTCTAACACACTACAATCCGTCACACTCCTTGAGATCTCAAAACTCTGGACTTCTAGTAGCTCCTAGTATAGCAAAGTTCACTAAAGGCGGTAGAACATTTTCACATTTAGCTCCTAAACTTTGGAACAGTCTTCCTGCCAGTGTTCGGGGCTCAGACACACTCTCCCAGTTTAAGTGCAGATTAAAGACGTATCTTTTTAGCGAGTCCCACACATAACACACATCACATCATAACCTAGTGCTCTAGTACATCTGATCACATGCACATTATCAACTTGTGCTTGTAAATATTATGAACAGCAGCTACACTAATTCCTCTCCACTGCTTCTCTCTCTTTACCAATCCCGAGGCATCCTGAGGTTGCTTCAGCTCCATTAACTTAAATTCTGTAAGGCTGCTTTGAGACAATGTCTCTTGTGAAAAGCGCTATAGAAATAAACTTGACGATAGGTGGTTCTTCTCCAAACTGTTACCATACAAGTTGGAGGCATGTAATTGTATAAGATGACTTTGGATGAGGTAGCATTCAATTCTTTCTTCACTTGTATAAAAGACTTATGACAATGGTCTTGTGCATAATGTCGACTTGACATGGGTTGCAGTGGAAGATCTTGTGTGGCCTGCTATAGAGCTCTGACCTTAATCCTATTGAAAGCTTTTGGAATGAATTAGAATGCTAACTGCGCCTCAGAACTCCTCACCCTACATCGGTATCTTACTTTTTTTTTACTTTTGTGGCTGAATGAGCACAAATCTCTACCAGCCAAAATGCAGTGGAGCATCGTCCAAGTAAAGTGGCGGTTATTATAACAGAAAAATGGGGACCGATCATGGAATGGGATGATCCTATTGTCATGTGTCCACAAGCATTTGTCCATATAGTGTCTTTGATGATACGGTCCAACTTGGCAACAACAGCTCAATTGATATCAAATCAATTTTATTTGTGTAGCGCTTTTAGCAACAGATATTGTCCCAAAGCAGCTTTATATAAATAAACAGATTACAAATATATATTTGGAATTCATAAATTCTCAAGTTTATTCCTAATGAGCAAGCCAGTGGTGGGCAAGGGAAAACTTCCTGAGATGGTATAAGGAAGAAATTTCAAGATGAATCACACTCACAAGGAACCCTACCTCACATGAGTGATACCGAATGTCCATTCATTATAGTTTTTTCACTGTTGAGATTATCAACTGTTTACTGATAGATGCTTAAATGCAAAACTGTTCATGGCAACTGTAGTCTTGAGCCATTGTAGCAAAATGTTTATATTTAATACAGTCCAAAAATGAAAACTAGAATGTAATCTCATGCTTGCCTCAGATTCTTGTCCTTGTCTGACGGGTGAAACCTGATTTGCTAAGATGCTTTTCAAACCCCCATGGTTGTAAGTGATTATATTAAGTACTATATCCTTCTGGGCAACACAAAGGCGTTTCTACCAACAAACCTGTCAGTCAGTGATTGTTTTTTGTTTTATGCACCATTCTGTGTACACTCTAAGAGACTGTTTGTTAAAATCCCAGGAGATCAGCTGTTTCTGAAATACTCAGACCAGCCCATCTGGTACCAAGAACCATGCCACAGATAGTTACAGAGATTACACATTTGCTCCATTCTGATGTTTGATATAAACATTGCCTAAAGCTTTTGACCTGTAGTTGCTTGTTACATGCTATCATATAATTGTCTGATTAGATAAATGAATAAATATACAGGCATATATAAATATACACCCATATGCACCGATATATAACCCACAGTTATATCGGGTATTTTAATAGTCTAAAGGTGATTCCTGCTGTGCAAATATTGCAAGATGAAACATCCAGTGACTTAAACTGAGCTTTTCCAAATGTATGCATTGTCTTGAATACAATTATTTTGGTTATAGCTCTCATTTAAAGCCTTGCCATGATGTAATAAACCTGGCACAAAAAAAACTGTTTTTTGTGACATTTTCTTTACTACTAATTTATTCATCTGAAAAAGAAAAACGCTTAATGGGAGTTTGACTTCCTTTTTTTGTTTCACCTCTGAGTTAAACAAGTAAAGGTTATTGCTTGAAAATCTGCGTACATTTATATCGTATAGTTGTGTGTCATTGCTGACTCTGAGGTCTCGGTAGGGGCTCGGCCTTTAATCTGGGCAGCAGATGGTGCTGAACTTGAGTTAGTGTAGATCTAATGTCATGCAGGGGCAATCTGCTTGTGGTTGTGCGCTCTCTCTCGTTCTCTCCTTCCCTCTCTCCCTCCCTCTTTCAAATTTCAAGAGCCAGCACATGTGGAGAGCTCACAGTTGGTTTAACCTTAAACTCGCACAAGAAAGAAAGGCATAGAGAAGATATAATACAACCAATAGACGAATGTACATACAGTATACACAATGTTATGCATTCCTGCCACAAAATTCTGTCCACAGCAGTGCATTTCGGACAAGAGTATGATGGTACTGTGCTACCATAACATTTATTTCAATGTGTCGACTGGTCAAAGGGCATAAGGTGCAATTTTCTAAGTGCTAAGAAATTTCACTGAATGTAACTTTGAACATAGTGACAGGCAAAGGTAATTGTCATCCATTCGTTTATTCACCTCCATTGACCTCAGTCAATGGCGTTTTCAATCGCAATTACGGCTGCAAATCTTCTGGGATCTATCTCTGTCAGCTTTGCACATCTGGATCCTGTTATTTTTGTCCATGCTTCTTGTGCAAGCTCTGCCAGTTTGGATAGAGAGGGTTGTGAAACACCATTCAGCCGAAAGATATTCTCTTTGATCTCTTACACATAATTATACATTCCGGTGCTCATGTTAGTTCTCACTCTCCAGTGTTTTGTATTGTTTTAAAGACTTACAATCACAATCTTGATATCACCCGTTACTCTTAAGGTTTCTTCTTCATAACGTCTAAGAGAGTTTTTCCTTGTCACAGTCGCCATGGCTGCTCATCAGGGATAAACACACATTGCTCACCTTAAACTCAAAAAATTTTGTAAAGCTTCTTTGAGACAATGTCCGTTGTGAAAAGCGTTATAGAAATAAATTTGGCTTTTTAATTAATATGACAGTGACTTTGACACTGTTGAAAAATCAAAGAATAATTCAATAGTCAGTTTTGTAAATATTCTTTCTTGAAGCATGCCATTAATTTTAGGCCTGATAGTATATTATAGCCTTCTGTTCATGTTATTTCTTTCACACAAACTGTTATTTTTTTAACCATGTTAAAGGTTAAATGTGTGTTTATAGACTTCTGAAGTTTATTGTTATGATAGTAGTAGTAGTAGTAGTATTTCTTTAATACCATGTTGGTGCAAAAAAATGCTGGCACAATAATTCAAATGCCTGCATTTGCTTCACTATAAAAAATGACACCAAAAGCCTTCTGTCTTGTTTAAAGTTATTGATTGAAAACCATGTGTGCGCTGTAGAGCTCACACCGTGCAACACTGAAATCCTATGATTTATGTGGCACAGATGACATATTTCATAAGTTTTATTTCAAGGGGCATGAAAGAGATCCATAGATGTACACAGCCTTGAGCATGCATGAGGAACTGCTGATGCAGGCGTATGGCTTATTGTGCATGGAAGTTAGTAAAGAATCTATTGTTTTTAATATGCGCAGATCGACAGGCAAATTAATGTGTTGGCATATAGTATAATTAATTAATTGGAAGGACTGTAAAGTCTATAGCATGTGATTTACATAGTTTTGAACTTCTACACTTTTTTTGTGAGTCCTGTGGATTGTGAGTGGCATCATCTTTGACTCAAATTGTCACCCGTCTGTACTTCTTCATATGAGATAAGATATAATAAATTTATATATAATTTTCAGAAAGCAAGACTTTCTTGCATAAGTCTGACCAAAAATTCTAATTATTCAAATTATTTACTGCTATTGATTTGAATACCGCACCTCTGAAATAATTATAATTCTCCATTACAGCACCAAACAAGCATTATTTTTTAATTTAGTCCTGGTGCGCACTACAGCTACAACTGCTTAGTCATTTTTAACTCTGAAGAGACTAAATAAAAATGTACATTTGATGATTGAGACGGTTGTTGTTGTTTTTTTTTTAAATCACAGAGTAAGACAGAGTGCAAAACGGAATATGTTTTCCAACATGCCTCTTAAACACAATTTATAGTCTAAACAAATCATCTGGCCAAAAAATGGCATGCCACCAAAATGAATTTAACAGAGGCCCTCTTAACTTGATTAACTGCTGGACTGAACAGGACACAAGTTCACTCACTGATAAAGAATCAGCTGGCAAAAATGAAATTGTGTACCTGTGGCTGTGTGTATCTAATAACACAATACTAAAAGAATTTTGGATTCATTTTATCAGCAGAGTTGAAGCCTTGAGTAATATTGCTATATCAGCAAAGGTAGTACAGGAGTGTAATGGGATTTTTAATGAAAGACAAAAAGATGGAAGGTCCACGAATTTGAAAGGTAGTAGGGTTTTGGTAAAGGGGGAAAAAAAATATCTAAAGTGGGAATAGTTCAGCAGTTTTACACATTGTAAGTTATTGTTTTGACATGGATACCCTCCAAGTATCATGGGTGTTCTGTGTATATGTAGCAGGGATATGTTGTTACACCAGATTATACTTTTTTTGTTATTTTTTTTATTATATTATTTGTTTTTATTACCATCTGTTTTGGAGTATTTTATTTTGAAAACGTTACGGGCTTTTATTAACTATAGTATGTACGCCAGCTCACGTCATACGTAGTGAGCGGTTTAACTGGCAGCGCAATTAAAAGTTCGTCCTCTTTCCTGCAATGGCACTAGAGGAGAGAGGTACGATTTCATGAGCCCTGTTTATCTGGTGTTAAACAGTGTTATAAGTGTTTGTCATGTTTAACACCAGATAAAGGGGAATAGTCTATGTGATGTTATGTTTGACCATTAGTTCAAGTTATTAATGTGGTAAATGTAGTTTATTTGGGTATTGTAATAAGTGAACGGAGCATTGTGTGAGATTGCAATGAGGAGTGTGCGTTGCACGTGTGAGAGATGTATTAGCAGCTAAGCGGCTAACATCTCAAATAAGTACTGCTTACGTGTATTTTCGGGGCACACTAACGATAAATCCTAGTGTATTGATATCTATTATACTCTGCATTTATTGAGTTCTGTTGGTAATTATCTGTTGTACTTAATATATATTTTGTGGTTAACAGGCAGACTAAATGAGCATTGCGGATAACAGTGCCTGTCTGGTTATATGTTTTGCTACGCAGGTATTTATAAGACAATACTGTTGTGTTTCTACATAATTATAATGCTGTTGCATATTTCTTTATGATAATTATAAGGTTGTGAATTATTTTTATATAATGTGTTTTGTAAAGTGTGAGTGGTTGTGTTACTCTGCGCTCTTTCCTGCAATGGCACTAGAGGAGAGAGGTTTTGCTACACAGGAGAGAGGCACAGAGAATAAATCTCCCCGTAAAACCAGCTTTTGTGTGGAAGATCCTTATTTATTTACCATCAAAAATTAACACAACGCAGAGGAACAGCCGCTACATATATATCTGCTTTATATTTTTGTCTGAAAGAATCACATTAACTGCTGTATAACACTGCAGCGTCAATATTAGGTGTTTATTATATTTACAGGATTATAGGAACAATTATATTACATATGTGGTCTAACTGCACAATATTGCACTGAGGAAACATAAAAAAAAACAGATTTAGTATATGAATGATAACATACGTTTTAATCAATCAAATATACTTCTTTGCATGTTGATGCATGTGATATTTTGTTTTGTGTACACTGGTGTGAAAGTGTTTGCCTTCTTCCTGATTTCTTATTTTTTTTGCATGCTTGTCACACTTTAATGTTTCAGATCATCAAACTAATTTAAATATTAGTAAAAGATAACACAAGAGAACACCACATGCAGTTTTTAAATGAAGGCTTTTATTATTGAGGGAAAACTAAATCCAAAACTACATGGCTCTGTGTGAAAGTGTTTGCCCCCTAAACCTAATAACTGGTTGGGCCACCCTTAGCAGCAACAACTGCAATTTTGTGATAACTTGCAATGAGTCTGTTACAGCGCTGTGGAGGAATTTTGGTCACTCATCTCTGCAGAATTGTTGTATTTCAGCCGCATTGGAGGGTTTTCGAGCAGGAACTGGCTTTTTTAAGGTCATGCCACAGCATCTCAATAGGATTCAGGTTTTTTTGTCATTCAGTGGTTGACTTGCTGGTGTGTTGTGGATCATCGTCCTGCTGCAGAAACAAAGTTTGCTTCAGCTTGAGGTCTCGAACAGATGGCTGGACATTCATCTTACTTTTACGGCAGACGTAATGGGACACAGACCTTCCAAAAAGTTCAACTTTTGTCTCGTCAGTCCACAGAGTATTTTCACAAAAGTCTTGGGGGTCATCAAGATGTTTTCTGGCAAAACTGAGATGAGCCTTTGTTCTTTTTGCTCAGCAGCGGTTTTCATCTTGGAACTCTGCCATGCAGATCATTTTTGCCCAGTCCCTTTCCTATGGTGGAGTCATGAACACTGACCCTAACTGAGGCCTGCAGCTCTTTGGATGTTGTTGTGGGGTCTTTTGTGACCTCTTGGATGAGTCGTCACTGTACTCTTGGGGTAATTTTGGTCGGCTGGCCACTCCTGGGAAGGTTCTCCACTGAGCCATGTTTTTGCCATTTGTGAATAATGGCTCTCACTGTGGAAGTCCCAAAGCTTCAGAAATGGCTTTATAACCTCTTCCAGACTGATAGATCTCAATTGCTTTCTTTCTCATTTGATTTTGAATTTTTTTGGATCTCGGCATGATGTCCAGCTTTTGAGGATCTTTTGGTCTACTTCACTTTGTCAGGCAGGTCCTATTTAAGAGATTTCTTGATTGTGAACAGGTGTGGCAGTAATCAGGCCTGTGTGTGGCGAGAGAAATTGAACTCTAGTGTGATAAACCACAGTTTTAACAGGGGGGCAAACACTGTTTCACACAGTGCCATGTAGTTTTGTATTTTGTTTTCCATTAATAATAAAAAAAAACCTTCATTTAAAAACCTTAAAAAAACTTCAGCCCCTTTTTTATTGGACAGAGACATGTTTTGTAAACCACCAAGAAGGTGGTTCGTTGCTTGAGGACAACTCTATGCCAAAAAGGGTTAACAATGTGCTCAATCTTTTTTAAATAATTACCTACATTTTGACTTTACAAAAATTATTCTTGTTGTTGGGAAATGTTTTAATCATCACGCAAGGTTAACTAGTGTTAATTACCTTTTGAGTACCCTTTGAGTCCGTCATCACAAATTGAATTCTGCTTTTATATAAAATGGTGTTGGTTTACAATGTCTATTGATTGTGCTATGGATTTAATGAATTGTTGCCTTATAGTCTTACAATGAAATGTTAGGAATTACACTACAAGTACACTTTTAGGAGCACTCAGTCGAATTACTTGAATAAGAAAGAAATTGTGTTGTCAGTAGATTATTAGTTTTCTCTGTGGCAACTTTCACCCTGGAGATTCATCATTCTTGTAAATGAGTGTGTGCTGTTTTAAATAGAAAACTTTGAAAGCAATCCACATTCAAAGAACTCTCTAAGAACAGAAATAAAGAGACCATAATATTAAATGCAAACCACTTATCAGCAGTAAGAATCAGAGACCAGGCTAGATGGAGTATTATAGTTTGAGCTTGCATGATTGTTCCTGGCGAGGTCACTAATATTTATTGATGATTTGAGTCATGATGATTGCAGAAAAAATATTTTTCTACAGAAGCATTCAGTCTGCCAATTTACAGATAAATATTGTGCATTCAATCTAATTGAGAGGAACTTCATCCTGCAGGAAGACAATGAGCCAAAACACACTAGCAATAACAAAATATTTAATTGGTGGGAAAAGTATAAGGTTTTAGACTGAACAAGATAATCACCAGGCCAAGATACAACATAGCATCATTTCACATCCTAAAGATAGGACTAAATGAAAAAACTTAACAAAAAATATTAAAATTCAAATTGATTAAAATTCAAATAAGATTTTTTATTTGTCACCTACACATTAATACAGTCATGTAGTGAAATGCTTTTTAACACTGTACAACCTGTAAACATGAAAAATAGAAATAAAATGTAAGGATAAAAATAAAGTAAATAAATAAAATAAGTATAAAGAATAAATATTAAGTTTAATATAACTAAAAAGTATTGTTTTTGTCCTCAATTTCTTTTAAGAATTGTTTACTAATCTGTCTAAATCTGTGTTAGTGAGCACTTCTCCTTTGCTGAGAGAATCTATCCACCTCACAGGTGTGGCAGATCAAGATGCTGATTAGACAGCATGATTATTGCACAGGTGTGCTTTAGGCTGGCCACAATAAAAGGCCACTCTAAAATGTGCAGTTTTATCACACAGCACAATGCCACAGATGTAAGTTTTAAGTGAGTGTGCGATTGGCATGCTGACTGCAGAAATGTCCACCAGAGCTGCTGCCTGTGATTTTAATGTTCATTTCTCTACCATTAACGGTCTCCAAAGGCGTTTCAGAGAATTTGGCAGGACATCCAACTGGCCTAAGCCAAAAAACTGAACCCCATAACATTAGACCAATGAAATTTCTGAACAGAAATGAAAAAACGCACCTGTGTTCTGAGCTGCACGGCATTGGGAGAAAAAACTTTTTTCTTAAACGCACGATGATGCCAAAAGATAAACTCCCGAGAGAAATAGTTGTGAAAGGAAGGAGGAAGACAGTAAACAATGACTTTCTTGGTAGGCTACTGTTTAGATACAAACCGTTGTAGCGTGTTGAGTCTGGGTGAAGGGGGAGCTCGCTAACTCCAGTTACAACAGAAATCATATAAGCACAGACAGGTTTCCAAAACTCGTGCTTTTTTTATTTTTCTTGGCAACAGCGTTACGGGTTAGTCAAAGAAACTTAGAAATGAGCATCGGAAAATAATAAGGACATAATCCTCAGTCTTACACAAACGCAGTAATAGCGTAAAAATGCAGTGGCATGCTATTCCCAAAATACCGCTCTGCTCCTAAAAGTTGCACAACATATTTCACCCGTTACACCGTGTGTAACGTGTCTTTCGTTAAAGCCTGTGTAAAGTACATTAGTGTAGACACCTGCAGCTTATAGACAGGTGCGGCTTATTTATGTTAGAAATAAAAATATTTGTAAAATTTAGTGGGTGCGACTTATATATGGGTGCGCTTTATAGTCCGGAAATTACGGTAAATGTTAAATTAAAGATTCAGGATTTTTATTAAAGGATGTTAGTAAATCTGATAGGCTGCTTTAAAAATTGTGCATTAACTTAAAAGACCATTATATACCAAATATAAGATAAAGGTAAAGTAGCAAATTGGCAAATAAAAGTTGATGATCTGTTGTCTCATATTTGTTTCTTGATCTCAAACCCAAATGTCTGTAGTGTATAGCAAAGAAAAAAGACATGCCTTTTCCAATATGATTCCCTGGTTACAGAAAGACCGAGGCTGTTCCTCAGAATTGATAGCAGCCGACTTTTTCATGTTTTGACTCCACATTGTGACATGACCACCTACAATTACAAATAATCACTAACGATTTCAGGTAATAAATAATTGCTGCAATGTCAAGCTACCCTAATTTCACTAGAGACCCTTTTGTCTATTTTCTGGTGCTGTCAGACTGAAAAAGAAAACAGGCCTCAGTTAATTTCAGCAAGTAAATTCTCACTGGAGTTCAACTGCTACATAAGAGGAAAGAGTCTTGATTAGATTAGGGATCGAGGTTCGTCGACACTGGCTTCGGTCATATATCATATTTAAAGCCGTGGCCATATATCCTGAAAAGAGTGTGGAATGTCAGAGCCCCGGTGGAGCTGTGCAAATTAACTTTTCCCTTTTCGCCATGGGAATGAGGATTCCTGAGTGTGACAGATATCGAGTGCTATATCCTGTTGAAGAGCTCTGCCTTTGAAGTGAGAGAGAAAGTGAATGATGAAAAATGCACTAAACAGATGAAAATTGCACTAAACAGAAATGGCAAAAAAAACTAAAGCTTTAAATGGCACTGTGTGCATCTTATTAGTCATTTAAATAGAATATGTGAAGCAATGCAGATTTAGGTCCCCTGGTGGTCTAGTGGTTAAGATGCAGCGCTCTCACCGCTGCGACCCGGGTTCGATCCCCGGTCAGGGAACCATCCCCAGCCACTCTTAGTGCCGGTCCCAAGCCCGGATAAATTGGGGAGGGTTGCGTTAGGAAATCCATCCAGCGTAAAACGTGCCAAATCAAACGTGCGGAGGATCCGCTGTGGCGACCCCTAACGGGAGAAGCCGAAAAGAAAGTTATGTGAAGCAATGCAGATGATGCCAAATATGTTCTAATTCAGTGTTTGAATCCAGCTGTGCAGTGAATATTCACCACTCTTGTACTTCACTTGTTTTGCATGACAGCCTGGAAAAAAATTTATTTAAATTTGGGATTTAATTTTTCATGAATCTATATAGAATATCCCATAATATTAAAGGGGGTGGGTCAAGTGGGATTAAATCTTACATACAGGACCCTTTTGGGGTACAAAATTCTGATCTTAAAAACACATAGACATTAAAAAAGCGATTAACAAATAGTAAGAGATTCTGAAATTCTTGCAAATATTACAAACAAATTCTACCTTTCACTTCTGACGTTGTCTGTTTTGTGTTGGAAATTATTGTAGTCAGAAAAAATAGAAGTTTTTACCTGACTTCATAGATTTTTCGGATCCAACAGTCTATTTTTGCTAATTAAAATGTTAAACTAGCAATAAATGCATTTCAATTACAGACTATATAAAATGCTGGTTTTGGGGCGTTGTGAATTCTTTATTTATAACACTGTATATTATGTGGACATTATAGCACATCATAATGACACCAAAGAGCCTTAAAATCATTGTTAACTTTATTATGCATAAGAAGATGCAGGCTGAATAAACATAGCACAGTTGCAGTTTTCATTCAAGACAATATTGTTTGATCTGCTACACATTATTCTTGATTGTGTGCTGCTTAAAGACAATCTTTGTGATTTTGGCTGAGGCACTTAATAACATGCAATAATTCTCTGCAGATAAATACACATGATTCAAGACAACGAAGGAGCAATGGAAGTTGACTTTAAGAAGTGGTGAGCGGCAGTCACATTAAAGAATAAAGGGAATTTCACTTAACCCAAGATAAATGGCTTTATATAGGGTCGAGTATCCTAAACAGGCATGTGCCGATAATGAACCCACCACATTTTTGCATGTTTTTCTATAATGACTTTATGATTTGCAGGCTGTTTTCTCATTGAGTAGAATTTGAATCAAGAAGCCACTTCAGAGATGCAGATCACTGCTTTTTAAATTGTCATGCCTTCAGTAAGAAAAATATAGTGCTGTCTTCGAATACTAATGCTTCTTTCTCAATAAGACAGATAAACGTCCTGCCTGGACGACCTTCTCCTAAATGGAAAAATTATGATTCTGCGCATGTTGATTATCGGCACAAGCTTCATCCTGAATTGCATTCAAGCTAGCATACTTGTATTTTGTCTCATCATTGTAAACGGGTATTGCAATTTTGAATAGTCGTTATGAGCAGCTTTGTCAGCATGCCTCCAAGCCAGGCTTCATTTTACATAACAGTGTACATAAAATTTGCACACCCCATCCATCATGATTTTTACAAAAAGTGTACAAAACCTAAAAGTCTCCTCAAAAATATAAGTTACATAGGCTAGTTCTTAATCTCATTCATCGATTATTGTCTAAAGTGTATTTGATATGTTGTTCTGGGAACAGCTCTGTGCAATGTTGGGTTTTTCTGCCTGGTCCCGGTGTTGTAGGTAGTTTCAGAGCTTGTAGAGTTTCTAGTTGGTGTGCTTCAGTATTGGAGTAAGTCTATGTAACCTGACCTTTCATCCCGGATACAGGTGTGTCTGGAAGACAAAGAAAAGAAACATTTTGAGGTATTTAAAAGCATACTGTTCCAAAGACATATAAAGTCTGCACTGTTTTTAATTTTAATCCCATATATTCCTTCAGACACTCATGACCAAGATTGTCTGCCGGTGCAGAATTCCAGCTGCTCATAGAGAAAGTTTGACTACTCTTTATACTCTCTTGACAATCCCAGCCATTCCTGCTCCTCTTACAATCCCGACCTCTGCAAAATTTACTTAACCAATCCCACCCACTACACCAGAGTTGGACCAACACTTTCTGCTTCCACAAATACCTTTAAACAATGTTTTAGCAAAAGTTTTTTGACCAGTTCTGCCTGCTCTCTCGGAAGGCTAGACGATTTTTTTGCTACTTCAAAAAGTTATCAATCTTGCCTGCCTCCTTAGAAAGCTGCACCAATCACATCTATTTCCACAGGCTCTCATGACCAATCGTTTTTTTTCCTACAGAAAATGTGCGCAATCCACTCGCTTTTGCAGCAAGATTAATGACTTCCTCACAGAAACTTTGGCTGCTACTGATCATTGATACAAAGTCTGACAAGCAATACTGATTCAGCGAAAAAGAAGATTTGGATGAAAAGATGTGGAGATTTTACCAGGTAATACAAGAAATTTTCATATTTATAAATCATTTACACTTAAACATCAACTTTTTTTTTTTATTTAATCGGACTTGTTAGAATAAATATATTAGTTTTGCTGTGACTGCAGTTATGGGCGACTTTTTTAACTATTTTAAAAAAATTTAAACATTTTTAGAGTAACCATGATTATTTTTAGATGTACTGTCAACTGACAACATGCATCATGTTTCAGATATTACGTGTTTATGTTTTTTTAAACAGCTCACATTTTCCTTTGCTAATATGCTAACTTTTAAACAAGCATATGAATGTTCTCTAAATGTTCTAATTTAAACGTTTATAGGATTTCTCATTAAAGCAAATCTGTTAGCAAATATTTGTAACTTTATTCATTGTAAGATATACTGTTGTCTTTACATATTTAAGCAAATTCCATGTGTATGGTTAAAAAACAAAAACAACTGTTTCTGTAAGGCATTGTCTTGTCTTGAATTAAAATATTATATTATAACCTCATTTGTTTTCCATCTTCTCTAAGTACCATTTGTACCATATGCTTAATACCAAAGCTCGCAAAAGTGCTGGAGGTTAAGAAATTGCACCTATAATCTGAATGTCTATGTGTGCTGACCTGCAAAGTCATGCTAGTCGTCTAGATGTTGCTCCTCCCAGGTGGATGTGGGGATGGCGCTGTATGGGTCCATGATGACTTTGGCACAGCGGATGATCATGGCCACCAGCAGCAGGCAGAGGAAAGCAATGCATGCTAGAGTCAAGCCCTGGTCCACATCCACGAATGCGGGGTCTGGCGTTGTCTCCTCCATCTCTTAAAGTTTGGTTTGTCCACATCGAGCTGGACCAGTGCTACCATCCTGATTGTTTATCTGAGAGAGAGAGAGAAAGAGAAAAAAGAAAGCAGATAACATGACACATATCTCGCTCGTATTGTAACAGGGAAATATTTCTAAATGTTAGTCTTTATCATGTAGATTTTAATATTATTAACAACTTAGAAGAAGTGCAGATCATTCTCTACTTACAGGTTAGCATGCATTGTGATATTGCCCCAAAGCTATTTAGCCTCAAATATGTTCTGTTCACTATCTTGTGTGCACTGTATTTGATAGAGATGGATGGAAGGCATCACTGCAAACACCTTATGATGAGACATTAAATCGGTGAAAATGAAATACATACATTTTCAATGTTCCACATGAAATTTTGCTAAGTATAATACATTTCCTGTTGGGGAAAAGAATAAATATTGTTCCAATTTGAAAGACATAATTGAAAATGCCTACTGACACTGCAACAGTATAGAAGGATTACTTTGACTCAAACAGCAGCAGTAGCTCGTAGCAGAGTTCTGGAACTGGATGTGGATATTTTTGGCATGTGTTGTGAAATGTGTTGGGAAACACATGAGTTGTGAGTTATTATCCAGAGTTCTTTGAGGTTGCTAAAAACAGAGCTGAAGGTGTATAGTTTTCATGCAGTGAGAATAGTTCAGGGTCAGAGAACACAGGGTCAGTGTGACACACCTCAAGCCAGAAACAGTCAGGAAATTTGAAGAGATGATGGACAACGTTGAAACCTACAGTATGGTAGGTCTGTGAATACAAGCGCAAAAAGGATTTTTGAAGCTTGCTATAGCTATAGCTTGAGAGAAACCAGACACATACAGTAAGGGATCCTGTCCTCATCTAGGTGACCCCAAATGTTCATTCAGCATAGTTCTATCATTGTTCAGCTGTTTACTGATGGACACTTGAATGCAAAACTGTTATTGGGAAATGTAGCCCTAAGCCATTGCAGCAGACTATTTATATTAATTAAAATCCATATCCATGTTCATGGTTCTTGAGTTTAATTCTCCACAGTAACTTCAAGCAAAGGTACTCTAAGAAATGTATCATTCACAGAAATGAACTAAATGTCACATACTAGTATTGTGGAGATATGCCAGACATTATGTTGATAATAAAAGTGTCTATTTCTTAAGACAGCTTAATTTCAATTACAAACTATATCGATCCCCACCCCAAATTCAATATTATGGGTTGTTTACTGCAGATTTATTACGCCTATTTACTTTGCAGGATGTAAAGCTATAAAATGTGGAAGTCTTTAAAGGGAGAAATGCTACATGAAACAAGTGTCATATGTGTCTAAGTCTTGATAAAGTTAAGCAATAAAAATGGTGTATTTATGGCTTAAGTTAAAAGCTAGGATAATTGCTATTCACTCTGTTAATGGAGTATAATAATTTGAAACACATGTGAGGACTTTTAAAGTAAGACCAATTAAAGTACTTAAAGTAGTCAACTAAAGTGGTTGAATGTCATTTAAAAAACATTTGCTTTATTTGGGCCATTTATTTGGCTAAAATGCTGTGAATTGGCTAAAAAAATCTGTAAAAATAATTATTTTCGATACTGTAACATTCAAATAAACTTTTGTCTTATGCCAGTGAGCAACAGATTCTAATACTGGGTGATGTGAGTGGTTGGGGTACACAAAATGCATGCATACACTACATATATTACACACATACTGAATACTAATAATCTTTTACAGTGACTATTGTTCCTGACATAATAAATTCTACAAAAGTATTTGAATACCTGACTTTTTCAGCCACTTGTTACACAATTATAAAGAAAATATGGTTTACGTGGGTTTGACTGATGGAAACTGAGTGCCATGTTATATAACTCTGACTTAAACCCGAGTGACTAATTGGAACTACATCTTATGCCTTGTCACCCTACATTAGTACCTGACATTACTAACACCCTTTTGGCTGAATGAGCACAAATCACCACAACCATACTTTAACATTTTGTAGAACCTCCTACAGGAAAAGTGGAGAAATGGGAACTAAAATGAAATTGGAGGTTAAAAAAATCATAGGAATTTTATGGTCAAGTGTCTACCAACCTTTGCCCATTTTTTGTACTGTACATATCACGGATATTATACAATTGTTGCTGTTGTCTTGTAGCGTAAGCTCTTTAAGTATTATATCACTTAACACTGCTGACCTTGTTGTAGGACCACATGACCCTAGCTATTTGAGTTGATGTTCTGCTTAGATAATTGTAGCTATTATGTACTGTAACTGTATGTACTGTAACTTTAAAGCATCTAAAATGTAAAGCAGACTTTGGTTTCACAATTTGATTGAAGTGATCCATAAATGATATTTACTGCTTTGAAAGTGATCTTAGTATCACAAGTATCTTACTTAAGTCTCTCTTAAGGGATCTGAATTCACTTTGTTGTGTTCGCATACACACAAAACATTGCAGAGTCATGGGTTTGAATCCACACCCTTATAGACCTTGGAGAACATTCTGTAAAATTGTAGACATTATGTAGTGTATCAGGCTGCTTGCAAAACCAGTGTATGTATTTGTAGATTAAAACAGATGACATGAGTTTGACATCAGAATCTCTTTTTGAAAAAGGAGCCCTGTGTGCTCAGAGATTTCTGCAAATAGCAAGTAATCAGTCAACAGAGGGGCGATAGTAAGCAAAAAACAAAATGGCCCAGTAAATCCTGGCTACACGCAGCAGTGCTTGAATCCGCCACTGTTTCAATTTGTATCCATATTTGATACTTTACCACCAAGCAGGATTTTATTTCCATCCTCTCAGGACATAACTCAATTTCATTCTATTGAGCTCGGAGCCTTCAGCCTATTAGAATTTCACATGGCTTCTCCACTTAGCTAATACAGAAATCGTTTTTTTCACTTTTGATCCATTCATCCATACGGATGAAAGAAAAAGAAGACAGACATTGGACAGATGGCCTTTTTACAACCATCAGTCTGACTTGTTTCAAGTGCCATTTTTTGTAATGCCTACTTTGGAGTGCCTGCTGCATCTACACTTTTAGGTTCTTTGAATAGTTTGGTATTTCTAGCTTTCCTAAAGAAAACATACCGTAATTTCTGGACTATTAAGCCCACACAAATATAAGCCGCACCCACTGAATTTGACAGGTATCACACTAAAACTAATGAACTTTACACAGGCTTTAACGAAAGACAGTGCCTGTTACACGGTGTAACAGGTGAAATATGTTGTGGCTCCTTTAAGAGCAGAGCAGTATTTTGGAAATAGCCTGCGGCCGCATTTTTCCGGTATTACTGCTTGTGTGCAAGACCGAGGAATATGTCCTTTTTATTTTCTGATGCTCATTTCTAGGTTTCTTTGACTAAACCGTAACGCTGTTGCCAAGAAAAATTAAAAAGCACGAGTTTTGGAAACCTGTCTGTGCTTATATGATTTTATTTGCAACTGGAGTTAGCGAGCTCTCCCTTCACCCAGACTCAACGCGTTACAACGACTGGTATCTAAACAGTAGCCGACCAAGTAAATCATTGTTCACTGTTTCCCTCCTTCCTTTCACAACTATTTCTCTCGGGAGTATATCTTTTGGCATCGTTGTGTGTTTAAAAATCTCCCGATGCTGTGCAGCTCAGAACACAGGTGAAGTGCGCTTTTTCATGCCCGGTTGTTTTCAGCGTGACGAATGATTCGCATTTCCTGTTGACAGTCCAAGTGAGCGGCAGGTCAAATGTCAGAGGAACCTCATCCATATTTATAATGTGGTGCGGACCAAATCAGTGGGAGCACATATGATTTACTATAAAGAATTTAATTGGTTCACCTGAACCCATTTAGAAATTTCATTGGTCTAATGTTATGGGGCTCAGTTTTTTAGCTTGAAATTTGTGAAACCAGGAAAAATCCACGAAAAATCCATAAATTAGCTGATTCGTTGTTTAAGCCACGGGGTTTAAAGCGCAGGAAAAAGTAGCAGCTTATAGTCCGGAAAATACGTTAATCTAAAAGGGACACACTTTCTGACTGCCAAACTCAAAAAGAGTAAACGTACAAAAATCTCAATTTTCAGATTCAAAATTACAGTCGAAATCCATCTCCCAGCAAACAACAGCAAATAACAGTCAAACTCCATCTCCCAGCAAACACCAGCAGAGTACAGCCAAACTCCATCCCCCAGCAAACATACTGGTCCGTACTACACTGTGTTACTGTTTTCGACAATTACTGTGTCTACTGTCTCCTATTTTCTCTTTTGTTTTTGCACTATGTTGCACATGTGCACTTTGTGTTGTTAGTTTATAGTTCTAAGTTATTTTGTTTTCCTTTTGTTCAGAACCTACAGTTCTCATAGTCATCCAGGTTCTAATTAACCACGGGTGTTCCAATTATATGCAAACCCACACACATATACACACACACACACACACACACACACACACACACACACACATGCACATAAAAGGACTCTGCTTTCACTGAAACACTGCAAAATATTTGCTCTCTGACATTACCAAGCGATTTGGTTAATTTGTAATATCAAATGCTAACTCAGTGCCAATCTACTTTCATGCTTTATTCTAGTCCTATTTATTTTTCCTGTTTGCCAACTTGAATGACCACTTTCTCTCTAACCACTGTGATTATGTAATACTGTTCATTATAAGTCACTATTTCATTAAATACTTTTTACTTGCATCTGCTTTCCTTTGTCACCGCTTTCATGACACCGACAAGAAAACTTTGTCATATACTATATTATTAATTCATTCATTCATTTTCTCCCGCTTATCCGTAATTCGGGTCGCGGGGGCAGCAGTCTAAGCAGGCCCCCGCCTTCGACTGCTGCCCAATCCTCACAGCACCGTCCCTTACGGCCCCTCCTGCAGGTGGTGAGCCCACAGGAAGTATACTATATTATATTATATTATAATATATTTACAGTCCGTCCTTTGGCAGATGCCGTTAACCACAGTGACTTAGATTAAGGGCCTTGCTCGAGGACACAGCGGCAGCAGCTTGGTGTTGCTGGGATTTGAACTTACCACATTTTTATCAGAAGTCCACAATCTTAACCACAGTGTCAAAAAGTTTCACAGAATCATGCAGAAAAACTACACCCTGAAATTCAAAACATCACGTGATGTGTTTAGTGACCCTGGTGCCACTATTGTGGTTTATACCGTAATTTTATTGATGATCATATTAATGGAAATAGACACATAATTCTGCTTGTGGATTGTAATGATGGCTTTTTTTTTTTATTTCTACTTGTTATTCCCTGGTGAAATTCACATGATGTCAAAAATGATTTTCATATGAATCAAGAAAAAAAATCAAAGGAAAGCAAATGCTGATAAAATCATATGCTACAAATGTCCAATACTTATTGTTAAAAGACATCTAAGAAGTTAACTTTTGATTCATTTGTGCTTGCTTGAAAAAAATGTAAAGTCAGATATAATAATAATTTTGAAAAAAAAATATAGATTGAAAAAAAAGGCAATTAAAATGTTTCCTCTAATTCTGCTTTACTGTACAGCACATTTTGTCCTTATTTACTTGGTCTGCTTTTGTTTTTTACACCTTGGGGATCCTAGCAACCTTCTCCTTTTGCATAGACACTGCCATTGGCATCGTGTCCTTATTTCTCCTTCACTATGCGTACTGTCACAGCTGAACTGTTTAAACCTAGCCCCTCAGGGCTGGTAGCAAATCATTCAGCTTCAATAAGGTGTCACTGCTTGTGTTTTAAAAACCTCTTTAGGGAACAAGACACTCTTGTGTCAGCAGGTTTGGGGATTTTTCTCACAAAAAAATAGAGCTCTGTCTCTCGCAAAAGGTCACAATCCTAAGTCCTCATGGCAACAGTAACCTTGGTGATGCCATTAGCAATTTAATGAAGAGTTCACCAAAAAAAATGAAGCAGGAAACCTTTATTCTCTGAACAAACTCAAGCCAAGAGCCCTATTCATAATGGACTTAACAGCTTTAGCATGAAACTCAAGCTGAGAATTAGATTAGATTTTCTTTGATGCAAAATAAAAAACAAAAACAAAGCTATTATACTGTGTTAAAAATAAATTCTTTTTCTTAACTTACATTGCCATATATGGTTCACTTTTAATTGAAATTTTTAAGTAAAATATTCATAATGCTTTTCTTTCAGGAAAATTGTAAGCCAGTTAAAAAAAAAAAAAAAAAAAAAGGATGTGCAAATCTGACATAATTCAGTTTCAAGCCATCAGAATATCCAAAGTCTTGCTTTAGACACTAGATGTTTATTAAGCAGCAGCAAAGTCTAAGAAAGAAAATATAATCCATGGCTCAGTTATAACACTATATGGTTACACTGATGTTTGTGGACACCTCACAAGCTCATTCATATGTGCTTTTTAAACACCAGAGGTCCACAGTTGCTTTAAACTCAAACCCATTTGCTGTTACGATAAAATGTTTTTGTTAGTTTGAAGTGAGGATTCTGTGCAGGCTAAAATCTTTCACACAAAATCTGCTAATAATTAGCCAGGCATGTATTAAACCATAATGTCTACTTCCTAAGATATGTAACAGTTTGGATTATTGTATCAGTTAAAACCTGTAATTTGTAAAATAATTGCTCAAGTAGTTTTACTTAAGAAATGTTCCTGATGAGTATGTAAATTATTACAACAGTAGCTGCATTTTTTTTTACTCTTTCCACTGCATGTACTTGTCCTTGAGAGTTTATTACCACTTAATTGGTGCTGTTCATGATAACTGCCTGATTTAGAGCAATGAACAGCAGGTTGTTTCTGTAAAGACTTTTTCACAAGACAAACAAAAAACACTGAGACATTCCAAATGTATTTCTCCTTATGTGTGTTTTCAATTTGTAACTGTAACACAGTTTTGCTCTATGATATAAACTCACCTAGAAGTCAGGATTGTCTGTACTGAATAAAAAAAAAAAACAATTAAAATGTGGAATACAAAAAAGGTCAAAACGAAAATGAAAATCTTCATTTCTTTTATTAACCTGATCACATCTATTCAAACATATTCATTTGGAATTGTAACTATATAACTTAATTCAATTCAGTTTTATGTTTAGTGTGCTTTTTAACTATAGATATCGTCCCAAAGCAGCTTTACAGAGATAAAAATTGGAATGTATTACTGATTATCAATTTGTTCCTTTTAACTTTGAATTGCATTTGATCAAGTCCTTGTAGTTCTGCATGTAACAACACTACAAGTGAATACAGGGTTACATTAAGCAAAAAAAGTGTTGCAGCTTTTGTGTATTTAAAATATTTCAGTTGACCTCCAAAAATATACCAGAAATTCCTCAAGCACAGGATGAGGGTTTGATAATTTTCTAATCAAATTATGCTTGTAAGGATATGACCTCAGAATTACCATTACTAATTAGTAACCAAAACATATGTTATTGCTAAATATCTGGCTTCCGGTGGATACTTGTATGGTTGCAAATTCGAAACAATGAACTAATCCAAGACGTTAGTTGCTGCATGGCATTTAGAGCTGTTTCTCTTATACATGACTTTCAAAAGATTAGTAGTTGAAATAATGGCTCTATCTATATTTACATTGATTACTGGATAATCAACGTGATCAATTAACTATAGATGATCCTGAAGACTTTTGGCCGAACTTTGACCTCAACCCTACTGATCATCCTTAGGATGAATTAAAATGTTGACTCCTTACCCTACATCGTTACCAGACAGGAGACTAAATGTGGAATGGGATGTTAAAAAACACATATGAATTGTATTGTCTGGTCTATATGGTATATATGTGTGTATATATATATATATATATATATATATATATATATATATATATATATATATATATATATATTAACTTGAAGTTGATGATAATATTTTAAGTACCTGAAAGCATATCACTGGTCAGAATTAATATTAATAGACTTGAGGTTAAACTTGTGGAAAGGTTTTTCCAGAGCCATTGTTGTTTCATGTAGTGTTAATGAGCTTCAAACAATTCATAAGTAGTAAAAAAATTATATTAAGCCAAATTTCAATCTTAAAGCAAACATTTTAATCATGATTTGAACTCTACCTACAAAAGGTACAATATGTAGTATTATATTCAGTACTAAGACTGTACAAATACTTTTTTCCAAACCAAAAAAATAAGCAAAATGTTACACAGTGGAGTGTCAGAAGTGTTTATTTCATTCTTTTCATATTCTGACCAGTGATTTGTAGAAAGCTTCCTAGTTGCCATTCTGGTGCTTGGCCCATTTTTATTTTTATTACTATTATTTTTTAAATCTGTTTTAACCACCAGCTTTTGACATCAGAACAGAGAGAAAAGATGAGTCAGCAGTTCTTTTGCTGCTGAAGGAGATTTACGTTTCTCCTATGTTTCTTATCATTTAAGCTGTATTAATATGTGACACCTTCGCTGTTTTCATAATTGCCTCTTGTGAATAACGGCCCAATCACAAACGGAGTTCTGGAAGGGTCAAGGCTGGTTTAAAAGATAACTGTGTGCTTCCGTACGTATACTTGGGAAAGAGAGAGTGTGTGAAGAGTGTGAGTGTGTGTGAATGTGTAGGTGTACAAAACGGTGAGAAAGTGAAAAAGATTAGGAGAGATAAAAAAGGGAAGAGGGTAATAGTGCATGTGGGTGCAAGAGAAAGTAAGGAACTTCATGAACGAGCGTGAATGGTCAGGTGAAGTTGGGGTTGCTTGTGAAACAATAAGAACTAAAGCATTTGAATGTGAGGTGAATAACACACTTTTTTGTGTTTTGTAATTTAAAATACAGACAAACCTTAATGAATGTGTGAGGCACAATGTCTGTGAGGATAGGAATATGTGACAGTTTTGGCCTTTCTGTGACAAAAAACAATGGCTTTTTTATATACTATAAAGGTTGCAGAGCCAAAAGGTTTTGTTTGGTTAATGAAGTTAAAGTACTAATTAGAATTTGGATTTACAATTAATTAAATGTATTACATAGTACATCAGTTGAAAGTCCTCACAGGAATATTAAAACGTGTGTGTGTGTGTGTGTGTGTGTGTGTGTGTGTGTGTGTGTGTGTGTGTGTGTGTGTGTGTGTGTGTGTGTGAGAGAGAGAGAGAGTGAATGGGGGATTACATTGTGTGTGTGTGTAAGTGTAATAAGTAGCTGATCATTTCTTTCATTACGGCCCATCTGTCAGTGATGGAGTCTGAAGAGAACACAGAGGCTTAAGCCACTTCAGGACATCTTACCCCCTCACACACACACACACACACACACACACACACACACACACACACACACACACACACACACACGGACACAGTACCTCCAGATGGAATCCAGAGACCTACAAAAATTGGACGAGTTCCATTTGTTTGGATGTTTGCGCTCCCCTGAGAAATACATCAGAAAGAATGTATGAAGAAAGAAAACAAAGTACAAATCCTCCTTTTCTTTTTTTTTCTTTCTTCATACATTCTTTCTCATTTCTCTGTCCTGTTAAAAATTAAAACGCATCCCAGAAAAGCAGAACACAAATCCCTCACCGCAAGAATTCATTACAATAAGTACTTCTGGTGTCTGTTTACTGTAAGAGTCAGTCTGTCCCTTGTAAATGACAAACAAATCTTTTGTGGCCTACCCAGCATTTACACACATAACTCACTGTGTCTTCTTCTTCTTCTTTCGGCTTCTCCCAATCGGGGTTGCCACAGCAGATAATTTGTCTTCATATCCCTCTGTCCTCTACATCTATCTCTTTCAAATCACCTACTTGCATGTCTTCCCTCACCACATCCATAAACCTCCTCCTTGGCCTTCCTGTTTTTCTCCTTCCTGGTGGCTCCATCCTCAGCATTCTTCTACCGATATACCTCATGTCCCTCCTCTGCACATGTGCAAACTATCTCAATCTCGCCTCCCTCACCTTGTCTATAAAATGTCCTACATGCGTGGTCACATTAATAAACTCGTTTTTAATCCTGTCCATCCTCGTCACTCCCAACGAAAAGGTCAAGGTCCTAGCTGCTACCTCCAGCTCCTCTTTCGATGCTGTCCCGCTACATCCCTCGATGCTGTCCCGATGCATCCCTCTTGTGGCTTTTGCCACAAGAGGGATGTGGCAAAAGCCAAGGAAAAGACATAAGAGGAGCTGTATGTAAAGTTGGACACTAAGGAAGGTGAAAAGGATTTGTACCGATTGGCCAAACAGCGTGACCGAGCTTGGAAGGTGCTACAAGTTAAAGCAATGAAGGATGGAGATGGAAATGTGTTGACTAGTGAGGAGAGTGTGTTGAGAAGATGGAGGGAGTATTTTTAGATGCAGGAGTGATTTGTGATAGAAGGGTATCTGCAAGAGTGAAAGGGAAAGTTTATAGGACTGTGGTGAGACCTGCAATGTTGTATGGTTTAGAGACAGTGGCATTGAGTAAAAGACAGGAGGTGGCGCTGGAGTTAGCAGAGCTGAAGATGTTACGGTTTTCATTGGGAGTGACGAGGATGGATAGAATTAGAAGTGAGTTTATTAGAGGGACAGCGCATGTAAGACGTTTTGGAGACAATGTGAGGGAGGCGAGATTGAGATGGTTTGGACATATGTGGAGAAGGGACATGGGGTATATCGGTAGAAGAATGCTGATGCTTATTTTTTCCCTTTAAATCGTATATTTGCTCAAGTTAAACATTTAATATATTTTATATGTAAATAAAGTTAAAATTTAAATAAAATAAATGCTATTGTAAATAAAATATGGGTTTATGAAATTTGAAAATCATTGCATTCTTTTTTTATTTACATATTACGCAGTGTCACAACTTTTTCAAAATTGGGGTTGTAAATGTTTGTTTGTTTGTTTTACCCCATGTTTTCGGTGTTTCCTCCTGGCATTCTAGATTCAACCCACAGTCCAAATACACGAGTTAGAAGCTGATTGTTTGTTAATTGTGCATCTGACTCTATCATGTCTCTACCCTGTCTTCTTCCCTGGCTCCCATGCAAACAGTACAGAAAATGGATAGAAATATTCTACCACTCTCTATAAAAAAAGAATTATAATTTTTGATACATTTTCTATCTGTCAAAAGAGCATTCATCACTTTGTATCTTGAACAGGTTTGTAGTTAACCATGACAAAATACCTTTTACATACTCATACCGTAAATATGGCTTGTAGAGGAGGTATAACTACTGTTTAATGTTACACTTGATCCAGAGTATCATCATATTCTGGCACCTCCACATGAGGGTGTAATAAGAAACTAAAGAGAAATGAAATTACTAATGTGTAATTGAATTAGAAATTACAGACCACATTGTAACAACCTGGTCTGCAACCATGATAAAAGAGTCCCCACACAGAACCAAAACTGTGATGGCTTTATGCTGGTTCACGCTCTGATGCCACTGATTTTAAATACATACTTTATCATGCTCACATAAAAACACTGAAAACTGAGTTGTTGGTGTTTTTGCCACATTTTAGGGATTTCAAAAAGAAAAAGGATATATATATATGTAGTCTTGAATTGTACAAGCTAGAATTACAATCCTGGCCAAATGGACCCCTGACCAATAGAAATCTCCTGGTGGTCCAGGATACCTAATTAGATTTTTTTTAATTTGAGAAAAAATTGCTACCAGCTCTTCCTCATTTTCTTTTTGATCAAAATCTATGGTTTCTTTCTCATTCTC
Source organism: Silurus aristotelis (assembly GCF_946808225.1). Taxonomy (NCBI): domain Eukaryota; kingdom Metazoa; phylum Chordata; class Actinopteri; order Siluriformes; family Siluridae; genus Silurus; species Silurus aristotelis. Next base: position 20,670,935 of record NC_139586.1, read on the forward strand.
ACCATGAGCAACATTACTCAACATTTAGAATTAAAAGTTGTGGCAGCACTACACTACTTTCCAGTAGTTTTTTATTTTATTTTTATGTAATCATATTATAATTATAGTTTAAAATAAAGTAAAATGTATGTTTGAATGCTTTTGAAATGTTATGATGGCAAAAATGATTTCACCGCTTTTGAGCATTTCAGAATCTCATAAACACTCTAATATGTGACTTCTGCCTCAATAATAGACAAATTTCACATCTAGAAGCCATTTAAAAGAATTGTCCACATTTCTTCAATCCTAACTGACTAGTCCTTCTTATAATTAATCTGAATCTGGACAAATGAAGGAGGTTTTGGCATAATGAATTCATAGTGCTCACCACCAAGCTCTACTGCAAGTATGTGGGACTCTGCTGACAGTGCCAGTAAATATGACACAATTTTTAAACAATTAAATACACCATATGGTAATACATTCATGACTCACAGCTCTAGGGTCCATGGTTCAGTCCAGAGATGAAGTTCTCTGTGTTGCATGTGTTCTTCAAGTCTATGTGGATTTATTTTGGTTCCGTTGGTTTCCTCTTACCTTCCACAAAAGAATGGAATTGCAATTTCTTGCAATGGACTTCTTGTGTATTGTCTATGAGATATTTTTTGTGAACATTTTTGGCTTTACTTCTTATTAGAGATACTCATTTCTGTAATTCAGCACTGCTCTCATGGGTAAATTATATGGGCTCAGCTTTAATATAGGTTGTCTTTTTTTCACCCTGTTCCAGTTCATTTTCTCAAAATTCTCTGTAAGACAAAGGCCAGGCCCCCAAGCAAATCCATTTACTGAATATAATTAATCTATTTAAATTTGAGGCTCATTATATACATGTGTACAATAATGTTTGACTATTACATCCATAGTAACTTCCATTTCTACTATCAGAGCTTTCCACTGAAAGAATACATATAGTCTGGGGTAACATTATTTATAGGCCAACTTGAGTCACTGATTTTTATTTTGTTGCAGATTTTGGTCTGAATTATTCCTAATAACTATGTGAAAGTGAATCACTATAGAAATAATAAATATATTATTTTCTAATAATAACTCTAATAATGGTTGGTTGTGGTTTTTTTATTACTAAACATACATTATATGAACAAAGGATTTGGGACACCTGAATTTTCCAGCCATATATGTTTTTTTCCCCAATCTGTTACTACATAAATTTGAGGCACACAGTTGTTTACAATGTCTTTGGATGTGGCAGCATTACATTTTTTCTTCATTTAAACTACAAGACCTAAACCAGCATTACAAGGTCCCTGTACAGTATACACAGTAAGCTCCATGAAGATATTGGTTTCGAATGGAAGATCTTGATTGGCCTGCTACAGAGCTCTGACCTCAACAATACTGAACAACTTTGGGATGAATTGAAATGCTTGACCACACACCAGGCCTCCTTATCCTACATCAATACTTGACTTTACTAATGTCCTTGTAGCTGAATGAACACAAATCTCCACAAGCACACTCCAAAAAAAAAAAGTTGAATCTTGCCCGCTTTTAGAAAACCACTTTTCTATTAAATTCAAGTAAACACAAAAAGAGGCTTGTTTATTTTTTGTACTGTTTCATCAACAGTAAAGTCAGTAAGGCATTTGCCACACTCTATTTAATTCAATTATAGCTTGTAACTGAAAATTTCTGACCTCTAATTAAGAAAAAACAAAAAATTGCCTCTTGAAATTTCTATAAAGAAAGTCAAGACAGTCCCCTAAACTTCACAGTGTAAAATATTAAATTCTATCAACTTTATTTGTATATTGCTTTTAAGTTATAGAACTTTTAAGCTCCTTAAAATAAATCAGCTTTACAGTATGTGTATTTTATATTGAAACAGTTTATCCCTTATGAGAAAGCCAGAGATGACTGTGGCATAGAAAAAGCTGCCTATGATAAAGAAACCTTGAGAGAATCAGACTCAAATAATCAGATGACATCTGGATGAATAGTGTGATTATAAATACTTTCCTTTTATAACTGTGCATACTTTATAATTGGTTTTAACATGAAATCTATTTGGTTAAAACTTTGACCTGATTGTAATCTGGATGAATAGTGTGATTATAAATACTTTCCTTTTATAACTGTGCATACTTTATAATTGGTTTTAACATGAAATCTATTTGCTTAAAACTTTTACCTGATTGTAATGGAGGTGTTGATGTTTTGGCGCTCAAATGCATGAAAATGACATAATTCTAAATTCTGACACCCCACTTCTCATGTAGTGTTTGTGGATTGCATGTGTGTTTCAGGGCTGCTTTATTACTTTTAACTCTGGGCCCTGGGAAAAAGGCTTAGAAAATAAGTCTTAAATGCCTTTATTGCATATTTGTTTTTTCTCTCTCTCTCTCTCTCTCTCTCTCTCTCTCTCTCTCTCTCTCTCTCTCTCTCTCTCTCTCTGTAACAATTTCTGTGTTCAAAGGAGTAGTGATTAGGAATTTTGAACTCCAGAGAGGTGCTGTCAAAGTGAGAGGAAAAAAAATCTATTTAGCTCTTCATCACGATACACCCAAAGTCAATTACCAGACTGTTATTCTTTGTATCGGCAAAGCAATATTTAATTTGAGCCTTGGAACAGCAGCCAAAGGTGCAGTTCAGAGTTAATGGCTATACCGGACTGGACTGGGCCGTCATCCAAATTGTATTTAGTGTCATTTTTCTCCACCTAGTAGTGACCTGCCAGTTGAGTGAGTAATGATACTGCGCTTCATCACCATCGTCATCATTTAAGCAGTAAGGCGAGATTTGTAACATTTTGAAGAAGTAATGTATGATGACCAGAGAACCTAATACAAAGAATTTTGTAATTTTTAGGTACCATATATACAGTAGATGTTTATTCTATAAAGTGATGGGTCTTAGATTAGAAGAACAACTGAGTCAAGGATTCTGGCTGCTAAAGCCCATTTTTCTCTTGACACAAACAAAAAGACTTGTGATGTATTTTTCGTGACTCTCTGATCAAATAAACGGAGGTGAGCAAAGCATGTGGTGCCAATTTTCCCTTTCAATAATTATTGTTAATCATTTGTGGTGAGAGTAGGGAGCAGGTTGAGAAGAGCCTGGAGAGGTGGAGGTACGCGCTGGAGAGAAGGGGAATGAAAGTCAGTAGGAGTAAGACAGAGTACATGTGTGTAAATGAGAGGGAGGGCAGTGGAGTGGTGCGGTTGCAGGAAGAAGAGGTGAAGATGGTGGAGGAGTTCAGGTACCTGGTGTCAACAGTGGACGTTTTGGAGACAAGGTGAGGAAGGTGAGATTGAGATAGTTTTGACATGTGCAGAGGAGGGACATGGGGTGTATCGGGAGGAGAAAGCTGAAGATGAAGCTGCCAGGAAGGAAGAAAAGAGGAAGGCCAAGGGGGAGGTTTATGGATGTGGTGAGGGAAGACATGCAGGTAGTTGGTTTGAAAGAGGCAGATGTAGAGGATGGAGCTGTATGGAGACGGATGATCCGCTGAAAGTAGAAGAAGAACAAATACAGGCTTTTTTTTGCCATGAGTCAAGTCAAGAGTCAAAGAGCGTTTATTGTCATTTCTACCATATATAGCTGACACAATTCCCCTTACCTGATGGTATTAAGGATAGTAAAACTCCAAAGTAGTGACCCAAGTAGTCACCCAAAATCAGTGCTTATAAGGACACCTGCTTACTATATGCAAAAAGTAGAAGAAGAAGAAAAATTCATTGTTAGACAGTGCCTTCTAATTTTTTGAATAGTTGCCACAGCACAGTTCGTTAACGATCTGTAAGATGACAAGTGCGATGCCAATGCTGGAGTTAATAGCATTAAATTTAGAAGTTTCGGCTCCTGATTTGTTTAAGCAGAGTATACACATGAAGAGGTGAGAGAGCTAGACTGACTAAAAGAGAACTAACGCTCTGCTGCGTCAGCCTCTTTAGGTAGCGATAAAGCAGGGGATACTGCTGCATTCAAGGCAAAGTAAAGACAGGTAAAGGCTACTGAAAAAAAAGCTAATCTTGCCAGCTATTGTTTTTTTTCCCTGTTTAAAATATGACATAGAATGAACTTTGTCTGCTTTTTATTTTAGTTTTGGCTTTAGATTACTTTATATAAAGACATAGGGCTTGGTTAAATCTGTAAAACTGATTCTAAGATTGACTTCTTTGAGAAAGCAATTATTTATCATATATATCACTAATGTTAGCTCGCTTGAAATTCTTTATTGTCTGCTGCTGCTGTTGTTGTTGTTGTTATTGTTGTTGTTGTTGTGCAACTTGGTCCAGAATGTTCCATGAATGTTGGAACAGAGCTGCAAGTGCATTTAAAATTTAACTTTCTATGAGGTCTAAAATAATATATTTTTTTAGTTTATGTTCACCAGTGTAAAAATATAATTTGAAGAATCTTATTGAAACTAAAAATAATGGACTTATTAGAAAATAAATCTTGGATGCCAATAATGATCATTTTGAAGATTATTACTCAAGTCATTAGGCTTGGCTTTATTTACATTTTTTACTAAACTCTGCCATAAGAGGGACAGCGCAGGTAGGACGTTTTGAAAACAAGGTGAGGGAGGCCCGATTGAGATGATTTGGAAATATGCAGTGGAGGGACATGGGGAATATCGGTAGGAGAAAGCTGAGGATGGAGCTGCCAGGAAGAAGGAAAAGAGGAAGACCAAAGAGGAGGTTTATGGATGTGCTGAGGGAAGACATGCTGGTAGTTGGTTTGAAAGAGGCAGATGTAGAGGACTGAGTATGGAGACGGATGATCCGCTGTGGCGACCCCTAATAAGAGAAGCCGAAAGAAGAAGAAGATTGCCAGTGCTTGTTTTCAGCTGTTGCTTTGTCTCTCTGTGTGTCTCTCTCTCTCTCTTTCTCTCTCTCTGTCCCTGCCACAAACAATATAAACCCAGAAAGACCGATTTTGTCTGTCTAGCGTTTCACAGTTAAGCTGAGCTTTTCTCTGCTGCCTTTTTGTCTATTCAAGTAGCACTACTACTTGAATAGACACTACTACTTCAGGGCAGGTGAAAAAAAAGGGAACAAGGAAAGAAAAAAGCTACAGTAAACAAACAAACAAACAAACAAAAAAAAGCCTAATGATTTTCCTATTTAAATCTCTGGGGGAGGGGGTGGGTGCTAAATTTCACTTAAAAAATAAAATAAAATAAAAAACTAAGCAAAACATGAGCCACTTTGTTATTCACAGGAAGCTGACCGTGTCAACAAAAGCCGATTAAATCTTTTTTGTGTAATTCATTCTCACAGTGTCGGTAACTCAGCCCTATCAACTGCCAAAGCGAGACATTTGTCACAGAAGAGACGTCGTTCAGAATACAAATGATCGTATTAACTTGTCAGAGTCAGACTGATGAGGAACGTACTGGATTAAATCTTATAAATTATTTTGTCGGGACAGTCTCAACTCGAGAAGGCTGATCTTACTTCCATAAAGTAATCTGTCCAAAAGACTTTCTTTAAAGACTCACCCAATCAACCAATCGTAGCTTATTAATTAATTTAGAAAAGTATACTGGACAGAAGTACCAAGAATTTGAGTTATTGTATCTCTGAAAAAATTAAATAAAATCATCGTAATTTTTCACAAATCTTCCAATTTAGAAACAAAATCATTTTATTGGATTGCATTATTTTAAATAAAGAGTAGGTTGAGATTTTAAACACCAGAGTAAATTTTGTACAACTAGCTAACTTTAGCTATCTATCATCATCCTTTAATACTTTCACCAATAATACAGTTCATTGTTGTTTCTGTTTTTGTGTTTTTATTAACTATTATTAATCAACTTTCATAGGAACAGCTGTACACTGATGAATCAAGTCTTGCAGCAACAGTTCCAGAGCTTCAGCTTCACAACTGTAAGCATGTTGAGACACAGAAAAGAAATTCTTCAAGCAACTATGTTCTAGATTGTCCAGGATTGGTGTCCACTGTAGCCTCCGATTTGTGCTAAATTGATCATTTGCCTCAAGGTTTAATATATCCAGAGACTCTTTTCTGCTCACCAAGGTTGAAAAAAGCAATAATTTGAGTTACAACCATAGCCTTTCGTTGTAAAAGTTACATATACGTTTGTGTGTGAAAATAGCAATAAATCACCAGTTTCCGAGACACTGGTATTATCTGCTCTCATCACTCCATGCTTCTGCTCAAGACACAAAAATGACATGTTTACCCAACGTGGATGTTTTCATCATCAACTTCAGCTCTCAGCCTGTAATTGCATGATGTTACACACTGCACTGCTTCTACATGATTTTATCATTTGGAGGACAATTGTGATTAAAGAACGAGTATAGGTGTTCCTAATAAAATGGCTTATATAGTGTATCACCTAACCCAGTTATCGATTGCAGGCTTCGGTTATTAATGTTGCTAGCCTGCTAGACCATTCTTATCAGAGTGTTATTCAGAAATAACTTGCGAATTTTTTTTATTACCAAACAGGTCGAAGAGTGACTATATACGAATTCAGAATATATGAATCAAATATATAAATCAGTCATTTTGATTATTGTAATGTTAAGGATGTCCGTGTTACAGCAGCTATACAGTAAGCTGCACTAATTTACTGCCAGTTTTACAGAAACATCTAAAACTCAAACTCTGTAGCAGAAGTCAAATATTTCCATATGATATTTAAGTGTAGATTAACATAGACATTCACAGAGCATTCGCACCCTGTATCATAACAGCATGTATGCTGCTCTTTTGAATGTAAGAGATTTCTGGGTTGAGATGCATTTAATCATAAACAATCAATTGATTGTTTATAGCTTGTTTGTTTGTTGTAAATAAAATAAGTAAATGTATGCATGAATGATTTGCTTGCTTATATTATATTATTTATTTATTACTAATTAATAAATTTTCATTTGTATTTATTAGCTTTTAAAAAAGTATTTATTCTTAAAGCTTTTGTTTATTTATCTGTTTTTAATAATTAATTATTAAGTTATTTTAAAAGTAAACAAATACATTAACAAACAAACTTTTCACCAACTAGATAGATAGATAGATAGATAGATAGATAGATAGATAGATAGATAGATAGATAGATAGATAGATAGATAGATAGATAGATAGATAGATAGATGGATGGATGGATAGTTCTGAAATTATTGATGCTGTGATGGTAGATTGAAATAGAAAAATAAAAAATATGTAAACAACAACTTTTGCATCCTCTCCAAAAATAAAACTTGGCCGATTCACTCACAAGACAAAGAATCTCATCAATTAGTATAATTTTTTTTAGATATAAATAAACACTTGGGCAGCATGAGACTTCTCAGAAAAGTGAGCTTTGAATATTCTGTCAACTTCATAATGCACACAATAACTCGTTATATTTCAAAGTTATTCATTATTCTGTCATAAATGTCTTTATTAATAATAAATCAACCCTCTGTGCTCTAATTTAAAGCATATACAGTATCTTGTTAATCTCTAAAAAAAAATAAAAAACCTCTAGAAGAATTGCGGGTTGATGGATTATTAATAACACAAGCCTGAAAGCATCAGTACATACCTGACGAAAATGACATATACAGCATGTCTAATGTGGACATACATGTTGACAATTGACTATTTAAAAGACCAAGCAGTCTAGCTGGAACTTCTGCCACTTGCTCACAACAGCTGTATATTTGCTTGGGTTATATTCTGAGAAGCACAGCATAGAGATCAAGCATAAAATGACAATGACAAATTCTCTTCCAAGTCAAAACACCAACAGGCACATATTTTTTTCCACTTTCCATTTGGGACATTCATGATGGCAATGCATAGAGTGTTTATGTTCCATGGTATATATTTTCCAGAGGCATGAAGTGCTGAGTGAGGAGAGGAACAAAGTGTCTTACCTGTTCTCACATCCTGTAGAGTGGAAAGTGGGGAGAGACGGAGTCCCTGCTGTTTTTCGGCTACGATCGGGAGGCTTTTGCTGCTGCAGCATCCAGCTTCTGGTCTTACTGCATTAGCTAGAGACTGTGTGTGTGTGTGTGTGTGTGTGTGTGTGTGTGTGTGTGTGTGTGTGTGTGTGTGTGTGTGTGTGTGTGTGTGTGTGTGTGTGTGTCCGTGTCGGAGAATGAGAGACAGAGAGCAAGAGAGCAAGTCAGAGCAGATTGGTTGGTAAAGGCAGAAAGTCCACACACACACACACACACACACACACACACACACACACACACACACAGTCTCTAGCTAATGCAGAATGGCCCAATAGGATGTGCAGCCACGTGTAAAGGCCAAAGGAGACTTGCAGACAGATACAGATTCTTACTCACATACACACCATTCTGTACATAACATACAAAATACGACATCTTATGACTTTTACAACTGATCTGCAGCCAATTTTGGAATAAAACATTGCATCACATCAAAAGGCTTGTCCTTTTCACCAAGTACTCTTTCTTGATATTTGGTTCTCCATATATTTTCTTCTAATACTGTCTTACTCTTTAATGTTTGAATTGTATATATTGCACTACGCTAACAATATATACAGTAAATTGATATTTACCCTTTAACACAAGATGCCAGTATGTAGTGCTTTTCATAAACAGTCGGAGTTAATGTTTTGCACCCACATCATTTCTAGAGTCGGTATGCGACACTGAAATCAAGTGTCAGAGAATCGACAAGGGTTTTTTTTAACTGATCCAATTAGTTTTTTGTGTTCATTATCTGCAGCAGAGTCCATACTGATAGTGGTGGTGAGATAGTTATATTCCTTGTTAAAATGGATTAATGCTGTATACAAAAGCTACTGGTGCTACCGATATTTGAAACAAGAATAGCGCAATACAATAGAAAATCATTTTTAGGGCAATGCCCAGCTGGAAAAGTGATAAGAGTCGTTTTCAGCATTCGGGTTGTGTGATTTAGATAACAATTAAGGCTTAATGACATATATGTTACTGTTCGTTTATATACTTCACCATGATCTGATGTGATTAGCGCATGCATTCATCCATGCATCCTTATGAAAACATTATTAATATACAGCTCATCTTTTCACTTTATACTAGAATGTGAATTGACATATTTGTTTGAAATATTAATATAAGAAACGGTTTGAAACTTTCCTTCAAAATTAACTCTTATATTATCTTTGCTACATTTATACGTAATGCTTCTTTAAAATGAATGAGTAAAATATCTCTAGATAGCTAAAAACTCTATAAAAATATTAAAATGTTAATATAGAGGCTCTAGATACTTTTTCTGGAGACTAGACTTTTATTATTTTTTTTTTAAACTGGTACTCTACTGGTGCCACCTTCACAAACTCGACTGGTACCACCTTCACAAACCTGACTGGTACCACCTTCACAAACTCAACTAGTACCACCTTCTCGAATTCGACTGGTACCACCTTCTCTAAGGGTAAGAGGTAAGTATACCGCAAGGCTCTTCTCTGTTCTGGCATCGAGGTGGTGAAATTAACTTCCCCTACATGTCTGAACAGCAGAGTCCCTGGCTATCTTCATGAGACGGGTGAAGACCGACTGCTTTCTGAAACGCTTAAATTAACACTTTTTCAGGTTTTCTTTGCCTATATTTTGTATTTTTTTTAAAAAGCATCTCAACAGAGTTGTAGGCTGATTTACCTTAAGTTTGTAATCTCGAGTACCAGTGTAGACATCGCTCTGGACAAGGTCATCTGCTAAATGCCATAAATGTAAATATGCGTTTTTAAAAGTGTGTGCGTGTGTGTGTGTGTGTGTGTGTGTGTGTGTGTGTGTGTGTGTGTGTGTGAGAGAGAGAGAGAGAGAGAGAGAGAGAGAGAGAGAGAGAGAGAGAGAGAGAGAGAGAGAAGCTAAATGACCATTTATCAGGAAAATAAAACAGAAGTTTGCACTGTATGAATGCTGTACTCATCCGCTAACTTCCAGCATCCACCAAATAAGTAAACACTTGCTTCTCTTACTGAAATTGCTGAATTTTTTATATTTGATGTGTTATTTGCTCAATATATCCATATGCACATTACTGCCAAGTGCACATCTGTTCCCACTGTATATATATATATACTGCACCAAATTGCATGCATCCTGCTGTTACCTCTACCTTATGCCACTGAACCATAATTCTTATTTATTTAATTGAACCCAATTGCCATTCGGACTCCTAGCATGCAACATACTGTTCTACCATTACTTGTACAGTGTTATATTAAATATTGTGCCATAACTGTACTTAGTCATAATTTTTTTGCTATTTGCTTTATTGGCTGGATGCTAGCTGCATTTCATTGCCTCTGGATGTGCACTGATAATAGCAATAAGGTTAAATCAAACCAAACCAATTTCAGTAAAGATTTGGGAATCTTGGTCTTGGGATTATATAGAAAATATGTTGAGTGTTTTTGGTATATATTACATTTTGCACATGCTGCATGTTCATATGTGCTAATTTATCAGAATTATTATTATTATGGTGATATTCAGTTTTAATTTCTAGACCTCTTCAACACCTCAACAGAGTCTTGCTTTCACTTGTTTAGCATACTTAGTTAGCTAGCATGTTATAGATTTAGGAGTGTTCTGATTCGAGGCTATGCTAATGATGTTATGCTGTAGGACAGGCAGCGTGACAGTCTCACCTTGCTTTTCTGTGTTGTGTTGAGTTTGCACAGGTGCTACATCGTCTGCCATCTATCACCCCACTGTAAATATACCTTTTAACAAGGACAAATGGACACAGAAATGTGCAGAAAAACTGTCTGAGCAACCCAACTTTCATTGACCTCCTCGCTCTCTTTTTCTTTTTTGGTATTTCTCTGCAATACTTGTAATTAATGTTGATTCATTTTTTGCACTAACAAGAAAAAAAAGCTCTCACTAAAATCCAAAGGAAACTAAATCGCTTGAGTGCTCAGAGGATCCTGTCACTAGCCTCTAGCTGTTTTGTGAATATTTATGCAGTACAACATTTAGTGCTAAAATATATATATATTTTCAATTTATGATGATTTCAAAACATTTCTTTATGGTTTGTTATAGTGAAGCAATAGTGTATATAAAGATATTACTGTATACATAACACTTGGAGCATGAGTATGCAATGTTTTAAAAAATGATTTCCATTGGAAAATATTGATTAAATTGCTCCTTTATGTCTGTCCAAAATAAATCCAAATGAATAAGATCTGTGTTTCCTGAGAACACAAAACTTTGCTTAATAATTCTGCATACTCAAGCGGCCTCCTGCAATTTGGAATGTAGAGACAGTGCCAATAACAGTGTCCATATTTTGTGTGTTCTGTATAACCGATTGTGCACACACACACACACACACACACACACACACACACACACACACACACACACACACACACACACACAGTTGAAGTTGAACGTTCTTCTGGTTCCAGTGCAACATCAGGGATTCATTAGTGCATGTGTTCGACCATGACTAGCCTTATTTCAGCCCAGCTTTCAAAACACCAAGACTGCAGAAGAGGCAGAAAACCTGCATGGAATAAAATAACTTTTATCATTCTCGCCTAAATTTTTACAGAAAATGTTCAAAGATTAAAAAAAAAAAAAACAGCATTTGCAGTGTTAGTTATGCCTGACTTAACAATCTTTGTGGATTTGATATAATTATGGGTCTAAAGCCAGTTGGTTGTGCATGGATTACTGAGTTAGCTGGACTGGATTGTTCAAATGTTTTTTTGAAGCTGTTGGAGTAGTTACCAAAGCAACAAGTCTGTAAGGAAACGTGTTCAGAAAACCAAGATTAGAGAAAGATGTTATATATTGTAAATACAGAGATTTGTGCCACAATTTAAACAAAGACCTTTGTCCATAGGTCTACTTATGGATTGGCATTTTTAATTAAACTATGTAGATGTGTGACTGTTGCATTTGCCATTCAAAGCATAATTCATAACAAAAAAAAAATCCTTTTTTTTTTTTCCCATTTTTCATATATCGCATGTCAGAGTTCAGTATACTAAATATGTAATATTCAATAATCAACAATATTTCCAGACCTCTAAAATAATGGCATGAGTTTCATCCAGAAGGAGACATAAAAAACATATTTATATAGGTGTTACTGTAGCTTAGCGGTTAAGGCTTTGGGTTGAGAAGGTTGGGGTAGTATGGCACCAGTATGGGCCCTGAGCAAGACCTTCAACCCTCTGTGTGCCAGGGGCACTATATCATGGCTGACCATGTGTTCTTACCACAGCTTGAACATGTGACAAATAAAAAGACCCTTTACCTATATATCCATTACATGTGCAAAATATCTACCGTAATTTCCGGACTATAAAGCACCCATATATAAGCCGCACCCACTGAATTTTACAAAGATTTTTATTTTAAACATAAGTAAGCCGCACCTGTCTATAAGCTGTCTACACTGAAACTAATGAACTTTACACAGGCTTTAACAAAAGACAGTGTCTGTTACATGGTGTAACGGGTGAAATATATTGTGGCATCTTTAAGAGCAGAGCGGCATTTTGGGAATAGCCTCCGCCGCATTTTTCCGGTATTACTGCATGTGTGCAAGATCGAGGAATATGTCCTTATTATTTTCTGATGCTCATTTCTAAGTTTCTTTGACTAAACCGTAACGCTGTTGCCAAGAAAAATAAAAAAGCACGAGTTTTGGAAACCTGTCTGTGCTTATATGATTTCTGTTGCAACTGGAGTTAGCGAGCTCTCCCTTCACCCAGACTCAACGCGTTACAACGGCTTGTATCTAAACAGTAGCCGACCAAGAAAGTCATTGTTCACTGTCTTCCTCCTTTCTTTCACAGCTATTTCTCTCGAGATTTTTCTTTTGGCATCGTCGTGCGTTTAAAAATGGCCATTTCGATGCCGTGCAGCTGAGAACACAGGTGAGGTGCGTTTTTTCGTTTTCGTTCGGAAATTTCATTGGTATAATGTTATGGGGTTCAGTTTTTTGGCTTGAAGTTTGTGAAACCGGGAAAAACCCAGGAAAAATCCATAAATTAGCCGCTTCGTTATTTAAGCCGTGGGGTTCAAAACGTGGGAAATCCAAATTAGAATAGATGAGGAAGCAAACACTGCACTCAAATTTCATTGCAATGCAGAAAAGTGATGCAGCTCAGCTTAGCTAGCAAGCCATGCTTGTGATGAGCACGATGCAACTGATGGCACTTTAAATGGCACTTTGTGTGGTGTAGGAAACTGATTCCAAAAAAGAACAAACCCAGACACGTTTCTAAAAACCTTTAATGGAAAAAAGATGGTACATTATGAAATCTTTCAGGCTGTATTTTAATTTTATTAAAGGTAGACATGGACAATACTGGCAAATGTTACTGACAACCAGTGGAAATGTAAGCTCAGTGGTAAAGGCATTGGACCTTCGATAGGAAGGTCATGAGTTCCAATCCCAATGCAACCACTGATAGGTCCTTAAACAAGGCCCTTAACCATAAACTGTTCAGTAGTAAGCTGCTCTCAATAAGGGTGTCTCCAAAATGCCATAAATGTACCTAACCATTTTTGACGTTCTAGTGTGTATATAATCTCTCTGCATGCACATTTCTGGTTGGAATTTGATTAAAGGGGTTGTACAGTCCATTTTATGCATCTAATATGCTTAATTCATAACAATTATTTGTAATTGTCATGTTGTATAGCAGTCTTAGCTAGTGTAAGCACAGCTGTATATTTTGTCAAGCATGGCTCAGATGATTAGCTTTTTAGCATCTTTTCTTTTATTACTCGAATATAAATGAGAATTGTAATATTTCTATTGTCCCATTTCCTTTACAGAAAACTTGTATTGAAACTTTTGTCCAGATCTATGATCTGAGTAATGGTCCTACTCATACAAGGTTTTACTTATACAATCTAACCTAAAATCAACACATTACTTTCTTGCATATAGGACACTCAGGTGCTGCTGCTTTTCTGAAAGTATGTAGAAAGAAAACTGGGGTAAAATAAAAACTGCAGAACAGCAGAAGTTCAAAACTGGACCATAAACCTCCAGACTTTAAAGTTGTTCTCTAGAGGACTGATTAATATTTGAATTCAATAAAAGACTGACTGCACTGTAAGAACCATGACAATGGGAATGGATGTGTTAATAGAAAAAGCCTGAATGTATATGCTAATGTGGCTAACAGTGAATAAAGAGCATGAGGTTATTTCCATTGTGCTGACTTGTGCCACTAAAGAATACTAAATCTCACAATAATAAGAATAAAAAGAAGAATAGGAAGAAAAAGTAGAAGAGGAGGAAGTCATTTAAATTATTGGTCAATGGCAAATAAATGCCAGCATAAAAGGAAAAAGAGAATGTAGAACTAGAAAGGAAAGAAAAAAAAAAGAAATAATATCAATCAAGTACAATAATATAATAAATAATAAATAATATGTAATTGAGATCAAGTAGCATTTTTCTTTTAAATTATATATATATATATATATATATATATATATATATATATATATATATATATATATATATATATATATATATAAATTATAAACTTTTAAATTAATTATTATTTATATAAATGAACCTACAGAAAAACTGAAGCAAAAAAGAAAATACTTATATGGAGTTGCATGGTTTGAGAACGAATACATTAAAAGCACGAAATGAATTCAAGTTCCACAATCAATTTATATATATAAAAAAAAGGTCTATAAATCTTTTTCTATATTGACCAGGAATCCAGCACTGCAGCAATGTGCTCATTCTTCCATGTTTGAGGAAAGACACAGCATTCTGTACAGAGTGTAATTTGTCTTTAGCCAGTGAGCAATGCATTACAATTATCTTGGAGAAAACATGCAGATACAACATTTCTAAGATGCTGTTTTAGTTATCAGTGTGAGGTTTAACACAGAGGCCAGAGTCATAGATAACACCAGTCTCACATGTCAAACAAAAAAAACATATACCAAATACACTGAATGTCAGTTGTGCTAATGTGGTGCAGTCTAAAGGGGTGTGTGATCCAGTGAGCAATGTACAGTAAAGGCATCTAATTGTATTAGTCATTAGTCGTTATTGTATATCACAGGATAAAGGTATACATTAATAAAAATAGATAGTTTATCTCTTAGTCAACTAGGAATCAAAAAAAGTAGGTGACTAATCAAACAGTCAATTTTCTCTCAACTAATACTTTTTTTATTGTATGTCAGTTTACTTTTGTTTGTACTTTAGCTTTACTTCAGTAGAGTATTAAGTATTTTTATATTGTAAAACCTCACTACATTTTAAAGTCTAATATCTTACTTGTAACTCTCCATTTCACAATTTACATCATGCTGCACTATTTTAAAGTGAAAACATAAATTGATTTACAAGAAAAGACACAATGCTATAACCATAACCTCTCAGATTCTTTTGGAATGGAGTTCTGACCTCAACCCTATTACACACCATTGAGATGATTTGGAACTCCTCTGGGGTGCAGTCAGGCC
Organism: Silurus aristotelis; assembly: GCF_946808225.1. Classification (NCBI taxonomy): domain Eukaryota; kingdom Metazoa; phylum Chordata; class Actinopteri; order Siluriformes; family Siluridae; genus Silurus; species Silurus aristotelis. The sequence continues at coordinate 20,686,423 of NC_139586.1, forward strand.
TCCTCACTATAAACTACTGGAACATCTTCCCAGAAGATGGTGGTTAATTATAACAGCAAATGGAGACTAAATGTAGAATGGGATGGTCGAAAAGACCATAAATCTGGTGGTCAGATGTCCAAAAACCAAAAGTCCATATAGTGTATATTTTTTAGAATGTATGCAGTTAAGTGTTACATTCTTCTGCAAATCATACAATTTAATGTAAGAGTTTTCTATTGTTACAGGCACACAGTAAGAAGTTCCTTAATTTACTTCCCGGGAACTCTTGTGAGAAATGGTTATGCTGGAACAGGTTTGGGTCTCCTAGTTGTGAAGTGAAGAGAAAACTCAAACAAAAAACCCTCACATCCAAAAGCATCCTATTCAACTTTGTGGTAACAATTTGTGGAAAAATCACATATGGCTGGAAATGTCATGTGTCCTTATACTTTTTTTTTTTCCATATATTGAATTTTATATTGATCAGTCCTTTTATTTTTGTTAGAATTAAGTACATTCAAAAGAGGTATTTTTGTACTTTAATTCAAGAAGAAATGTGAAAGGAGTCATTTTACTGGAATCATATTTTAGTATAAATAATATTAGGATTTTGTACTTAACTACAAGAAAAATTTACTTCATCTAACACTTGACCACAGGAGCAATTTGACTGAATCAGGCTCTAATTAGTGGCTCATGCCAGTGGGCAGTGGTTTTTGCGTTGACTGAGGAAATTGCTGTCTGATGTTATTCTATTAATGCAGTTAAATGCTGATCATACTGCACTATTAAAGGACAAACTAATTCAATGCACTTATATGAAAAAGCTTGTTGCTCGGGTGAAATAGTTGAGTCTGGAACTGAAAGCAAGCAGCATAAAAGCTGTCTGTCAACAAAGTCCTCTATATCATACTATTTCTCTCCCCATCCCGAGGCATCCTGAGGTTTGGCCAGCTCCAGTCACGTCCCACCTCGTGAAGATTATGGACCTATGGATGATCATGGAGAAGTAGATGCCGAGTGTTTAAAGGCCCTGGCATGGAGAAGCTGATGCTGGATCTATGATGATCACAAATTGTTCTGTATTGTTGAAAGATTTATGACCAAACTTTTGATGTCACCCATATGAGGATGGGTTCCCCTTTGAGTCTGGTTCCTCTTAAGGTTTCTTCCTCATATCATCTAAGGGAGTTTTTCCTTGCCACTGTCGCCACGGCTGCTCATCAGGGACAAACGCACACCATTCACCTTCACTGTTGTTTTCTGTAAAGCTGCTTTGAGACAATGTCTGTTGTGAAAAGCGCTATACAAATAAACTTGACTTGACTTGACTTGACTTGATCATACAAAACTTTCTTTCGGCTTCTGCCATTAGGGGTCGCCACAGCGGATCATCTGCATGTTTGATTTGGCACGTTTTTACGCTGGATGCCTTTCCTAACGCATCCCTCCTCATTTATCCGGGCTTGGGACCAACACTAAGAGTGCACTGGCTTGTGCAACCCTAATGGCTGGGGTTGGTTCCCTGACCGGGGATCGGACCCGGGCCGCAGCGGTGAGAGCACCGCATCCCAACCACTAGACCACTAGGGAACTCCCTCTAGATCATACAAGAAAAAGGTAAATTTTTCATTGTTGGATTAACATCCTTGTTAAAAATGATAGCACAACAGTGAACTCACAACCTTCCCAGCATTACTCTAATACTTTAACCACTGCATTGGATATGCTTTCTACAGCAGAATCAAGGATGTTTTTTCTAGGTTGCTAATGACCCAGGAGTTTAACCATTATGTTCAACACCAGCCTCAACAAATCTGGATCCACTGAGTGTTAGTGACTTTAAAACAAAAAAACTACAAGGAGGAATTTCTTCAGACAATTACACACATGTTCATTCTTTAAAATAAATCAAAGTAAAAAAACAAAAACCCAAACACATCTTACATTTCTTTACACAATGACAATGTGCACATCTATGGACAATGAAAATATTGTCTATAGAGTTAGTCCACCGAATCTAAAATCCTTTTAGAACAACTATGTCATTTTGCATGCTTTCTCAACCAACTGCTTGCCTTTATTTTTGTGACCTGTCTCCCCAATTCCTGATCAACTAGCTGTCTTTGAAACAAGGAAAGCAGGGATAAGTGAATGTAAATTACTGTTTACTGACTAGTGCAACTCTATTTTACACTTTTACCCTTATCGTAACTGTAGTGGATCAGTCAAGACCAATGCTGTTTAGTGTAGAAAGTCTTAAAAGACAAGTCCAAAGTGGTGAACAAATAAAGGATAGAACATAAAGAACATATTACACATTTTTGTCTGGATCATCAGGATTGTCTGGACTCCAGCCTGCAGTCGGCTTGTCCTGTTTCTGGCGTGTCAAACTATATGACCAACTTACCAACAATAAAACACTTATAGCTTTTATTGGTGTGAAAAATGTAAAAGCCCAGCTTATTTTACTATAAAAGTCTAAATGATGAGTGTCACCCACAGGTCAGAATGAGAAATCTAAAGCTTTGAGTTATTTCAGTTTAATGATCTTTACCGCAGCCTTGAAAGAAACAGCAGTGTATGTAATAAGCACACAGTATTTACTCTTTGGAGGGTTGTTGTGGGTGGCTTGGTCAGAGAAACATTTCAACTATATACATTCAAGGATTGTTTGGCTGCACCACCTTGATGTGGCCAAAAAAAAAAAAAGTAGACGGTCTGTTTAACTTAATTAAAAACAGAGATTAAAAGAAAGAGGATTCTGGATAACGACCTCAATAAGGGTCTATTTGTGGAGATGTGTTTGATTGGTTTATGGCAACAGGTTAAAAAAGAGGGCTCAGAGGAAATACTGCTTAAATTAGGCTTTGATCTCATGTCCTTGGCCTTATAACACTAGATCGTTTTCACACTTGACTTGTTTAAGCTGTACAAAAGAATTGTGAAGCCTAAAGAGCTTCTCACTTTTGATTTTTAATACTAATAACTGCACTCAGTGTTATTTTATTCTTATGCACATGATATGTGTGTGCTCTTTGTGAAGTACCAGCTCAGGTTTTTTCTTCATGTATCCCTAGGATGTATTCATTACATTTAAATCGTTAGAACAGACATAATTGTGTATCAAATGACACCAGTAAGGGAGCATTAAATATGATTAAGCCACAGCACTCAAGAATACATGATTCTGATTGATCAGAAAGTGCTGATAAATCTTTTATAACAGAAGCACTTATAAGTTTATATGAATGTACTCATTTAAAGATTTGCAGCCAATCTACAGAAATTAATTAAAAAGCTATAATTGTTGAAAAGTTTCCTATGAAAAGAAGTTTATTCAATATATCACAAAAGGAGTTACCAATATCACCATTGGGCCACATTACATCACATTCAATTGCTGATTAATTCCCTCTAACAGGATGCCCAATAATGTTTTATTCCTCATTTGGCTTCAGGTTTTTACTGTACAATAATTCTAATTGAATATATTCTAATATTGACTTTTTTAAAACTTAAATTAAACAGTTATTAAAATAAAGGACAACCTACATATAAGCTACATGTATAATTCAGTCTAAGGTTAATTAGTTCTAATTGGTTAATACAAGTTAAACGCTGTTACCAGAAACCACGATGTGGTGGACAAGTATACAGAACACAGCCCACGTTTTTTTCCTCTCAGCATCGTGCGTCACTCTGCACCTCTGCCCCTTTTTTCGGACTCGCTTCACTGTGTCGATTCCATCGGACCAGTCTACAGCGTTCATTGGATTTAAACTTCAGTATTTCGATTCATCAGAATAATATTTTATAGAGTGCTATAACACCAAGCTTTTACACTATATAGTCTGTCATGTAAAAACTTATTTTAAATACTTAACAAAAGTCTTATTTCAAAGTAAATGTACATGTTTTGGTAGATTGTTAATAAAGATCTGACAAAAAGTGCAATCTTTTCATAGCATTATTAATTCAGAACAATTAAAATAAAAATGTGTACATTTACACATTAGAGGCACTGCCTTGCATTCCTAATCCTGAGAGAGATCAGTTACCTATTAGTTTCACTATACCAATGTTGTTAATTTCATCAAGCACACAATACTACAATTTCCAAATACTATTACATAGCAATACCTGGTGCTGGGTTTGTATGGGTTTGGTAAGCATGGATTGGGGTCTGTGATAATAGAATTGCAATAATATTGTTATACAGTTTAATATATCAAACTATAGAATGTCTTTATTTTTCACATATACATTATAGCACGGTGAAATACTTTTCTTCGCATATCCCAGCTTTTTCAGAACTTAGGGTCAGAGCACAGGGTTAGCCACGATACAGCTGCCCTGGGGCACAGAGGGTAAAGGGCCTTGCACAAGGGCCCAAGAGTGGCAGCTTGGCAATACCGGGGCTTGAACTGACTCACTGACCTTCCGATCATTAAATATATATTATATATAGATTTATATATAAAAATACACGAATAGTGATAATGGCAAGACGGTCATAAAGAGAATCCGGAACACATGCGACTTGTCCACACTCTAAAAACAATTGCTTTGAAATGTGTCTCTGAGAATCCTGGCAAAAATGCTGTATATATATATATATATATATATATATATATATATATATATATATATATATATATATATATATATATATATATATGTATACACAATTTTATACATTTATTTATTTAGCACTGCACTGATGCTCAGGGTTCTTTATTGGGAGATCAGGGAAAGGGTTTCCACTGTTGGGCCCTCCAAAGGGGCTGTATCATGACTGACCCTGGGCTCTGACCACAGCTTCTGAACAAGCTGGGAAAGACGAAAAAAGAATTTCACAATGCTGTAATGTATATGCGACATATAAAAGCTATATTGTTTTATTCTTTTTGGCTCTGTTTTATTCTATTCTATTGTATTTTGTTCTGCTCCATTCTACTGTATTCCATTCTATTTTGTTTTTTTTCTATTCAGTTTAATTGTTTTACTCAAATCTATTTAATGTACAGTATGTGTTTAATAATGATAGTAATAGATGTTAGAGAGGTGAAGATTAGATATGTAGTGAGATGTTGTTGTCTCTCTTTGAAGTGCACAGTTACTGTTGTGCAGATTTTCAATTATTAAGTTATAACAAAGACTAGCCAGTTTTATTCGGCTCCTTCGTGTAAGGGAGTCGGTTCGGGGTGAATCGACTCGCATATGTCGAGTCGTCCGGACAGAAAGCGATTCGCTCGCGATTCGCCCATCACTGGTGTCGTGTTTTTTTTTGTTTTTTTCTCGCACCGAGGCGACATCATGGCAACACCCGCCGCCGTCAATCCGTCCGGTAAGTCCCAATTCTGGTGCCTTGTTTGTTCGGAAAGCTTTGCGGCAGGTGAGATTAGAGTCCAGCTCGGCATTTAAACGTGTTTTGTAAACAAAAGAAGGAGAAGCTGCGGCTGTGAGCGCCTGCATCCGTCCCCCGGTCCCCCCCCCCTTCCCCCCACGCAGCCTTCCTGCGCGGATCTCTCAGCCTGCAAATGCGTGCTTTCACCCTGTCTTATTATCAGCATCGGTGTGTCTAAAACCTGCGATCCCGTTATCCCGGAGCTTTGTAACACACACTGCAGCACGGATCTGCTTTATTCTGCCAAATGCAAATGAGATGCTGAATTGATTTGCACGCGAGGCGCTACGTGCTGGGATTTTTCATTCCGTCTCTCTTTGTATGAGTGCAACCAAACTTCAGGTTCCATCTCTCAGTTTTCCGCTTATACAGTCCCTAAACCTCGGGTTCAGGTTTTTTTGCTAACCACAAATGTCAAGGGTTTCCTCCTTGTTTTGCCTGTTGATTGCATCGAACACAGAGAAGCTCCATGTAACGCGCACCAGGGCTCAACCGGAGGAACACGGGTTGCCAGATTGGGGCTGGATAGCTACAAATCCCCTTCATGACTAATGCACTTCATGAAATGATAAAGGAATTTGATATCAGACTATGATCTGTCTGCTTTGTATTTTTACTGACCATCACAAGGACCACTTATGATTAATCTAATTTAATTCAGGTATTTTTTTTATTTCTGTAGTGCTTTTAACAATAGGAATTGTCTTAACGCTCAACACAGCTTTACAGAGATAAAGAGTTTATAAAGTTATAAAAGTGTATTAAAGAATGTATTTGTTTAGGGCCTATATGTTTGTTTCTTATAATTTCTATAAAAAATGATTAGTTAACTACTATCTACTAGTACTACTAGTATTACTAACTACAATCTGGCAACCCGACCATAAATAATTACTTATGGCATGGAAAGGGATAAGGGGGCTTTCACTTGTCACATATACATTACACACAGTGAAATTCTTTCCTCGCATACCCCCGCAATGTTAGGAAGCTGGGGTCGGAACGCAGGATCAGCAATGATACAGCACCTCTGGAGCAAAGAGGTGTGAGGGCCTTGCTAAAGGGCCCAATAGTGGCAAATTGGAAATAGTGGGGCTTGAACCCCTTACCTTCTGATCAGTAACCACTGAGCTTCCCCTTCCCATCTCCAAGCATCTCTAGGCTTTAATTAAATATCTTCTAATGAAGAAGGTCTGTTCTTCTTTGCCTGTGTAATAACTTTATAATAGGGGACAGGAGGGTTTTGAGTGTAAATTCAAGGATTCCAGGTTCCAGGAATTAAATTTCTACATTAATTGCAAAAAATAAAGGGTATGCACAGTAGTTAGGTCAGATCTGATTTTACTAGTTGAAAAGCTAGGCTAATTAGAATGAGTATAATATTGATGTTCAAGGAAAAGGTGTGGTTTGAAATGGTTATGATCTTCACAGAGTAGGATACTGGTAAGGTCGTTAGCTGTCTCATTGAGTATGTGTTTAACAAAGCATATATGCAATGAAAAAAATTCAAATGAAATTTTTAAGAAACAGTATAAAATGTAGATCAGCTGATATGAGTGATAGATGAGCAAAGTAGAGAAGGTTTGTTGAAGTTGTTCCAAAGCTCAAGTTCCTGTGTCACGTTTTCCATGCACACATTTTTTTTTTTCTTCCAAATAAAACTCCATGTGCACATGGTTTATTGCAACCAAATCAAAATGTATTCCTGTCTCAGTCTGAGCGTTGCTTTCTCTGGACCACTGAGGACAGGACAACACTGGGAAGGACACACTGAAGACGAATGAATTAATAAAAGCTTATGATATTATGTTGATGTGTTTGCCAGCACTAGTATGAAGGTGTGTGGAAATTAGGTTGAACATGATGGGTTTTTCACTGTACTCTGGGTCATGAGAAGCTAAATATCACCAAAAAGTTTTTTTTTGTCAAAGCACAGGCAATTGCTAGTGATTATAGTTTTTTTAAACAATTATTATGATGTTTCTCTTCTACTCTTCTTATTGTAGCTATGAAAAACAGCCCCCAATTGGTATTTATCTCTTTTCCGTCTCCAAATGAATACCTGAAGCTCAAAGGACTTCCCAATGGAGAAAAGTTTAAGGAATCAGTATTGCCTCTTTAACAGACCTCGGAGACTCCTTCCAACAATATATATAAACACTCCCTTTACAGAAAGTGTCACCATATCAATGCTGAAACCTTTAAATTTCTTACAAACCTCATTTTTAATATGCATATGATTAGGCTTAGGTTATGTGGAGTGTAAAGGGGAGAACATTAAAGCAAGCAGGATAATATAAACCCGGGATTAGAATTATAGACCTAAAAATTGTCAGATGTTGAAAGAATGCTGTTGAAAGAAATTAAATCAACACCTTCTGACCAAACAGTTTGGGAACAGTTTATATCTATAAATAAAGTGTCAAGATCAAAACCCATCGCACCCACTGCTAGGCCTTTAAGCAAACCGTCAACTGCTAAGATCCGCTCTTGGCTTGGATTCTGCCCCAGTTGTAAGCCTGCCAAATGAAGAAATGTAAATATGTTCACAGAGCAGTAATCTGTATGGATTGCAATTCACCACATATTAAGGAAAATTTTGATTTGTGTTTAGAAGTATAACTTGGGTAAAACATACAAGTTTAACAAATGATTTCTCCTCACTAAATCCTTCCTTGATTCCTTTAGCTAGTTGTTCAGGAATAATGATTGTATTTGGGGCTGCTTTCTTGGTTAAGTTGTTGTGTGGTGACAAAGAGCCTCACGTCTGGTTTTGTAAAGAAAGGAGTCACTATTGGCCGAAATGTAGCTAACACATGAATGCACCTGATTCAGCTCACAGTGTATGAATATGAATCGAAGAGAATGTGTGAGAATCTGAAGTAAATTTCGCTTGCTAGACTGTGGTGTTTCATTCGTGTGTTTTTATTCTATTCGGATGGAAGCAGATCGAGAGATAACTGTGATCGAATTAAATAAAAATTCCTCTTCTTTTACATGGATTGCACTTCTGACTTATTTAAGCTGTAAGCTTTGTGTATGTCACAATAGTCACGATCATGGAGGCGTCTGTGGAGGCCAGAACTATTTTAGTTTAAAAGATCTGGTAGTGATATAACAACTGTAGGATCCAAAACAGATCAATACTTCTCCTTAAAAAACAAAAGAAAAAAACAGTAGAAACCATTACATTCTCATGGTTTCCACTACAAGTAACATTGCAAACAGCCAGCTGTTAACCATTAAAACCATGACATAATGGTTTTTACTATGTATGTAGTGTGTTTGTGTATGTTATTAAGTCATCAAACTGAAGAAACGATTGTAGAAACATTGATATTTGGAGGCCTTAATGGCCTCTATGAGTGTCTAATAAATGCCAATATGTGATCTACAAGATGATCAGAAGATATGATACAGCTATAAAATGTATATCGGAATGATTATTTTTGGCTTGTATTCACTTGCGTTTTGAACTTTAAATTTCATCTGTAGACCACAGCATTATACACCATTATAAAGCCTTTTACTCATCCCCAGTCCTTAAAGCAAACCCCAGGTCACCATTTTTATTGAGTTGAGTAATTGGTTCCCTGCATTGCACCTGGATTTCAAACAGTTTTCACAGTTGACCAATCTCTTGATGAACAGCTTCGGGTCTGAAAATTAAAAAAAAGTACCAAAGTGTGACAACTCTTTAATTGGTGTGTTGATTGTTTCAAGCATAAATGCAATCCAAGACAAATACAGAAGTGCTGAGCATTCCGGAGCTGTCTGTTCCCGTCTGGTCAGCCAGGTTTTTATTGCGTTCAGGCTAATCAGCTTGAGCCGTGTGTTGACCCGGGACAATGACGAGGTCCGCTGCTTGTTGGCTATTTATGCTGAGGAGCATTCACTCCGGCTTTCACAATCAACAATGACACGGTTATCCAATTCTGAATCCTAATTCGTTTATTCTTTGCTTGGCATCTTGCTGTGTTCATGTAATGAGTCTTCTCTGTGAATGTTTTTTTAATGTCTAAAAAAAAAGTTTGAACTAATAATAAAAAATATATATAAATGGAGTGATGAACAGAAACAAACCCAGACGAGAGGATGCAAATCTTCATTCGAATTGTATTTATTGAATTCTATGCGCACAATACAAACATGTTAATTACAATATAATATGTTGATATTTTTCAATTGGACATACACAATATGGACAAAAGTTTGTGGACACCTGACCAAAAGATTTGTGTAGCCCATTCTAGATTTAGTCCCAATGTGCTGTTATAATATCCTCCACCCCTCTGGGAAGATGGTCCACTAAGTTTTGTGGAGATTTGTGGCCTGGGATGCAGTCAGCGTTCCAGTTCATTGAAAAAGTTGTTCAATAGTGTTTCGGTTCAGAGGTTTATAGTAGGGCACTCAAGATCTTCCACTTTAACCCATATCTTCATGGAGCTGGCTTTGTGCAAAGGGGCATTGTCATGCTTTAAGAGGTTTGGGTCTCCTAGTTCAAGTGAAGGGAAATTTTAATTCTAAAACACCTAAAGACATTCTATACAAGTGTGTGCCTCCAACTTTGTTGTACCATTTATGAGAAGGACCAGATATTGCTGGATAATGCAAATTGTGAGGTAAAATTTTTAAGTTACAGCTTTAGCTTAGGCATTTACAAAGCTTGGACACTGTAGACTCCTTCCAAAAATACACTATAAACATAAATGCCAAATACATACGTTTCTTACTGGGATGTTTATAGTCACGATTTTATGCCTTTACCCACCTCATCGTATTGTTAGATAAGAGTTTAGTTAATGCCTCACCTGGATATAGACAGGAAGTGTTATCATTTCACTTTTCCACAAGACTATAATAAGACATTAACCCAACTTTATTCAATGAAATTTCATTCGTATAACATTTTTAACAATGGTTATTATAACAGATATTGGTAGTGACACGAAAAAAAAAAAGTCTTTAAGCTTTTCTCTAAGTCTTGCTACGTGCTGTAGACCCCTTATAGTGACGTGAGTCTTCCAAAGATCTAATCATTTATTAGAAGTGTTTTTTTTTGTAGAGATGGATCCCTATTTCCTGAGGCCAAGTCAATAATTGTAGGCTGACTGGTAAGCATAAGGAGCACATCAAGCAGAAAATTAAACACCCGCACACGGATTAAAGTGCTTCTTCACCATGGCACATTTCTGTTATATCGATCATGTTGAAGGCTTTTTTTTCCCCGATCGACTTATTTCCAAAATAAAAAATAAAAAAGAGAGTTTTACAGGAGATGGAGCAGAAGTAGCTGTGCCAGAGAAGTAGTCCAGCCAGAGGTATTTATTTTTAAATGTAAATTTCAAGTAGAAGTCTGAAGAAGAAGTAGAAGTAGACAAGAAGTCTGAAGTAGTGGCTCAGTGATTACTGTTTTGGACTTAAGAAATGTCCTGAACTCAAACCCCAGCACCACCCTGAGTAAAGCCCTTAACTGCCCTCAATTGCTCAGTTGTATAAATTAGATAAATGTCAGTCACTTTAATGGCTTTGGTATTCAGTTTGGTTTGATTTTGTTCTACAGTCAATATAAATGTGTTTTGTGGGTGTGTGTGGGTGTAGGGCTGAAAACATATCTGAAAAATCCTTTCATTATTCAGTCAGAAATGTGGTTGATTTCTATTTTTCAAACCCAAAAAATAGCCCAACATATATGGCATTGTATAAAAAACATTTGAAAATACAGGAAAAGGCAAATCAATAAGAGTAGAAGCAGCTAACAGCATGTCTTTTACAACCTTCTAGCTTGTATTATGTAGCAGGTGGTGTATTGGAACTTGGCAGAAATGAAAGGTCAGCGATGTGTGAAAAAGAATTTTAGTTTTATACACGCAACGGAATTTTTTAATATTTCAGAATATGTTTTACAAATATTTAAACCGTAAAATGTGTTTTCATTTGATGTTTTTTTGAAGTACAACCTGGCTTGTTATTCTAAATGATAAGTTTGCCTTTAATTAGTCATTTTTCTCCATTGGGAGCAGCGAAGAAATGATCATTGAAGTCGCATGATATTTCTGCCAAATATGCAAGTGTTCTTTGGGCAAGGAAAATGAATAACGTCTATCATGAAACTCGGATTTCATTTTTTATATACGATTATATTAAGGGGGAAAAAAAAGAGTGGGTTGTGAAACAAAACGTGATGAGAAAGCGTCCTCTGTTTTAGCCATTTTGCTGAACCCATTAACGCGGTGAGTTTTTCCCGCACCGACTCATTGGAAATGCAAATGACGCGGGATGAATAAAGAATGCAAGCCTTATTAGCACCTGGCTGAGGCCCCGAGCCAGCGAGGGCGATTAGGAATGCGCAGGAGCATTCTGCGTGGAGTCAGACGTCGACTGGGGGACTGAAGGACACTGTGTTTAAAAGTCAGCCAGCTCACGTCAGGCTTGGCTTGAGCAATCCAGAGACCTCAGCACTTACATTCTCAAACATTAAGCATGTGCTGTCCCGGTGTAAACATTTCACCAAGACTGTGGTTTGAGATTATAGATATTATTGATTAGATTCTGTTTGCCGACTGTCTGCAGCTTTCTTTCGGAGAAAGCTTGGTGGCTGTGTGTAACGTTATAAACAAAAGGCCGGGGCGTCCCGGGATTTGCACTCTTTACCCGGAGGCCTGTGTGTGTTTGAAAAGAGTTCTTATTAGAATTAATGTCCACAAGTAACCGCTGTTAAGAGAAATGAAGAAAATGCATCATTTGGAATGGGATTTACCAAAAATGGGAAACAGTTAAATAGATTTCTTCCTTTACAATTCCAATTACACAAGCCCTGAAAAGTATTTGTGACGTCTCAGGGATACAAGAAAAAATAGTGTGTTAGAACGAGTGCAGTATAAACCTGGGAATACTGGCTGAGCTGTGCAGTTACGAAAAAAAGGGGGAACATCTAAGCGCAAATAACCCAGAAAAAAATCTGGAGTCTGACATTTTTTTTCAAGATTAGTGAGGAATATACATATATAATATACTGGGATCACAGACAGGATCAGGGTCTTTCCCAAATATGTAGTATGCTCAGATACTGCTTTTTAATGAATATCTTGTGAAGCCAGATCTTTTAAACAAAAGCCGGTCGTAAAACCAAATGAGGCGGGGTTGTATTGGTTAAAACAGCAAGCTGTAATTGAGTGGAACGAACCTATTAAGCATGAAAAAAAACCTCACTAAACATCTCAACTTCCCCAGGAGTATTTACGGCAAGTAGAACGAAGAAGTTCGGCTGTGGAAAAAAGGTTGATGGGGAAATTATATTCTTCCCATTTATCAAACAAGGTTCGATAAATGGTTTGATGTTCAGATGTACTTATGTTTGGATACCCCTATATAAGCAGGAAAGGCTTCGTCTGTTGTGCAAATGAATTTGGTATGATTAAGTAAACAATATGGAAGTTTGGAACAGATAAAGATGTATACCAAACGAGAAACCGATTCTGTTCATTTTGATTCTTACAATTCAAACTGGACACTGGAGCAATTTTGCCTAATGTGGAAACACCCTGACACTTCCCTGCTGAAAAAACTAAACGATAAAAACCTCTTAATGGAATTTGTTATGGCTTAATTGGTTATAATGGAAATTGTGTTGGTTTTAATGGAAATCGGAATAGCCTATGCAGGCTTCTACTTGTAATTTGTTGCCCACTTTAGGTGGCATGTTATGTCTGGATCACAAGGACAAATAGAAAACCTCTGGTAATTTTAAGATCACATGGTGCTTTCTACTGGTACCAATAAGGACCATTAGGACATCATTAAGCGTCCAGATTTCACAAATATTTTGCAGTGGGTTTTGACACAAACACACCGCGTAACAGCACTATTTAGTTAATGGTTTTAGTGGTTTCATCTGAATGAAATTTTTTTAGTGAAGAGACAATTTCTGTGATGTTGCTATTGTTTTTTGTAGCATGTTCATGCTATGCTTTGTCATTTGACTGGTGGTTTGTTGGGGGTGGGGCGATGCTGGCAATCAGCTCTGACGCACGATTCCCGAAGCAGTTTTTGTTTAATAATCAAGCTGTGATCATTAGTGATTCACAGACAACTGAGACAGAGAGAACCATGCATTTTAATTTTGTTGGGAATACCATCACGTTTCCTGCCAGAGTTCACATTTGACTACGCATAAACAATGACCCTGATCCGCTGTAGAAGACCTGAGGGAGCTCATGTGGTGCGCGGTGGCTCTGTGGAGAACAGAACAAGGCCTTTTGCTGTTAGGATCGTTTTAGGAATGGAGAGGGGGATGGGGATGGTGGGTGTCTAGAGCAGTTAGTGTAGAGGTGAATAAAAAGGAGACAGGAAGCCGTCGCCACATTTCAGTCTCACAAGACGGATTAATGAGTTTGACCTGAGGATCCCGGCAAGGTCAGAAGGATGTGGAGAGCGTTAAGCAATCAGAGAGCGAAGGCAGTGTATAGTGTTTTGAGAGTGTGTTTATTTCAGGCAAAAACTTATATATATATATATATATGAGGCTTTACCTAATAATGCATAGATGGTGAACAATATCGTGTGGTTGTTTTTTGGAGGGAGTGTTAGCAGTTTAGCGAACACCAATATTAGCTTTTACTGCATGATTTTATAGTATTGCCAGCCAGAGTCTACCCATTGTTGATTGTTCCAATATTGATTTTGTGCTATTATCGAAATTTCTGTTATATGACATTGTTTATAGGTTTATCTTAATAAAAACTTTAATAATATATCATACTGTAATTTTAAGTGAAAGCAGCTAAAAGCTCTGTAATTTCTATGATTTTCAGAATTCTGGCAATTTGAACAGAATTACCAGATCCGGGCATAAAAAAATTATTAATAAGCCTTGGCTTCACATGACCCTGTTGCTGGTTCACCACGGTTCCTTCCTTGGACCACTGAGCACAAGAGCTGCAGTTTTGGAGATGCTCTGCCCCAGTCGTCTAGCCATCAGAATTTGGCCTTTGTCAATCTCGATCAAATCCTTCTGCTCGCCCATTTTCCTGCTTCTAACAGGTCAAAATTTGAGAACAAATTTCACTAGCTACTTAATATATCTCACACACTAACAGGTGCCACGATGAAGTGTTAATCAGTGTTATTCACTGTATAACACAGTATGTATTAACCGACAAAAGATGGCTATTAAAGATGTCTAGTAGCCGTACTGAAGCACGCATGGTGCTCGTAGTGTTTCCGGTGTCTGCCCTCTCACTATATTTGATGACATGAACACGTGAACTTCTTCTCGATTGTTGATCTGAGTCCCTGGCCCCAAAAAGTTTAAGAACCAATGGTTTATGGCAGTGGTCCCCAACCCCCGGGCCAACTGGGTCAAATGGTACTGGGCCGCACAGAAAGAATACATAACTTACATTATTTTAGTTTTATTTATTATCTGCACTCTTCATGCATGTCGGTCACATGTCTTACCGACATCCACTACCTTCTTAAAGAGGCTGCTCCGGCCGGTAACGCATAATACATTAGCGCTAAATTCAAACCCCTAAGCGAGCAAAATTAACAAAAAATAACACAGTGGATTCACGTTTATTATTATATTTAGAAAATACCAGTTTTTGTTTTTAAATACAACATTTTATTTTGTTGTATTTATCCGCCACACCTTAAAGGCCGGTCCGTGAACATATTGTCTGACATTAAACTGGTCCGTGGCACAAATTTTTTTTAAAAAAAGTAAAAAAAAAAAAAAGTTTAAAAAAAAGGTTTGAAGTCTATAGGACTTATAATAGATATGTCGTCACATGATGTGATTATTCTTTCATATTACCCAATCCATAGTGCTTCAGAGATCTGTCGATCTGAAAAACTACCCAATGAATCCTAGATCGGAATCTAAAATTGTTTTAAATCCAGTTAATACATTTATTATTAATAAAGCTGTTATTTCATATTATAAACAGTTTCAGCTCTGGCTTATCATGGTGTTTCGTGAGTTTCTGGCCACAAGCATCAGAATATTGGCACCAGTCTTGGTTACAGAGATGACAGACTTTTGAACACAATAGGTTTCTTAGATCAAGACAAAATTACTGGATTAAAAAAAGTTATTTAAGTTCTCTGAAAGAGTTGGCAGCGGATGAATAGGATTCTTGCGTGTTGATCGACACGCACTGGAAAAGGTCTGCCGTTGCGTGATTTCACTGTGGGTCAAATGCCCTTTTTTGTAAAAGTAGGCAAGTCCTAGCCACATTTAATAAAGAAACATACCAGACTATTATGAGACGATTACTGCATTCACAGAGAGGCTGCAAATCTCATAATTCCTGTAATTCAGAATGCTCAGAATCAGAACGATAAAAAAACAGAAAACCTCAAATCAGAATTCTGACTAAGGAGTCTGGAATGGTGTCCTGAACTCTGAGTTCCACTGAGTTTAACCATTGAAGCTGACTCAACATGGCTGCCTATTGCAACAGCAAAAAAATATGTAAAACTAAATGAGTAAATAAGCAAATACTTGTGTAAACAGGTATAAATAATAACTGTAAATGTTCACTGTTTTGAGGAGAAATATATCTGTCCCTGATTGCACTTAGCTGGTTAGCTTATAATTGTAAAATGTCCAAAAAAAGTTTTTTGGGTTTTTTTTGTCCCTTTTTATCTTTTCGGTATCTCTATATAATCACAACATGCAATTGACTGAAGTGTGTGTAAATATGACTATAACTTTTTAACAGCCTGAACATAAAAGCTATATTGTGTCTTGTAAAGGTGTACTAAAGTAATATTGTGTGTTTACTCCTACTCTAGCCAAAGCAAGAACACATACTCAGTATTAAGCCTATTTAAATCGAACCCTGGTGCATTTTTCCGCTCTGCCTTCTTCTAAAAAAAGTGAAAACCCAATAGTCACACTTGGTGCACACCAAATCAACAAGTCCAACACTGTTTGATTGAGGTGCTCTTTCTGTTATTATGTGTGGTGTGAAACCAAACCACATGAGCTAAAAGTATCAATTTCACTCAAATCCAGACCCTGCAAAAAACGTGATGTGAAAAAGACCTAAAGATGAAGTGTTTGTGTGTGTAAGGGATTTTTAGAATGTGTCGGCTGTGTTAGTTACAGCTGATTAAGCACAAGCCGAACGAGCGCTCGCAGGAAACCTAAAATTAAATCTGAAGTGTGGATATGAGTCTGCTCGTGCCTGTGTATATATTATGGGAGTCTGAAAAATTCTTATATACACCACATAAAATATGAATGGGAATTTTGTGCGCTTAGAGGCGAGCGCCAGACTTTGTTGGCCTCATTAGATACGTTTGACCCGAGGCATTGTAGCGTGAGCTTTTATACGACTTTGGCATGCACGTGTTACATTAAAGCTGTCAATATTTTTCCCAGAACAGTAGTTTAGTCCGTGATCAGTGTGTCAGTGCATGCATTACAGGTTGACTAATGTATGTTGTTTGGAGCAGGGGTGGGGCTTAGATAGGGGCAATAGGGTGCCTCCAGCTAGCATATATAATGAGCAAATGCTTATTGCAGATCCTGGTAACTTTTGAATGTACTACTGAATAGTATTTTTGAGCATTCAGGTGTATTAGTTTAGTACGCTTGAACAGCTCTGTGTATACAACAATCTTCTTCGTAAAATGCTATGTCTATCACAACAAAATCAAAATATAGAAACTTGAGGGCCTGCTTTTATAAGAGCATTACCCTTGTGGAGTGTGACATCACAAATAAATTCAATGTTGAACAAGGACATTACAGACATTCAGTAACAACAGGGCCAGTCATGTTTTGCCTCTTATTGCTAGCTAGCGCACTTTCATTTACTTTCATTTCTCGAGAATTAGCAATAATTTGCAAATGTACTGTATTACTGTTTAACGTAATGTCTCTAACTCTATTTTGTGGTTTCTTTTATAGAGATGGGCACAGATCTGCCTGGTCCAGTAACCATGGCAGGTGCTGTTGTGGGTGCAGGGCAGGTGAGAATGGGGGGCAACATGCCAGGACGAGGGGGCAAGAGGAGATCTACAGGGTAAGTAACCCGTCTTTTGAATTTTGAGCTCATTGACAAGATGATGCCATGATGTACTGTATGGGGCAGTGACTTACCCGAACTGATTAGTCATCCGTGGTTTGGAATCAAGTGTTTTGTAATTATATTATGTCTCGCGAATTCAATTTCAAGGAAATCGAACAGGGTCTGATTTTCTACCTCCAGGACTTTCTGTCACCCGCTATATCGTATTGATTTTCTCATTATTTAATATTTCATATGTGTGCGAGTACAGTAACTCTGGAGAATGCTTACAGGTCAAACATCATGCCAACTTTGGTTGGGATACTGTATATCTTTCCCTCCTGGCACTAATTGTATTTTTTACACTGTTCCTGCGCTGATTTGCCATAAATCTACGTTGTTACAGGATGCAGCCATTTTCTCCAGTTCTATTAGATCTGAACACCATTAGGCAACCTTTCACTTTATTAAAGAACCGTAATTAAATCAGTGTGAGCTTTCCAGCTTGTTGGATCTCAGTGGCTGTAAATCTCATTAGCACCAGCCAGGCCTAAACACTTAATTCTTTTTAACTGATAAGCAGTGTGTCCAAAGCCTAGGCTTTCCAAATCTTTCTGCTGTCCAAGTTTCTTTGATTGTATGGCAGCTAATAGTCCAGAAGGATGAGGACTTACATGTGGTACTTTTGACACACATATAGAGAGCCATTGCTCTTTTTGAATTGCCCTCTTCAGAAGTTAACAGATGGCTGCGTAGTGACTGGGTAGCATTTGATAGAGATCGTAGAGCTGTGAGATAAACTTGATTTAGCTAATGTAACAGCCAACATGCACTGAAATAGACAACAGATGCAGCCTGATTATGCAACACATAAGGTTACTATAAAACCAGCCAATTTTAATTGTGACCAAGATAATTTTTTGTATGAGTTTGGTATGTGGGAGAGTTATAGTTGCTCTCACCAGTTATTTGATTTATTTATACTAGTATCAGTGGAAAATATGTGTTGAGCCAAGTTCTTCGCTGCTGTTTGGATTAGTGATGAGAACTGGAATGTGGAATATATAAAACGGTGTCACCGACTCACAGACTGATTTCTGGATATGAAGAATTTTAGTTGGCCGAGACAAAACCCGTAGCAAAGTAGATAAACATCTGCAAAACCAAATAACCATAGTTCATTTAGTCCAGTTTTCTACACATGAATGAGCTGTGCTTCTAATTTTTCGTGACTCGAAAATTTGTGGCTTATCGAGTCACACGCAGTTCTGTAACAGGTCAAATGATACCGAGACACAACAGACAGAGAAGTATTTGTTTGCATCCCATGTCAAATTCAAACTATATTTGCATAATTCTCAAAATATGGGGCTTTCTGACAGCCAAAAATCTATTCAATTATTTATTTATGTTTTACTTTTAGAATATGTAATGACCTTGTCCTTTAATTTGACTCTATTACTTGACTATGACTAATTGTCATTGTGGCATTAACACAGTCTGTTACACCAAGGCCCAAATTCTATTAATAATCCATTTTCCAAAATAGCATCACCACATTTCAAGCACACAATGGTGTAAGTCACAGGAAAGCTATTTAAATATAATAATAACAAAAAAAACCCTGAATTTATTAGAAAGTAATTGTGTAGAGTGAAGGAAAATTCAACCAGCACGTATTCTTCTAAACCTTGACCCTTGAATCTCTTTGTGATTTCAGAATTTAAGAAGAACATATGTTGATGAGGTTCAGTTAGTCAAGTTTACATTATAAACATTCTGTTAATGATGATGGACCTATATGACACTGTATTTCAAATCGATTGCAGTACAATTGGTTTTCTGGACAAGCAACTTTTCCAGGAAGTTATATAGTAACATACATTACATGGAGCTTCTAGAAATTTCTAGACATTCTAGAAACTACTTCATGACTAATAGGTTAAGAGCCAGGTTAGTCACTGTACTCTAGGATAGTAATTCATTTCTCACCTGTACTTATCAGAGTTCATGACTCTAGTCAGTAGTGTTTAAATAAACCTCCATTGAGAAACAAAATATTCCCACTTTAAACATTATATAAATATAAACTAATTATTAATAAAGAGGCATTTAAAGTAACTCTTGTCCCCATTCAGTCATGTTAGCTGTTTACATCCCTCCAAAAAATAAACTACATTGCCTGTGCAATATTTTCCACAAAAATTAACATAGACACATCAATCTGATCCTAAGTTATTATATCAGGGGTAGCACCAGCCTTGATCAGAATCAGAATGAATGTACCATCTGCTCAAAACAGGGTCCAGGACTTCTAGGATTCTGTGAAGCAGAGCCAAGGTGTTTATGATTTTTTAATGTAGAGTTAATTTATTTTATTTACATTTGTTAAATATGATCTGTTGTTCATGAAAAGTTCAGGATTGGAGAGAAATATTCTTTTTTTAAACTATATGGACATAGGTTTTAAGGACACCTGACCCATTCATATGCGGTTTTCGAACATCCCATTCCACATTTAGTCAACAATTGCTGTTATAACAACTTTTAGTGGAAGATCTTTCCCTCTTTGTGGAAGATCTTCCACTACATTTTGCAGTGTGGTTGTGGAGATGCTCATTCAGTCAGGTTCTGTTAGGTCAGGTTCTGATGTAGCTTTGGGATTCCAAATTCATCCCAAAGGTGTTCTCTAGGTCAGGGTTTATAGCTCTACAATAGGAGCTTTATGGAGCTTGCTTTGTACACAGGGGTCTTCTAGTTCATTTGTAGGGATTATTTAATGTTACCACATTCAAAAACAGCCTATAAAATTGTGTGCCTCCAACTTTGTGGTAACAGTTTGGAAAAGAACCACATATGATTGGAAAAGACAGGGCTCTCATTACTTTTGTCCATATGGACGCAGAACACAATGTCTTTCAGTTGTTTGCCAAAACACCTCTAATATAATGGACAACTTCAGAAGTGAAACCCAGGCCTGTCACTATGTGGATGTCAATGCCGGATTGATATCTGACGATCCGTAGAGCTGTTGAGGATGATGTTCCGATCCTCCTCATTGCATGATTATAATTTTGATATGACCCTAAATCTTTCATTAAAAACAAAAAAACACACACAAAAACAATTAGTCACACTGCTTCCAGATGGATATTTCAATTGATTAATCATTGTGCATAGAATGACGCATCCATGGTTTAATAGTTCATTTTGCCTGGGTTTTTAACCCAACACACATTGAGACAACACACACACACACACACACTTTAAGAGACGGAGATTGTTGTTTTGATGTACCATATGGTGTTCAGAATGTCCTGTCTAAACGGAACAGTTGCTTTTATTCCTATTAATCACATTAAAACTGTGAAAACACTCATATGCATGCGGTTTCCATAGATACAACATTTTAGTCGCCCACATGCTGGCATCGGTGACACTTTCATCAGTGACATGTCTGCACTTCAGCAGCATGTCTATGGATAACTGTAAATCAATTATTGACCTTTAGGCTGGAAGTTGAAGAGGTACAGAAAAGTTGGTCTGTTTATTTGTTGATTTTTTTACGCTAGTTTAAAAATTTTGAACATCATGTAAAAGTGGATGCACCATTCAGTCATAACATTGAAACCATTCAAGCACCTGTCAAGGGGTGGGATATGATAGGCAGAAAGTGAATATTGGAAGCGGGAAAAATGGGCAAGCATGAGGGTCTAAATGAATGAAATTAAATAAATGACGTAAAATTGTGCTAACTGGAGACTGGATCAGAGCTTCTCCATAATGGCAGGTATTATAGTGTTCTTGGTATACAGTGGTTAACTAGCTATCAAGAACTGGTTATAAACATGGCCAGTACAGCTCATTAATGTGTGTGATGAAATGGCCAACCTGTCTCGTCTGATTCCTCTGGAGAGCTACAGCACCACAATTTGCTGACTCATGCTATCTATGATGCTATCTATGATAGAAAACAGAGTGCATCACAGCTTGCTGATTTTGGGGTTATACACAGTGCCTTGCGAAAGTATTCGGCCCCCTTGAACTTTGCGACCTTTTGCCACATTTCAGGCTTCAAACATAAAGATATGAAACTGTTATGTTTTTTGAAGAATCAACAACAAGTTGGACACAATCATGAAGTGGAACGAAATTTATTGGATATTTCAAACTTTTTTAACAAATATAAAAAACTGAAAAATTGGGTGTGCAAAATTATTCAGCCCCTTTACTTTCAGTGCAGCAAACTCTCTCCAGAAGTTCAGTGAGGATCTCTGAATGATCCAATGTTGACCTAAATGACTAATAATGATAAATAGAATCCACCTGTGTGTAATCAAGTCTCCGTATAAATGCACCTGCACTGTGATAGTCTCAGAGGTCCGTTTAAAGCGCAGAGAGCATCATGAAGAACAAGGAACACACCAGGCAGGTCCGAGATACTGTTGTGGAGAGGTTTAAAGCCGGATTTGGATACAAAAAGATTTCCCAAGCTTTAAACATCCCAAGGAGCACTGTGCAAGCGATAATATTGAAATGGAAGAAGTATCAGACCACTGCAAATCTACCAAGACCTGGCTGTCCCTCTAAACTTACAGTTTATACAAGGAGACGACTGATCAGAGATGCAGCCAAGACGCCCATGATCACTCTGGATGAACTGCAGAGATCTACAGCTGAGGTGGGAGGACAACAATCAGTCGTATACTGCACAAATCTGGCCTTTATGGAAGAGTGGCAAGAAGAAAGCCATTTCTTAAAGATATCCATAAAAAGTGTCGTTTAAAGTTTGCCACAAGCCACCTGGGAGACACACCAAACATGTGGAAGAAGGTGCTCTGGTCAGATGAAACCAAAATCGAACTTTTTGGCAACAATGCAAAACGTTATGTTTGGCGTAAAAGCAACACAGCTCATCACCCTGAACACACCATCCCCACTGTCAAACATGGTGGTGGCAGCATCATGGTTTGGGCCTGCTTTTCTTCAGCAGTGACAGGAAAGATGGTTAAAATTGATGGGAAGATGGATGAAGCCAAATACAGGACCATTCTGGAAGAAAACCTGATGGACTCTGCAAAAGACCTGAGACTGGGACGGAGATTTGTCTTCCAACACGACAATGATCCAAAACATAAAGCAAAATCTACAATGGAATGGTTCACAAATAAACATATCCAGGTGTTAGAATGGCCAAGTCAAAGTCCAGACCTGAATCCAATCTGTGGAAAGAACTGAAAACTGCTGTTCACAAATGCTCTTCATTCAACCTCACTGAACTCGAGCTGTTTTGCAAGGAGGAATAGGCAAAAATTTCAGTCTCTCGATGTGCAAAACTGATAGAGACATACCCCAAGTGACTTACAGCTGTAAGCTATAAGGGGGCTGAATAATTCTGCATGCCCAATTTTTCATTTTTTTATTTGTTAAAAAAGTTAGAAATATCCAATAAATTTCGTTCCACTTCATGATTGTGTCCCACTTGTTGTTGATTCTTCACAAAAAATTAGTTTCATATCTTTATGTTTGAAGCCTGAAATATGGCAAAAGTTCCCAAAGTACAAGGGGGCCGAATACTTTCGCAAGGCACTGTAGCTGCAGAGTGCCTGTATGGAATCCACCAAATGCACATATGAAGGGGAAGGTGAGCATCAGAACTGGACGATAAAGAAATCATGTGGATTGCCAGGTGTATGTCTGTCGCATATTTGGGGAGGAAATGACACCATGATACATTTAGGAAGAATCCAATCCAACAGAGTCAGTGTGATGCTCGGAGCAGTTTTTTAATTTACCAGTTTGAAAACTGTGTTTGATTAAACACAATGAAGAAACCAGGCCTGGCATCACAGCGCCATCTGTCTGACATATGTGAAATAAACGTTGTAAAACAAATCTCCATGAGCCTGTGTCCCAGGTTTTAATACTTGCAGGCAGCATGACATGATTTGCTCATGTCCATAATTGGAAAAGTGATAGAAAAAAAGAGAAATAGCAACATATAATAGAATGTAAAAAATGTGTAATATATCGTGTTTTTTTATATCTTGTATACTGTTTTGCTCGTAAATCAGAAATGCTGCAGAAATGAGCTGACCTAATGCTGCACAACATTGATATCATGACACATTGTGTCACTTTTGAGATATTTAGTTTTTTCAACCGTTTTAAAATATATATTTTTTTTAATAACAAATACTTTTGAAGCGTATTTAATGTCCAAACTGAATTTTGTCCAATTGAAAAAAGTTGCAATTTCATTACAGAACAGTCTCCTTTTCTTTGCTTTTTGTAGACATTTAATAGAATATGGTTTTGTGGTGCTATTTATAAACAAATATATTCACACAGTAATTTCTTTCTCTTGCAGGATGGACTTTGACGATGAAGATGGTGAAGGGCCGAGCAAATTTTCAAGGTCTGAATTCTGGCAGATTATGAAACATCTTTCTATCACATTTTAATTACATTATCACAGATATATAAATAAATCTCATTTTGATTTATTTCCTAAATCAAACACTATGAAACTATACATTATATGTACAAGTTTGTGGAAACTTGTAGCTACAAGACTTTTATGTGCTTCCTTAACATCCCTTTCCACATTTACCGTATTTTTCGGACTATAAGCCGCTACTTTTTTTCCTACGTTTTGAACCTCGCGGCTTAAACAACAAAGCGGCTTATTTATGAATTTTTCCTGGGTTTTTCCCGGTTTCACAAACTTCAAGCCAAAAAACTGAGACCCAAAACATTAGACCAATTACATTTCCGAACAGAAACAAAAAAACGGATAAACTCCTGAGAGAAATAGTTGTGAAAGGAAGGAGGAAGACAGTGAACAATGACTTTCTTGGTCGGCTACTGTTTAGATACAAGCCATTGTAACGCGTTGAGTCTGGGTCATGGGATAGCGCGCTAACTCCATTTGCAACAGAAATCATAAAGCACAGACAGGTTTCCAAAACTCGTGCTTTTTTATTTTTCTTGGCAACAGCATTACGGGTTAGTCAAAGAAACTTAGAAATGAGCATCAGAAATCAATAAGGACATATTCCTCAGTCTTGCGCACACATGCAGTAATACCGGAAAAATGCGGCAGCAGCCTATTCCCAAAATGCCGCTCTGCTCTTAAAGGAGCCACAACATATTTCACCCGTTACACCGTGTAACAGTCTTTCGTTAAAGCCTGTGTAAAGTTCATTAGTTTCAGTGTAGACACCTGCGGCTTATACACAGGTGCGGATTATTTATGTTTAAAATAAAAATATTTGTCAAATTCAGTGGGTGTGGCTTATACATGGCTGCGCTTAATAGTCCGGAAATTATGGTAGTCCATATTTGTTGCTACAATAAACTAATACTTTCTTCATATTCTTAAAACATTCTTTTAGGAAGATGTTCTATTAGTTTTTGGAGTGTGCTTGTGGAGATTTGTGCTCATTCATCCACATAAGTATTACTAAAATCAGGTACTGATATAGAGTGAGAAGGTCTGGGGTGTAGTCAGTATTCTGATTTATCCCAAAGATGCTTAATTGGGTTGAGGTCAGAGCTCTATAACAGGCCACTCAAGATCTCCCACTTTAGGCTTTATGGATCTGGTTTTGTGCACAAGGATATTGTCATGCTGGAACAGGTCTGGGTTTCTTAGCTCAAGTGAATAGCAAATTTAATGCAACCGCATCAAAACACATGCTATACAATCATGTGCTTTCAACTTTGTGGAAAGTTTTAGTAAGAACAGAATATGTCTGGAGAAATCCAGTTTCCAAAAACTGTCCATATAGTGTATAAAGATTCTCCAGCATTCACATCAAATACCATAAATCATGTATTTATTATTTTGCATCTTTGTGAAATCATATTTTATCCATTTTTATTAAGATATTTTTTTTTCCTCTCAGTCATGCTTCACCTTGAGTTTGTGCCATTTGAAACGATTTAATCATGTTTTTGATTTTTTTTTGCCTCATCATGTTGTTTCTTTTCAGTCCATGTTCTCCGTGTATCCTTAAGTCCCCGGAGTGGAGACACTGCCCTCTGCTGGCCGCACTACAGCTAATTTCAGCACTGCTCCTGTCTTCCAGTATAAATGCTAGACTCCCAACCCAGCCATGCAGCCTCAAGCAGTGTTATAGCATCTCAATCAGCACCAAGTGTTTAATAAACCATTAGATGCAACAACCCGAAATGTGGCGGAATTAAATTTTGCACATTTTAATGACATGCTAATTGCCTTGTAACAATAACAGATAGATCAGTAGATAGATACATTAAAATGCAATAAAAATGTGTGCAAGATAATAATTATAATACTGATTTGAAACACTTGTAGCCCTTCTCATCATTCGGTTCGATTTTGACCGCTAATCAAATATGATTGCGGATTTGAAAAGCGATTGATAATTGTGTGTTTGCATAATTAGAGAGAATGTATAGGGGCTTTAAAAGTGATTTCAAAGACCGCCATCTTTTAGCCTTTTTTTATGCGACCTTCTTGTGGTTTTGTTATATTCAGAATAAAGCAAGATCACATTTTAATAGGGCTGCATGGTCTCAGTCAGGCTGCTGAACTAGTGATAAGCTGTATGTAAGGGATAATTTATGGTACGGTCTATGCTGCATCGCATTAATGCATGATTTCTAGGCAAAATTGATGTAATGCACGTGGATTGTTCAGCTTTTACCACGGTCATCTGCCAACAAAGCTGTAATCGAGGTTTGCACAGGAACAAATCTGACTGAAAGGATAAAAACTGTTTTTGCAATTTTGGTAGTTTTACATTGCATGCCAAAGCAGCGCTAGCATGCTATATGTAGCCATTGTTTTTAGTCTATTTTGCGTCAGCCGTCTCACTCAGTATGCAACGAAAACTGTATGTTGCTTTTTGGTTGCAAGTGTTCAGACTTTTAATTTCGAAAGGTCATTAAACTGAATTCAATTGGCCACACCTTCCAGCCAATGAGAATCAAGCATTCAGACAGCCAATGCTATAAACATAGACTGTACCATATAAGAGGGATAAATCAATTTGTTTTGTGTCTTTAATTCATTTGACATCTTGGGTCCATTTTCTTTTACATACAATATATGCTTCATTCACAAACATAAACACACTTGAATTCAGTATCTTAATTATCAAGCGTCAAATCCATTCTGCTATTATTATTACTTATTCCTTCTTTCTGTTTTTTTTCTGTTTGCAGGTATGATGATGATCAAATGCCTGCTGATAAAGAACGTTATGCAAGGTAGGGCGACGTGGCACTGCTGGGATTCTGTCGCTGAGACAGAGGCTCTTCTGTTGAGCCCAGCCTTCGCCTTTGTCCTGGCAAGAAGTCGTGAGAACGAACAAGTGATCGGGGAGACTGACTGCTAAACATATAGATACAGATAAATCGATAAAAATATTCATTGTTTTGGGGTGATACTTTAGTGTGTAAATGAGGTAGAATTGGAACACACTGTATATAGAAACTGTAGAAGGTTCTTTTAAATACTAAGTTACTGCTTAGCTAATAGAACTGTATTGGATGGTTCTGTTTGTTTGCTCTCATGAATCCATATTTAGGATTTAACCGTTCTTTATTTAGAAACAACCGGATAAAGTGTCCTACACAGAAATAAATACCAATACAACGAGGAGGCACATTAGAGCACACTGGTGTGATTGACAGGAAGCTTGAAAGCTTTCCATAAAGGTTCACAGGACATCTGGTTTAGACTGTGTCCAGCCCGGGATCCCAAGCGAAGGAGATCTTTACTTAAAAGATAAAATGATTTTAGGACAAAGAAAAACCACATTTATTACCATGAAGTGAGTGATGCAGCTGAGGTTGAGAAAATGTAAGAGCCAGATGTGTATTATATTAAAATTACAAAAGAAACAATTAAAATAATAAATGTTTTTAGGTTATTTTAGGCCACAACCATTTTCAGCTCTTAATTCAAATACAGATTATGGATATTTGGAGCCAAAAAGGCATTGCTTTGCACAGTGAACTGCTGATGTTAGAGAACCACTATATTGCTTAAGCTGAATTTGTTTTTATTTAGGTCACACCAATTGTCAGCTTTAAATCCAAATAGAGATATGGATTTTTGGAGAATATAATAGATACTAATGCACCTCGTACCATTGTTTTACACCCGTTAGTTTATTGATTTATTGCAGTTCTGCTGTAAATTTTTCTTTCCTTGTAGTCGATGTTAAAGAACCACTTCAGCGCATGCGTTGGGGTTAAACCGATCTCCTGCAAGCGTGATTAATTATGTTGGAGTGCCTTGATGTGAGAGACATGTGAGCGATATAAACTTGAAATACTGCACGTCCTAACTAAAGCAAAATGTCAGATAATTGATTTAATTATTATTATAAATTTTTGCAAAGACATGAAACGCACATCACTTCTCACGTTAATTCTTTTTATATCATGGTTAATTTAGCTTCATGCTCCATATGTCCATTCAGTATTAATGTAGTTAAATTGTGTGGGGTTTTTTTTCCAATTATGCAGTTAGATTTATTTTTAAAATAATTTATTTAGCTTTTTTTTTTATGCAGCCAGCTGTGTCCGTCTAACTACAGCCTCTAATTATCTCCTAGTTCTGCGTGACTCTTTGTCGTGCCGAGCTGTCGGACTCAGATGACTAACACAACTGTCCTGACACTTGGGATTTATAATGCTACTTTCTCTTTTCTATTGAAATTCACTTTATAAGGCAACTCTGAGGGAAAAAAATGACTATGTACCCTAATGAGTATCTGAGCTGAACAGTGAAGAGGAATAATGATGTGTTAAGGGTAGGAACACAGCGATTCTACTTAATAAGGTGAAATTTGTCTTCAGTTTTTAAAAAACGGGGATGAAATGCAGATCTAAGACATGTGCAGCATTTTCAGGATCCTAATGCTAATCAAAGAGATTATAAACCTCATTGGCTTGATGCAGCTTTACTGAAATCCAGATGTAGATTTTGTGGAAAACTCTCTTAAATGAAACGAGGAATGAAGCTTGAGGAAAAACCAGACCCTCTTATGGGTGATTCCAGCTAGCAAGACTACAAATCATTAAAGTATACAGGCTTAGCCAAATATTGCTAAAGTCTTCCTTCGGTAATCACGTGCAGTTTTTTTGTCCTGTGGACATTCATTTTATTTGAATTACTAACAGGAGCATTTACTAATAAATTTTCGACTTCAAATTATTTATTCTGTTTAACAAGCTAGCTTAAACTTAGATTCAATTAAATTTATTTTCTTGCAAATACATGCTAGTTAGCGCCTGTTAACCATAAAGATGAGTGATTTGAAGTAGTTAATAGTAGTAGCTAGAAGTCATAGTTTGTTGTTTAACACTATAAACGTTGTCATTATTAGCTGCTAGTGTAGAATATAATTTTGTCATTTCACCAATATACAATAAAGTACACAGTGAAATGAATTAACATTGCATCAGGACCAAGGTGCTACAATATACAACATAATAAACACAAGATAATGCAAGAACATGCAACTAACTAGGACACTACATAAAGTACATAAAGTTAATAGTTTAGTCATAAAAACAGGTAAAACTAAATGAATTCATAGTAATATTTCACATCACAGTCAAAGTCTTAAGGTAGCAAAATCTCTAACTGCCTGAATAGCACAGGTATCAAAAGACATTCCATGGATTTTAAGAATTCAAGATGTCTTCTTGCATGCTCGGCTAAGTCAAGCTAATCGAAACTCTATAGTTGTGTAACATCTGTAGAATACGAACATCACGTAAATATACAAAGCATTTTGTTTTTAGGTTTGTTTTGTAATTGTGGTTGTTCAATGATGTTTTGGAGAAGAAAGCTGTGCCAGTCAGCCATACAATGCTGCTGGGGTACAGAGAGAGTTAGCGGAGCTCCTTGAGACAGCGGAGCGAGACGAAACTCCTTGAGACAGTGGAGCGAGACAGAGCTCCTGACAGTGGTGGATTGGCAATGAGCTCTGAGCTAATAGTTCTTCCTGGTTTTGATGTTTTGAGTTATTTAACTCTGTATGTGCATCGACCCATGCAAAAAAACGCGGTTCATAGAATGGGGAATTACTATTGAAGTATTTTTCTTTAGGTGCTGTACAGCATTCAACACAGAACTTTTTAAGACGTGGTCATTACAGTAGAAGGTTATTCAATCAAAAAACATTAAGTCTGGAGCCAAGTTCCAATCAGGCATCTAATTAAGCGTAGTTTTCTTGCGCTCCAGTTTTTATTAAATAAATATGAATTAATTATGAGTTTACTCCCTTATTAATCATAGAACAATCAGACTTCTGTTCACTAATTATAGTTCATAATGATTTGGTTATTACATACATATAAAGCACTAGCTTTTCCCTGTTTCTCTGTGCAGAGAGAACCACAGTGAGATCGAGCGACGCCGACGTAATAAAATGACGCAGTACATCACCGAGCTGTCAGACATGGTGCCCACCTGTAGTGCGCTGGCCAGGAAACCCGACAAGCTCACCATCTTACGTATGGCCGTGTCACACATGAAGTCCATGAGAGGAACTGGCAACACGTCCACTGATGGAGCCTACAAGCCCTCCTTCCTCACCGAGCAGGTGGGCAGCCTGGTTTCACCACCACACAAATTACACTGGATTGATTTGACTTTTTTGTGGACGAAAATCCTTTTTTTTTTTTTTTTTTTTTTTTTTTTTTTTACAGATTTATTCATTCATTTGAGATGAATTTGTCCCAAAAAAATTATTATTATATTATAAAGCGAATCAAATTCTCGATTTATACCATTGATACTAGAAGTCGACCGATAGTGGATTTCACCGATAGCTAGGTTGAATTGTACTTTTTAGAAACCGATTAATAAACCGATGGATACTGGATAAAAAATAAAAAAAATCTCACAGCATTTACAGTTAGTGATTAGACACATCTGTTTTCAATCACACACACACACACACACACACACACACACACACACACACACACACACACACACACAAAATCACTTTTGAATCATAGAGGACTTAGTACACACTTTGTTGCTCTTGTCTTTGCCAGTATCAAGCCTTTGTAATGTTATTTTCTATTCGACCTGGACCTGTGTTTGTCACAGCCACTTAATATTAGCCTGTTCTCTGATATTATTTGATATTGTGTGTTGACACCTGGCTTCGATCTATCGATTTTGTACCATTGCCATGGTGTTTATTTTCTGCTTTAGTCTGCACCTGCATCTTTCCAGTGCCCTTTTGAATGACAGTAATATCTTAATTTAGCAGAGGTATTAAAAGTTAAGTAATTTTTCACAAAAGAAAAAGATGCCTGCCTCAAACCACAGGATGATTTTATTTACTGATGGTAAATTGGATGTCAAAAGCATTAGATGGAGTAGAAACTGAAAGCGTAGATGCTCAAAAACAGATATTATTTAGGGTTCCGAATAATAGCAAGAGACTGAGAAAGAAAATAAGTAAATGAAAAAAATGTCATATGCATATTTTTTTTTGTCTATAACTGCTGATTGTCTAATCACCTTACATTTTGCAGATGATCTCCAGATAAAGCAACAGCAAAGACACATCCTTGAGCCATTACTCATATTGACATTTGGAACAAGAGCAAAAATGTGCGAATCAAATTAATTTTTTTCTCTGACAGCTTCAAGGTGCCAAAAAAGTCATAATGGATTCTTTCGAAAAGAGAAAAGCTAGGGTTCTTCTATTTTTTTTCCTCTGCGGATGCTTTCATGCAAAACATTTTGAAGTTGAGGTTAAACAGTGGCAGCTTGAGAGTAACAGAATCTGACCGGACAACCTTCTAATTGGAATATTAACCAGTAAACCATCACTGGCAATTGAGCAGTTCAAACAGTACATTAGGCAAATCTTAGCATTCTTCTTGGTCTGGATCACAATGCCTGGTGTGTTTTGTTCCGCAGGAGCTGAAGCACTTGATCCTGGAGGCGGCTGATGGCTTCCTGTTTGTGGTGGCTGCAGAGACGGGCCGTGTGATCTACGTGTCAGACTCAGTGACCCCCGTGCTGAACCATCCTCAGTCCGAGTGGTTTGGGAGCACTCTGTACGAGCAGGTACACCCTGACGATGTGGACAAACTCCGCGAGCAGCTCAGCACCTCTGAGAACTCCATGACCGGTAAGACATTTGAAATGACCTATCTAGGCACACGGGTCTACTAAAGATATCTCTGAGCTTACCCAGGAAAACCAAGCATATCAGTAACAAAAAGCAATAGGGAAACTATTGAATTATTATCTATGACTTTTAGAACGTATGTTACTACAGTGAGATGAATAGAAATGGTACACTTGATGGAAAAAAAGTCTTGGACATCTGACTTTGCCAGCTATATGCGGTTCTTCCTCAAATTGTTACTACAAAGTTGAACACAATTGTGTTTTTGGATGCAGTTGCATTAAAATCATTCCTTCATTCTTATGCTCAGGTGTCCACAAACTTTGGATGTAGTTATAAAAGTGAAGAATGTATAAACCCTCTGATTGGTGTTTAAAGGCCTAAAAAAATGCACTGAAAAGCCCTATATTTATCTATAGTTTATCTATATTGTGGTAAAGCATTATCTCTATAGAAGATAATAAACATGTAGTCTGATGATGCAAATTAAGAATGTGGTTGTTACATCATGCATCACACTGAATTTTCTAAACTGTTTGATGGAATGTAACTAGTAATTCTTCTCGTCAGTTGTAGTCAGAGACTAGCATGGATTTGTAGTTATTATAAAAGTCAAATAATGCATTGTACAATAGACTACAGCTACCAAACAGCTCCATTTATGTTATTGTTATGTTGTTATGTGTGTACTATTATTTTCAAGCAACTAAGAACCTTAGTGTTGTTTGAAAAGGTATCAGAGAAGCATAATTTTGACACCTCAAAAGCCTGGAAGCGTACATCCAGATTCATCCCTCTGCTACAGGAAGTCTAATTTATTACACGTTTCCTCACCAGAGGGCACTCTAAACTCGCACATCTGTCATCCCTCTCTCCCGCTTGTTTCCCGCCTGCATCATTCCTCTCTCATTTTGGCATTTTACAGAATAGCCTGCTAACAAGCAAGATATATTCCACCAGGGTGAACTTGCATTATGCAAATGAAATCATTCTTACGGATTCTTACTGAAAGATTTTATTCCCTACTATTAATATAGCATCTTTATTTTAATTTAATGTAATGTGACCGTTTAAACGGGTCGATTTGAGCTCACGTCTGTCATCGGGATCCTCGGTTACACTCATATATATTTGATATTTTTATACATTATTGCAGCCTGTGTAAGTAATGCAGTTTTGACCACAAAAGAAATAACCACAAAAAAGGTGTATTTCAAGTTGTCTTCTAAATTGACTATAGAGGAGTTTGATACATTGCTTGCTGCAGGCAGATCCATTAAAAAAAAACAATTATATGATGTATTTGTGGTTGTTTAGGAGTTCAGTGCACACTGAAATCAATACCAGTGACTATTAACTGCACCAAAGAACTTTAAAATAATGTCCAGAAAATCCAACCTAAATGAATCTGACAGTGGAGAGAATGTATTGCATTGGTGTAATATAGTCATTAACAGAGGTAGGGGTTGCATTGATTAGTTGACGAATGCTGTTCATGATGGAATTCTGATCCCACCTACTCCTGTACTTAATCTTGTTTTCTGTTCGAGCAAAAATAAAAATCCAATAACAAAATAGCACGATGGCAGAGTGAATTCGGTTATGGCCACCACTGTGTGAAAGAGCACATTCAGTGCTATGGTTTGCATTTTACTTTATAGTTCTATTCAAGCTCCTTTGAGATTGGTTATCACAGCTACTGTAGGAGCTGCCAATCAAATCTTTTTTAAGATGCTACTGAGACCAGACTTAAACTGAATAGGTCATTACCGCAATGCAAAATAAAATAAATCTGAGCAGGTTAAGACATCCTAAATATAGTCAATAAATATAGTCAGTTCCATTTGAAGGTTTTGAGTTTAAATCCCAGCATCACTAATATCAATTCAATGCAATTCAGTTGACTTTGTATTGGGCTTTTAACAATAAACGTTGCCCCAGAAGCAGCTTTACAGAAGTAGATACATTACAAATATTAGTTTTAAATGTATAAATCAGTCCATTCTAATTTATCCCCTACAAGTTTATCCCTAATGACCAGGCCAGTGGTAACAATGGCAAGAAAACTCTCCCTGAGATGGTATGGGAAAGAAACCTTAAGAGGAACCAGACTCATATAGGTCATTCATTATAATTCTATCATCTGTTCACTGTAGACACTTGAATGCAAAAACTGTTGACAGCAACTGTAGTCCTAAGCCATTGTAGCAGACTGATTTTATTATAGTCCAAATCCATCCTCAGTTTATGCTCAGTAACTTACTGTAACAATCCGCTACTGCAGGACACTTAACCCCTAAACTACTTATGAAATAATTATAAGCAACTCTGGATTAGTAAAAATCTTCCAAATACAGTGGTACCCCGCTTATCGACCGGCTCGGACATCGACCTTTTCGCTTAGCGAACAGTTTTTCGTCCGAAATTTGCGCCTGCTGAACGACCAAATGCCCGCTTATCGATCTTTTTTGACCCCGACCCACGTGGAGCGAGAGAAAGGATCTTCCCAGTCTTGCCTCAGCCTTCGTGGGGAGAGCATCTATTGTAAATTAAACTTCGGTTTGTGAACAATATAGTGTTATTTAGCGGTCAATATAACAATTTAGTGCGTGTATATTGTATATAACAACTAACACCACCACTCAACCTCCTCCCGCTCACTCTATCAAGCCATCACTGCGACTTAACGAGTAAGTACAGTACAATCATTTTTTTTGTTACTTTTGTAATGTTTTTAACTTATACTTTTTACTGTATTATATACAGTATTCTTTATATACCTGTATTATTTAATGTAATATTTAGTATTTATACTGCTAAAAACAGGGCTAAATTGTTAATAAATGGGTATCGGTGGAGGTCGGGAACGGATTCATTGGTTTTCCATTATATTTAAAAAATAGATTTTCCCTTCACTTTTATTAGGAGAGCCAAACCCGTTTCAGCGATGCCTTCCAGAGTAAAAAGCGAGCTTTATAAACATATGGTTTACATGGGTTGGAATGGAAGATCTTGTGTGGCCTTCTGTAGAGCTCAGACCTCAACCCTACTGAACACCTTTGGGATGTGTTGGAGATGCAGACTGAGGCGTCCTCACCCCATTTTTCCAGAAGAGTGAAGATTATTATAACAGCGTATAGGGACTAAATGTGGAATAAGATGTTCACAAATGTCAATTTTTCACAAATGCTGCTATTTGAACTTCTGATAGATGCTAAACTGCATTTCATTGCTGTGTAACTGTTTTTTGCAGTGACAAAGTTGTATCTAACTATCTGTCTATCTGTCTATCAATCTACGGTATATGAATCCTATAGTGAGGTCTCCACTAACGTTTGTCCATATGGTGTAGATAGATATGACTTAATGCTTTATTTATAACAGGAAGCAACGCAGAGAGTTAGTATGAAAAATATTGATATGAATAGCATTTTGAAAACTTCTCCTTTAAGATAACACATCTTATCTGTGCGAATTAATCCAACACCCAACGATTCGCAAGAATTTCGTAGCTGACATGGGCCCTGGCTTATCACTTATAAAAGGACACTTGTGCTGACGCATTTTCCATCATTTTTTTATATCCTCTGTGTTGTATGGCCATATTTCATTTTATTTAACGATGATTGTATTTACTTTGGTCCCAGTTGCTGGTGGAATTTGCAAGATGATGATTAAGAAACTAAAGAGTAGCTGTAATCTAGATTATTCTGATTCTCAGGAGTAATTTGATTGAACTCTGTTCTGATTATGATTTCTTGTGAATTAACGAGGCTCTTGTTTTACACTGCTGGAGATCCGCATCTCTTCTAAGACAACACAATGCGCGTGTTAATGTTTTGGATTGAGAGACTAAAAGAAGCATGGAGAGAAGAAGACGTTGAGACAGCAAAATGACAAAGAAATGTTTCTAATAAGAGTATGAGAAAATGATCATAATACTTTTTTTTTAGATGCACAATACATATTGTTTAGTTGCGTCTTAAAATCCAAATGATTTATGTGGTGGTCTGGGAAAACCTGTCAGATGTAGCTTCAGCTGAATACCCAATAAAGATCATGTTGAGTAAATATAGAGGAAGTTAAAAATAAATTGGCTGCAAAACAAACATAGGATATGAATAAAGACTTTTCTTCATAAATAAATGTAGTACGCATGGTCATATTTATTGTATTTTTTATTATACTGTTACATATTGTTAAATACTTTTATGTTGTAATTATATTGTAGATATTATCTATTACTTTTTTCTCAGGGTTACCACATTTTACAATGCTGTCACTTGAAAATCAAATGAAAAGTGTAAAAGAAAAAAACATTTCAGTTCTGTTTAATATGGTTGAGCTCAATAGCAGGTCAATCGGGATCTTCCAATCCATGTGAACCATGTTTTCATAAAGCAAGCTTTATGAAAAAAAAGGAACAGGTTTAGGTCTCCCAATAAAAGTGAACGAATTTTTATTTTATTTTATGCAGTATGTTCCTCCATCTTTGTGGTCACAGTTTGGGGAAGAACCACTTATGGCTGGAAAAATCAGGTGTCACAAATTTTGTCCATATGTGTCACAATCGATATGTCAAAATCGCACTTGGTGAAGGGCTTTTTCCAGACTATCACACGTGAAATGCAAAATATGAAGTAATTTAGGTAATATTATGTAACATTTTTACCATATTACCAAATTTTACCAATTTACTTGAAGACCTTTTGATAGGACTTGCAATCCTGATGATAATAAAATTCTTGTTTTCAGGTAACGGATGGTGTATGTATACATTTATACTTACATTAATTCCATTTATACAACTGAGCAGGTAGAGTTTACAGACTCAGCTGTGCCAGCTATAGCAGTGTCGGGGTTAAACTTGCAGCCTTCCATTGCGACTTCTTAATCACTGGACTACCACTACCACTGCGCAACAATTCTATCTTCTGTCTATCAGAGCAACTCTAACCAATGGACTTCGGTGAGGTCACACATGTTTAAAAGGGCTGATCCATGCGTTTTCCGTGTGTGTCTCGCTGCCCTGTGATCAGCAGCAGTGTAAAAAGTTGTGGTGCGTGGCCTCATGTGTCTCGGGAGACAGAAAAAATACAATTAAATCCAAAACAAGTAAAGAATCCTGTGACATTATGCATCACACTGTCTATTTCATTATAATGTCCAGCCTGAGAACCCTTCTAATAAAAGAAACAGTATGTGCCGTGTCATGCTCTCCCTAGAGAGACGCCTACATTCATTCAGCCGCTGTCATCTCTCAACTTTTTACACATTAGGCATGGTTTTGAATCACTGCAGAGTATCATAAATATTGAGATTAATTTCCGGCTACGAAGCTATCTCTTAAACCATCCATCACCACTTACAGACAGAGCAGCACATTTCAGAAACATCCCAGCTGAAGTGTGTTACATTAGTTGATGGACATTGAAAAATTTCCTTTCATGTCTAGGGAGGAAGAAAATCATTCTATCCCCCCCATCTTTCTAATGTTCTTGTAGCCGTTCCAGCTAAAATATTGAAAAGCTCCTTATGAGCTTTTGATAAGCTCATATTTTACAATGATAAAATCCAGCAGCTAAGAGATTTTTCTCTCTTCCCCCTTTCTTGTTAATGTACCTTTCAAACTCGAACTGTTATGTATCGGTCTTGCATGCATAATTGAATTGTGCAATCTGCTGGTGAACGCTTGATTTTGTCTGGAGTGAGAAATGTTGGTGGAGCGTTTCGGGTGAAAGCGCAGCGATTCATCCATCAGACTGAACTTCAGCACCTTCTGATGTAACACAGTGGTCCCCAACCCCCCGGGCCGCGGGTCAATTGGCACTGAGCCGCACTGAAAGAATACATAACTTACATTATTTCCGTTTTATTTATTATCTGTTTCTGAATGATGTTTTATTTTGGAAAATTACCGGATTCTCTCCGCCACATCTGTCTATGACTCACTCTTGATGCATGTCAAGATGCTCGCCTCAGTCACGTCTTACCTACATCCGCTACCTTCTTAAAGGGGTTGCTCCGGTCAGTAACACATAATACATTTCCGCTAAATTAAAACCCCCAAGCGAGCAAAATGAACAAAAAACAATCACGTTTATTATTATATTTAGAAAATTCCAGTTTTTGTGCCGGTCATATCATTTCATTTTGTTGTATTTATCCGCCACACCTTAAATGCCAGTCCGTAAAAAATATTGTCTGACATTAAACCGGTCTGAGGCGCAAAAAAGGTTGGGGACTGCTGATGTAACACACTTTATGTTCACTTCCTGGATCAGAAAGCCTGATTGTCTTCAACAGATATAATTCGTTTAAAATAATAATAAAAACTTTGATTTAATTGATGCACACATTTCACTGACGTGTAATTTTTTTTTTTTAATCCAATTTAATTACGCAATTGTTTTGTTAAAATATGATATAATTATATAACTCAATAGAGGCACAGGAATTGTGCATGTATTTAAAATATAAGGTAAAAACAGTAATGAAAATCTATTGGCTATTTTGATTAATGCATTTACCAAAAGATTTATGTTGAACAATTAATAATAATAATAATAATAATAATAATAATAATAATAATAATAATAATAAGAGGAAGAATTAAAGAAATGATTGCTTTGCTTTTACCGAATGCACATCATGGTTCACTTGACAGTGATTTTTGACTATTAAAACAGACTTGATGTTTATTTTGCATGATTTTGAGAACGGAAAACCTTTTTCATGATCATAACAAAGGAGCTGATTGATTTGGATTGTATCATTTATAAGCACATTTGTGTTACTTTTATCTTCAGCCTAGGATAGCAAATTGTATTAGTGTGTGTGTGTGTGTGTGTGTGTGTGTGTGTGTGTGTGTGTGTGTGTGTGTGTGTGTGTGTGTAGGCTAGGTGCCTTAAATTTGACTGGTGTCCTCGCCAGGGTTTATTCCTGTCTTGCATCCTAAGATAGGCTCCGGATCCTTAATGTTACTGACCAGGACCAAAAAAATAAATAAAAATCTAGCCAGTTTGACAGATAACAGACACTTGGGTGGAAGGTAGACATAATATGTATATTATGTAAGGCCAAATTCAGAAAGCCAAAAGGCATAGGTAAAAAAAAAAAAAAAAGAAGACAAACACAAGGCTCTGGAATTCACACTGACACTGAACATGTTTTTGCAAAAGACAGCACAAGGACACAGTAGACAAAACAATCGAGGGTCAAAAACAAAAAAGGAATACAAACAAGTGACAAGCCAATGAAAGGTTGTGGGGCAAAGACAGGACCAAAACAAAAATCAATGTATTGTTCCTGTTGCCATGTGATCTACAAGACAAATGACAGAGGAAAAAAGAGTTGTCCCTTATAATTGACCTGAGTTCACCTGAGTCTATTGGTATGTGGATTGTATTAAATCCCGATGAGAATTTGGGAGTTTGGCTCAGCCTCAGTAAGAACTTTCTTTCAGCTTCCAAAATCAAGTTTGTGATGTTTATGGTTGTTTTTTGCTTTTTCTAAAGATGACTTCAATTTTTTATGAAGCAGTTCTCAATCTTCTAAGGAACAAAATCAGACTACACCAGATTAATGTTTTAGATTGTTTGTACATCTACCATCCAGAATCTAAAGAAGCCTTTACTGTTACACAGACGGTCTCATGAAGACCTTTTTTCCTTCAGCCATGCTAACGATGAATTCTTTACTATCTAAATAATGAAGTCTTATTATATTCGATGATCTGTATATCATTGACATTTGCACATTTGCATTTAATATAATATACTAATATACTGTATATACTATATATATATATATATATATATATATATATATATATATATAGTGACAGTAAAGTTTTACTAACAACTAAAAACTCCAAAATGTGCTGCTCAACTCTAATAATTACAGATACGTGTTGTTGTTATATCCATGGTTTTGGTGAAACGGTGATTCAACATGTTTCCCAAACTCATTTTCCTGACTAATTTCATTTGTGAATCTGGTCTCACTTTCATCAAATATTAGTTTGACCACGAAAGCAAATATGTTGGACCTTTCTCATTTTCCACTTTAAAGGACCCCATTATGGTTTTGCTGTACTTTCCAGGCTTTTATCTGCTCTGCACATGTAGAAGACGAGTGCTGCCTAAATATTTACCCTGGCCATCTGTAATGCCATGGGATACTTTCTGTTTGTTACATTGTACCTTTCTCGGACAATAGAGATCAGCTTGTGCACAGAACTACACAGTAGACCCAAGAGGAAGTAATAAGAGAATGTTGGCCATGATCTGCTTGTCCATTTATACCAAACATTTCCCCTAAACAAGGTGGTTTGATTATTAGAGGAGATGCTTTTTCTCAGAATGAAAGGATTCATCGCTTTTCTCCAAACGCTAATTGTTTTGCTTGGTATACTTCCACAAATGCCATCATCCTGGCCAAACCGGCGTCACTTCTCTCATATATAGAGATTGATGAATGCCGAATAAATAATCAGAGACATTGACTAGAGGAGCTGAACCGGTCATGGGTCACAGGAGGTCACTCATTTCAGCTGTGGTTTTGACTCTCTTGATTTCCCTCTCTGTTTTTTCCCTTCCTTCCCTGCCAGGATCTTGGCTCCAAAGAAAACTTCACCTGCTGCGCCTCTTTGCTGGGAACATTGGAAGCTGGATGGACCCACACTGCACCATAAAACAAAAAACAACTATGTTAAACACTAGTGCTGCTTACTCATCCCACTCCAAACAGACATGGGTCAGAACTGACGTTCAGACGAATTTACCGTAACCACCACCATCAATTGTTTGAATGAGAAATCTCATAAATGTTTAAAAGCTTTTGCGTTATTTATCTGAGGCCACTCAAGCTGACAAATGCACAATAGCATATGTGTACGCTTGTGGTTTCATTCATTTCGAGAATTTATCTTGTGCATAAACCACCGAGGTTTCTTTTTCAGTGAACCACACAACCTCTGTTATGCTGCCTCTCCTTTTTAGATATCCCTCTCATGTCTTTGTTCTCCTGGAATAACACGGTTGTGTATAATCTGGATTGAGTCCTTCTCTGGAGCATCTTTCAATTATCTTATTTTTATGATAACCTCATATATTTTTAGCAAGATTCCATTTGACTGCTTTGTTGAGTTGTTAAAGTCAAGTAAGTTCCCATGTAAATGGAGTTAAGAGGTCGGAGTTACTGACAGGTTACACGTGGCGTGTCTGAAATTCTGGGAGGCAGGTTTTCTGGAAAATTCCTAAGTCTTGAGCATGTTAGCAGCTTTGGGCTGAAAATGGGGCCTGGTCTTGGATTCATGCAAAACCTACTGTAACTCTTCCTGTTGTTCATCTGTTGTGTATAATTTAATGTGCACACACACACACATACACACACACACACACACACACACACACACACACACACACACACACACACACACACACACACACACACACAATTGCACTCGACATTGAGTCAAGTCTTTATTGAGGCTTTGGACAAGGTAGTTTAGACATTTACACATTTTAATGTATTCGATTTCAGATGTTGCTTCCTTTTAATGGTCAAGATATTGATAGTGAAGGAAAAAAAATCAGTTAAATTGATTTTATTTCCCATTTTAAATGTCATATAAATATTTTATGATACAATGCACTGCTTCTCAGAGGCCAATCTTTTTATTTCTTTCCT
This sequence comes from Silurus aristotelis, assembly GCF_946808225.1. Taxonomy (NCBI): domain Eukaryota; kingdom Metazoa; phylum Chordata; class Actinopteri; order Siluriformes; family Siluridae; genus Silurus; species Silurus aristotelis. Next base: position 20,727,696 of record NC_139586.1, read on the forward strand.
TTTTTTTGTCTATTCATCTATATTTCAACTTCACTAACATTTCATCCTGGTCACAGTCACCGTGGATCTTGAGCTTGTATTGGGAATACTGGATGCCAAACCAAAATGTTGTAAGCTAATCATGAATTATAATCATAATTCACCAAAATATCGATTATTTTTCTGTTTCTAGCAGACAGACCTCTCAGTGGAAGCCTCCCATGTTGTATGTGGTATAAATATTCTCCAGTAATGTATAGTCTCACTCTTTGATTTTTTTTTGTTTTGTTTATGATGTTTAGGGGCATTCCATTTGAAATATTTCTTTGTATTTAGAGCACTTCGGCACAGGAATTATGAATCCTTTTCTTTCCCCCATCCTATTCCCTCATGCCGGACCATCGTATAAAACATTTCACTACATGTCGTACCCTGTATGTATGTGTATGTGATGAATAAAATTTGATTTGATTTGATTTGATTTGAACCTCTGAATTACAGGAATAACACTCTATCTTGTGTTTTCTAACTGCAGAGAGCTGTGATTTTTACACAAAAAAACATAAATGGTAGCTCAGTGGTTTGCATTTGCTTTTGTGTTTTAATAGAGAGGGCTGCCAGAGTGAGTATGTCAGTAAAATCTTAAAAATAGAGTGATTTATGCACAATTTGCAATCGAAAAATAAGTGTATTAAAGTCCATGAGAGGACATCTGGTCATGTAACCCCCTCTAACCCCCAACTTCTGTAATGGTTGACATGGTGTTCTGATAAGGTTGAAGATGATGAGGAAGACAAAATCTCTTGCCAAATGTTTTTTTTTTACTGTTACATTTCCTTATTAACACAATACAAAGGGGACATGAAATTCTTCAATCATGTACTGTATATAACGTGCCTTTTCTAATATACGCTATATCGGCAAAAGTTTGTGGACAACTAAGCATAATATTTGTATGTGCTTTTTAAGCATCTCATTCCACATTTAATGCTATTTCCTGTTCTAGCAAGATGTAGATTTTGGAGTGTGGTTATGGAGTGCTTATTCAGCATGGTGAGGAGGTGGGGGCAGTCATCCCAAAGCTGTTCAGTAGGGTCCAGGTCATAGCAGGCCATGCAAAATCCTCCACTTTTTTATGGAGCTTGCTTTGTGCCCAAGGACATTGCCATGCTGGAACAGGTTTGTGTTTTAAATGAAAGGAAATTCATCCTATATATTTGTGTATACCAACTTTGTGGTAACAGTTTGAAGAAGAACCAGATAAGGCTGAAAAAGTCAGCTGTTCCGATACTTTTGTTTATATAGTGTATTATAGGGTTTCAATAATAAGAACTTAAGTACTTTTCTACGTAAATGGTTATAATACATTTGTAATTATTTGTTCTTTTGTAAGGAGTCGCATTTTTTTAAAGCAGTCTATAGTGTGAAAGTGTTTTTATTACAGGTCTAAAGGTTTTGCAGGCTGGTGAGGGGAATGAATGTTTATAGCAGTTTTAACGTAAATAATGGTACACCGCCACACCATGCTGTGTTTTGTTCCTAACTTATTAGATTAGGAATAATATTCTCCTGCAGAAAATGTGCTGAAATGGGGCACATATGACATTGTTATTTGTTGTTACTAGGGGCATAGATTGAAGCAATTAGCTGGAAATCGCTCCTATTTTTATCTTTTATTTACCTCTGTTATTTGTGGAGGAATGTTAATAGCGAAGGCACTTTCAGAGGATTTGGCATCATCACTTCAGTGTGGAACGACTGTCGGGGGTGAGATCTGCTCCAGAGGATTTCTAACAGCTGTCAGCTGCTTGTTTTTAGTAACTTCTCTTTTTACCAGGTTTTCTGTAATTTGTTTATGGAAATGGCTTTAGGCTTACATCATAGACGCCTTCGGATCCTGCAGCTACATACTACAGACTTTGTTGCTGAATAATAAAAGCAGATGAATCACTGACTGCTGTGTTTGACCGGGAGACATGTCTGTATGCTTGGTTCTCGGCAGCATCGCTCTATTAGCTGTACCGAAAGCACATCTAGGGATTTATTTGAGTGCTTTAGTTCAGTCAAGTGCTCCAAAATAGATGTCTTAGACAGTACTGTGATAAAAGACAAGTACTTCCTGCTTGTTTTAATTTGTGTGTGTTTGTGTTGCAGGCCGAATTCTGGACCTGAAGACAGGGACAGTGAAGAAGGAGGGACAGCAGTCTTCAATGAGGATGTGTATGGGCTCCAGACGCTCCTTTATCTGTAGATTGAGGTATAAAAGTCACAACAGGAAGCTTTCAGAACTTTTTTTAACAGGAACTTTCTGAACAACTTGCATAGAAACTTTGAGAGCCACCATCAATAGACTTTTCAGATCCATTATGACACAAATTTCCAGAACCACTTTCATGGGAGCTTTCAGAACCAATTTCACAGAAACTTTCAGAACAACTTTCATAAGAAATTTGATGGTTTTTATAAAGGTCTATCTGTAAGCTCTTGTGATGGGGGCTCTCAATCAGAACCATTATCTATGCAACTTTCAGAACCACTTTCTTAGGTACTTTCAGAACCATCATTTAAAAAGGTTCCTGCGGCCTTTCAGAGGCACTATTTAATGAAATTTCAGAACCACTTTGGAAATTTCAGCACCACTTTTGTAGAAATTTTCAGAACCACTTTCACCAAAACCTTCGCATTACTTTTACAATGACTTTGATGAGAGCGTTTGTAGCCTTTATACCGGTTTAAATCTAAGTCATGGCTTTCATCCCATAAAATGAAGACCACTGTTAGACCAGTTTGCTATTTGGATGCTGGCTTATGCTGTTACTGATGTATGCCTGCATCTCATGAGCTTAATATCATGGTTATTAATTTCTGAGTTCTCAGACAGACAGATGCAAAGTATAATAATGAGAGGCTTCTTCATGCCTATTCTTTTACAATCTCTGGTTTCAGAAAAAGGTCAAAATGCCATGTATGGCTCCAACATTTATGGCATAGTTGAAGTAAAAACTGATAAAAGGTCTATGTTTTATGTAAACATTAACAGGCCAAGAACTGCTCTTGTGTTTGTTTGTTTTTATGATAGCATGTTATTGCTATGATAAGACCATTTAAGAATTATATAAACTTATATGAGCCATGCCAAAAAAATGGTTGTGCCTTTGAGTGGGAGGGATGTTCCTGCCAATCTTAGTAACTCTAGCTAACCATGGGGGTCTTTTTTAGTTCGTGAATTTATAACGACTTCTTGAGTCTAACGACTTCATCCTTCCAGGTGGGTAGATTTTTTATGTTCAGGTGAACTGCCATTTGAGTGGAAATTATCAGGTGACCAAATGAACCCTTATATCACATGCTATGAAAAAACTAAAAAACTTTGCAAAATATTTGACATAAAATTAGATTGTATATTGTTTTCTAATCTTAAGAACAAGGAGTAAAGGCAAGTTAAAATCTCCATAAGCATAGATGAGTTAAAGTAAAGCCTGACTTTCTGTACTTAGGAGCCTAGACTTATTTCCTTTTTGCTTCCTTTAAACCTTATTTGAACCTTCATGTTGTGAAAAAAATTGGGCTCAACCAAACCAGTTCTACACATAGCTTAGCCATGACCTAGCTGTGTCTCAGTGTTTATTTCCCAAAATATGTCCCAAAACAACACTGTTTTTCACAAGATGATACAGAATCTTAGGAACATTCCCATTCTTCCCGCAAAATAATAAAAGGCATTTTCTGATTGCGAGACCTCTTTAAATAATGACTCACTTTCTGTTCTTGTCTACAAAGACACGTTGTTTGGACCAGGTTTGAAACAAGGCATCGTCTCTGTTTACGTTGCCCGTATGTTTTTTTTGCATACCTCAGCGTGAACTAATAACAGCCAGGGACGTCATCCAGGAATGTGCATGCGTTTCAGATTTTATACGTGTCCGTGTTTTGCAAATTGGAACATCGTGTCGGGGACGCCATGGTATGCGGCACTGATGAAAAACATACGGCCAAAACAGAATTCCTCCTCATGCCTGCAGACTTGAGAGCTGTAAAGTACAGACGTGATTATGTAATGTTTAGCCTAACTGTATTTGGGCATCATGACTAGACTTCAGGGATGGCGATATGATCTGTTTGTTCGAGGCTTGTGTCCTAGGACTGCTAAATAACTTGTTTGGCTGTGATGATGACAGGAAACAGTTGTGTTACCTTGATGAGAGTGACCTTTTCGAAGGGAGGATTCAATGTGTGTGGTTTAAATTATCTTTGATTGAATTTTGTTCACTGCATAAAATCTTTTTCCAAAACTTCAGCTGCCTCATTCCAATGAGTGTGACCTTAGCAAAGACAAGTGGCATAAGTGTTTATTTGTTTTTGTTTTTTCATCTAGAAATGTTAATTCTCACATTAAATCATTTCTGATTGGGGTGTCATGTTTTGCTGTTTTGTAGAATGTTGCCTATTGGGATCATTTAAAGGAAACTTACACTTCTTTTTACTTACCTCAGATGCATTTGATCAGCCAAGACATGTCTAATGTCTGATGCTTGTGCTTTATTTTAGCTTAAAAACTATTAGACTAATATAACTGTAACCTCACCATTTACTTTTCAGATTTCTTTCAACATATAGGTAAAACACAGCCCTTTGTACATAGGGAGGATGAGTAAAATAATTACTACTGGACTATTTCCGAGATTTTAGTGACATCTAAATTCAGCTTACTCGTAGTCAGCTTTGTTGAAAGCATATGTCTAATGAACAAATGCAAATAAATGATACTTCACATTTTTATATCTAGTCTCTCAGGCTTTCAAGAGGTTCACGTTTGAGGACCATCATTCAAGGATTCCTTTTATGCACACATACTGTATATTATAAATACATATGCCTTGACTGTATGCTGTAGATTTTTGTTTAAAAGACAACCTTTTTCCAGCAATACAACATCAAGTGATGTTCATGAAAGAACTGGAATGACCTTCACAAAGCCTTGACATTAACCCTATTGACCCTCTTCTAGGATAAAAAAGCACCCCTATGCCTAAAGGCTGACTGCATTCTAGGCCTTCTTACTTGACGTTAATGCTTGACATCTTGTTTGAATGAGCACAGATTTTCACAGCCAGCTTTTAAAATCTAGTGGAAGCCTTCCTCCAAGCAAGATACAGCTGTGTTGATGGTTTTGGAATATCCACATGTGGGTGTGATGGCCATGTGACTACATAGTTAAAATAAACTGGACAATATGGTGATGAATGTTTTATATATCCATCTGGGTTTCTTAAGTTTAAAGGTTCCTCCAAAGATTTTGTGCAACCTCCCAAAAACACTTCTGAAAATGGATTGTCTACACTAAATTGTAGACAATCCAATCTGTACATACATGCTTGTGTGTGGGAATGTTGCCCAGTAATGGACTGGCATACCATCTGGTGTGCCAGTGTTCCCAGGATGGGCTCCAGATTTACTGAGAATATGATTTGAGTAAAGCATTTACAGAAAATGAGTGAATGAATGCAATTCACAGCTGAAAGGTTAAGATCTTGCTCAAGAACCCATTTGTGGAAGCCTCATATTGACTGCCTTGCAGTCAGAAACCCAACGGGATCAAAACCAGTAAAGTATAGGGGCAATGCAGAGATGGAAATATAGATTAATCATTCCAATTTTACATATATATACATCCATCCAGTTCATTCATCAATCCATACATACACCAATCATATTAGTATGTGCTTTTGGAACATCCCGCTCCACGATAATAACCTCTACTTTTCTGGTATGATGTTCCACTATATTTTGAAGTGTGTTCTTGGAGATTGATGTTTATTCAAGCACAAGGGCATTAATAAAGTCATGTACTGGTGTATGGTAAGGAGACCAGGTGTGCAGTCCAATTCATATAGATCACATAGGTTTGGTTGAGGTCAGTGCTTTATTGCAGGCCACTCAAGATCTTCCACTTCAACCACAGGGCCATTGTCATGATGGAAAATGTTTGGGTTTACTAGTTGAGGTGAAGGGAAATTATAAGGGTACTACATCCAAAGTTATTCTATACATTTGTGTGCCTCCAACTTTGTGGTAACGGTTTGGGGAAGACCCATTGGCTGGAAAAATCAGGTATCCCAGTACTTTTGTCTATAGAGTGTATATACATCTATCCATACCTACATGCATCTATTCATATATATATATATATATATATATATATATATATATATATATATTCATCCAACCATTTTAGTTAATGAATTTTACCTTTTGCTGTTTACTCTTTTTTTCTTTATGCATCTTTATGTTTCACATTTTCTGTAAAACTCTGTTTTATTTTGTTACATAAAAATGTAACACATTTTTATTCATATTGTTGTTTTTTTTGTAACACATTTTTATTCATATTGTTATTTCAGGTGTGGCAGCGCTCCTCTGGATCACATCTCTCTCAATCGCCTCTCGAGTATGCGAAAGAGATACAGGCAAGGATGCATACACTCTGTCACTCTTTTTCTTCATTTTTGTGTAGCTATAACTAATTATAGTTCAGCCATCACCCTGTTAGTAACTATATAATGTATACATATACACTGACTGGAAACTAGGTCACAGCACAGAACACTGTAGTGACATTTAGTCTCAAAATGTGTAAGAAATTACATCACGGAGCTTAAAAGAATGACTAAGGAGTTATATTTATGTAACATGATTATGTATCACACTTTTAGTTTTGTTGTTTAGTATTATTAGTCAGATTAGAATTCTGATGACTCTGGGACATAACCTAACTATGAAACATTTAGGCGGTATGAATCATTTATATACAGAAAGGTAATGTGTAGTTTTGGTGTCAAATCAACTGTGCAGTATTTTTTCTTTTTACTATAATCAATGTGTTTTCTTGCCTGCATAAATGCACAAGGAAACAACCCTGGTTCTCACTGCATACTTGTGTTTTCTTTTTGCTTTTGTTGATGCGAAATATAATCCACTCCTCATGGTCCATCTTTCGTAAATTTACCCTTTTGACTCTGCATGTTTAACCCTCATCTGTCACACACGTTCCTGACATAACCCTTACTAACGAAGATAGATGTTTGCAGCCCATGAAGGCTTTGGAATGCAGTTTAATCAGAGCCAAAGATCTTAGCTTTTGAATCCCCTGACACAAATTAACACCAGCACTAGGGCACAGCTGCTTTTGTTCTGGAGAGCTTAAAGTTATAATTAGGAAGCTTTTAAAGTGCACCTGAATGTAAACCGTAATTTCGTATAGACATAATGTCATTAATGTTCATCCATTCCGGGTATAATCCATCAATTATTATGACTTATATATATGAACTTGATTCAACTGAATTATTGATGAATGGTAGATTGCGAAACGATTTCTGAGGAAGACAAAATGTGTTTTATTTGCTATAACGTGTAAAACTTTGAGCATGTAGGTAATTAAAAACACCTTTTTAAAAAAAGGAACCTATATAAAAGGTAGCAGGTTACTAGTTTTGCGTATTATGTAAATTTGTACATTTTATTTCTCCTTCAATAAAGAGATGCAGACAGGCCAAAAAAATCAGGCCTATGGGTTTATTGTGGCTTCATGGAATCAAAACATACTTCTTCAGATTAATTACCCATCTGTAACCTTCTAAAGACTATTTAGGTCTCATTCCTGAACCCAGTGTTTGTGGGTAAACAAGGTCATGTACATTTTACAAGATACACCATATTATTATAACCACTATTAATAGAACCCTACTATAACAACTCTGACCCATCATGTCATGGACTCCACAATACCTCTAAAGCTGTGTTGTGTTATATGGCATCAAGATTTTAGCAGTAAGTATGTGCTGTTAGTTGCATGGTGGGGCCTCAGTGGACTTGTTTGTGCAGTAAATCCCACAGACAAAAATTGGGGGCAACTTCTTGAACCCTTTTTCATGTTTCTCAGACAATTTCTGAACTATTTCAGCAGTGTGGCAGGTCACTGCCATTAAGTAATACTGTTGACATGAAGTGCTGTACTTGGTCTGCAACAATATTTAGGTAGATGGTACACGGCAAAGAAAAATCCACATGAATACCAGAACCCAAATTTTCCCAGCAGAACATTGTAACGTAACACTACCTTCACCTGCTTGCGTTCTTTCCATAGTGCATCCTAGCTTTAAGACTCCAATGTAGGCTAAGGCCATGTCTCCACTTAGGATATAAGTTATGATGGTGTCATTGTAAACGGATCTCTATAGTAAGTCTGGGACTACCTGTATGTGTATGTATGTATGTATGTATGTATGTATGTATGTATGTATGTATGTATGTATATATATCCACACTATCCAACCTTCTCTCGCTCTCTCATTTTCCTCGAGTATTTTGAACACCTGATGAACGAGGTAGAGAGAGGGTTGGATGGTGAAGCAGGAAGTGGATAGGATTAGTAACAAGGAAATGAAAGCAGCGATTAAGAGGATGAAGAGTGGGAGGTCAGTTGGACCAGATGACATACCGGTAGAAGCATGGAGATGTTTAGGAGAGATGGCAGTAGAGTTTTTAACCAGGTTGTTTAACAAGATTTTGGAAGGTGTGAGGATGCCTGAGGAATGGAGAAGGAGTGTGCTGGTACTGATCTTTAAGAACAAGGGAGATGTGCAGACCTGCAGTAACTACAGGGAAATTAAGTTGATCAGTCACACCATGAAGTTATGGAAAAGAGTAGTGGAAGCCAGGCTAAAAGAAGAGGTGACCATCTGTGAGCAGCAGTATGGTTTCATGCTGAGGAAGAGCACCACAGACGCATTATTTGCATTGAGAATGTTGATGGAAAAGTATAGAGAAGGTCAGAAGGAGTTGCATTGTGTGTTTGTGGATTGAGAAAAAGCGTATGACAGGGTGCCGAGAGAGGAGTTGTGGTATTGTATGAGGAAGTCAGGTGTGTCAGAGAAGTATGTGAGGGTGGTGCAAGACATGTACGAGGACAGTGTGACAGGAAGTGTGCAGTAGGAAACGACAGACTGGTTCAAGGTGGAGGTTGGACTGCATCAAAGATCGGCTCTGGGCCCTTTCCTGTTTGCAATGGTGATGGACAGGTTGAGGGACGAGGTCAAACAGGAGTCTCCATGGACTATGTTGTTTGCGGATGATATTGTGATTTGTGGTGAGAGCAGGGAGCAGGTTGAGAAGAGCTTGGAGAGGTGGAGGTATGTGCTAGAGAAAAAAAGTGGATTGAAAGTCAGTGGGAGTAAGACAGAGTACATGTGTGTAAATGAGAGGGAGGGCAGTAGAGTGGTGCGGTTGCAGGGAGAAGAGGTGGAGAAGGTGGAGGAGTTCAGGTACCTGGGGTCAACCGTGCAAAGTAATGGAGAGGCAGGCAGGGTGGAGTGTGCAGGCAGGGTGGAGTGGGTGGGGAAGAGTGGCAGGAATATCTGCAAGAGTGAAAGGGAAAGTTTAGAGGACTGGTGAGACCTGTGGTGTTGTATGGTTTAGAGTTGTATGGGGGGGAATGTCAGTAATAATGGTCTGTGGGAAACACAGTGCTCCGTGTGTAGGTAAACGGACTAAATAAACTAATATATATATACTCACTTCACTGCACTCACTCTTTTGCTTTCATCTATCAGCACTTGTTGCTTCATGTTCCATGCTTCCTAGTTATGATTTTTCTCATTTGTATTCTTGTTTGTGTTTAGTTTTCACTATTTAAATTTCATGAGATTTACATCTGCTCCAACTGTTCTTGTTATTATATGGCAATTATTGTCCCTGAAGTAATGAGACACATCAATGTTTGGTAGTTGTCCTTATGATTAGTCAGAATTGTGCAAGAAGTACAGGAAGTTTCTGTTACTGTCTGCAGCACACACATGCTTTTCAGCTGCATATGCCTTTTGATATGTGTATCATGTCTCACAGTAATGGGTGTCTGTTTGTGTATCTCCTTCAGGAACGGACTCGGACCGTCAAAGGAAGGCGAGGCTCAGTATTCAGTGGTGCACTGCACTGGCTATATCAAGGCCTGGCCCCCTGCAGGTATTTACAATATACATACATATATAAACAGCAATACCTTTTGCTTATTTATAAGGGAGAGAAACCACTGATAGTGTGTGTGTGTGTGTGTGTGTGTGTGTGTGTGTGTGTGTGTGTGTGTGTGTGTGTGTGCGCATGTGTGTATGCCAGCACTCTTGACTGTGTGGTAATATAAACATGCTAGATATTCTGCTCGAGTGTTTATATTTCCAGTAGCTCCATATTGGTGGGGAATACAAGGGTATAAGTAAAAAAAAAAAAATCCTTTCTGTGGAGGATTCAGGATTCAATTAATTCAAACCAATAAATTTAGGGTCAGTGCAAAAAAAAACAAAAACAAAAAAAACCCACACATACAGATGAGATTGTATTCACTGTTTTTACAACAGACATGCTGTAAAATTTTATTATGATTATGCTATTTTCTGCAAGTTAAATTTTCAATACCTGATTTTTTAACCTTTAGGAAATGATTAAAAAAATGAAACAAAAGATATAAAAGATATATTAAATATTAGTTTTAGGTCACCATCTGCGCTGAGTAATATATTGTAGATATTAATTGATCACTTTCTTTATTTTATACAGGTGCTCATTTAACTCACATTAGGTTTTTACAGAGACTGCCCACTGTTCATTAATATTTATATGCTCCACCTACCTACCAGTTGTTTAATATTTATCATTCCACAGTGTTGTTGATTTCTCAAATCTGACTGGTTAGACTGTGTTGATTTATTTTCTATGAGAGCACTTTGACGGTCAAAGCAGCTGGAAGAAAAATCACAGCTTATATTAACACTCCCGTGTTCTAATATGCTATTGTTTCTATAGTAACAGCCAATTCATGATGGTTTGTAGACTGGAAATTCTGTATAAACCTAATAATAAATATTATATAATATATAATAAAAATTGATAATACATAAGTTTAATAAAACTTAAATATATACTATTTCCACATCAGAAGATAATCAGGTATGCAGAGCTATACAGTAAATGAAGAGAAAATCAGTGAAAGACTCCCCGTGGGCTCACCACCTGCAGGAGGGACCGTAAGGGACGGTGCTGTGAGGATTGGGCAGCAGTCGAAGGCAGGGGCCTGCTTAGACTGCTGCCCCCGCGACACGAATTACGGATAAGCGGGAGAAAATGACATGACATAATACATTTACAAGCAGATGCCCTTTATTCAAAGTAACTTACATTTATCCCATTTATACAACTAATCAGTTGATAGATTTAAGATGCTGGGATTTGGTCTCGCAATCTCCCGATCAGAGATCCAGAATCTAAAACACTGAGCTACTATTAACCCCATTATGATAAACTACATTAGCTAAAAGCAAGGACATAGCTTTAAAATGGCCTTGCATCTTAACATGAAGACTATCAAACTAGAAAACTTCTTATCTGATGGAAAAGAAGTATGGATAGTAGATTACATTCTACTATTAAGCAATAATTATTAAAGCAGAAACAGTCAGCTAAGAAAACCGACTACAACTGGGAAAGCTGCCTAGTACAAACTGCTCAGGTGATATGTGACCCTGTACACAATAGTCTGTAGTCTTTTCAGTCACGTCATACAGATGCAAGAGTTGAACAATGAAGAAGACTCATAGGAAATAAATTAACCCAGTCAATGGAAAAAGGACATGCTAGGTAAAGCGGAAGGTCGGCATTGAAGAGGAAGAGTAGCTACATGGTGGACGCCATGGACACCCAACTTTCAAGTATTTGCTGTTTGGTGAAAGACCAGAGGCTTTTCAGGAACTGGCCATAGAATAGCCAGAGATCGATATCACTAAACAATAATGCGCACACAAGTATAATAATAAACACATATGACTAATAATTTGTGTTTTATATATATATATACATACACAGTGGACTCCGGTTATGTCGATGTCCTAGGGGGTCGCCAAAAAGCATCGAGGTAACCGATGATCGAGATAAACGAAAATCAAAATGGCGGCAGTATATTAACGTGCTTGAAATGTCTTTATGTACATGATGTGCGTTAATAAATGAGAATGTGCATGCACGTGTTTTTGAAGGGTTTTTTACACCACAGCGTTGCCGCGATTTGTTTGATGAAGGCATGCTATAAAAATACATACAGTACATGTTTATCTGTCAGGAATCCACCTGACACGCCCCCTTCGGCCCCCTTCAGCGTGTCAGGTGTTTTCACGGCCGCTTTCTCTGAAGCTCCCGGCTTCAATCGCGCTCATATGGTGCTCGTTTAGCATCATCACCAGCTCCTATTTAAACTTCCACACTCTCACTGTCCGTTATTGTTGGTATATGTTGGTTCACGGCGGTCGTTGTTATCGCGCATGCGTATCTCGGTACGTGTCTTCCCACCGGCACTCTCTCAACGGCTGCTCTTTTCTTCCCAAAGCGCACCGCGGATTCCCCCCCGATCCTGCCGGTGTTCATTCTATGCTTTTGCTCATCCCACGTTCCGCGCCGCCAAGCGCGGCTTTCGCCTCCCGTTCATCGCATAACATTTAACAACAAAAGGCATATGTGCAGTAACTAACAGCAGAGATTTACCAGTATACAATACAACACCTGTAGCAGCTGTAAGGTTTGATTTTTCCGCCACTCTCGTGAGTTCTTCTGCGGCTGTTAATAACCGACGTTAAATGGGAAAATTTAACGTCAAGCCCCCCTTGTGCTCGAGATATCAGGGTTCGGCGACATAAAAAAGTCGACATAACCGATTAAAATGCTTAGAAAAAGAGAGAATTTGGCGGTTCCACTTCAAAAACTTCGACTTAATAGGGTTGTCGAGGTAACCGAGGGCGAGATAACCGGGTTCCACTGTATATATATATATATATATATATATATATATATATATATATATATATATATATATATATATACAGTGAGGAAAATAAGTATTTGAACACCCTGCAATTTTGCAAGTTCTCCCACTTAGAAATCATGGAGGGGTCTGAAATTGTCATCGTAGGTGCATGTCCACTGTGAGAGACATAATCTAAAAAAAAAATCCAGAAATCACAATGTATGATTTTTTTTAACTATTTATTTGTATGATACAGCTGCAAATAAGTATTTGAACACCTGAGAAAGTCAATGTTAATATTTGGTACAGTAGCCTTTGTTTGCAATTACAGAGTTCAAACGTTTCCTGTAGTTTTTCACCAGGTTTTCACACACTGCAGGAGGGATTTTGGCCCACTCCTCCACACAGATCTTCTCTAGATCAGTCAGGTTTCTGGCCTGTCGCTGAGAAACACGGAGTTTGAGCTCCCTCCAAAGATTCTTTATTGGGTTTAGGTCTGGAGACTGGCTAGGCCACGCCAGAACCTTGATATGCTTCTTACAGAGCCACTCCTTGGTTATCCTGGCTGTGTGCTTCGGGTCATTGTCATGTTGGAAGACCCAGCCTCGACCCATCTTCAATGCTCTAACTGAGGGAAGGAGGTTGTTCTCCAAAATCTCGCAATACATGGCCCCGGTCATCCTCTCCTTAATACAGTGCAGTCACCCTGTCCCATGTGCAGAAAAACACCCCCAAAGCATGATGCTACCACCCCCATGCTTCACAGTAGGGATGGTGTTCTTGGGATGGTACTCATCATTCTTCTTCCTCCAAACACGTTTAGTGGAATTATGACCCAAAAGTTCTATTTTGGTCTCATCTGACCACATGACTTTCTCCCATGACTCCTCTGGATCATCCAAATGGTCATTGGCAAACTTAAGACGTGCCTGGACATGTGCTGGTTTAAGCAGGGGAACCTTCCGTGCCATGCATGATTTCAAACCATGACGTCTTAGTGTATTACCAACAGTAACCTTGGAAACAGTGGTCCCAGCTCTTTTCAGGTCATTGACCAGCTCCTCCCGTGTAGTTCTGGGCTGATTTCTCACCTTCCTTAGGATCATTGAGACCCCACGAGGTGAGATCTTGCATGAAGCCCGAGTCCGAGGGAGATTGACAGTCATGTTTAGCTTCTTCCATTTTCTAATGATTGCTCCAACAGTGGACCTTTTTTCACCAAGCTGCTTGGCAATTTCCCCGTAGCCCTTTCCAGCCTTGTGGAGGTGTACAATTTTGTCTCTAGTGTCTTTGGACAGCTCTTTGGTCTTGGCCATGTTAGTAGTTGGATTCTTACTGATTGTATGGGGTGGACAGGTGTTTTTATGCAGCTAACGACCTCAAACAGGTGCATCTAATTTAGGATAATAAATGTAGTGGAGGTGGACATTTTAAAGGCAGACTAACAGGTCTTTGGGGGTCAGAATTCTAGCTGATAGACAGGTGTTCAAATACTTATTTGCAGCTGTATCATACAAATAAATAGTTTAAAAATCATATATTGTGATTTCTGGATTTTTTTTTTTAGATTATGTCTCTCACAGTGGACATCCACCTACGATGACAATTTCAGACCCCTCCATGATTTCTAAGTGGGAGAACTTGCAAAATAGCAGGGTGTTCAAATACTTATTTTCCTCACTGTATATATATATATATATATATATATATATATATATATTAGTAAAACAATCTCCATGCATCTTCAGAGCAACTACATAATATCTCTACATATTAAACATTTGGTTTTGGAGCATGTCAACTGCCTGAATTTTAGACACGTCATCATCATATTTTTTGGTTAAGGTCTGCTTTCTTTTTTCTCTATTTCCCTTCTGTAAGTTTTCTTTGCTATCACCATTACTTGGTCTTTTTCTACCTCCGAACCAAGGGTTTTGTTTGATGTTTGTTTAACACTCATGTTAATAATTAGCTGAAACTCTTGCAAGTGTGGAAATGATATTTTCCCATATTGCACCATAAGAACATTTGGTAAGTGGCTTTTAAAAGACAAGATGCACAATAAATAATAGAGTGACATATCTATACACATTTTCCCCAGAATGTTTTTTCTATCAGCTAGCAACTGTTCCACGGCCCAGTGCTGAGATGCGGCTTGGTGGTTTGTGATAACAGAATAAGAAGCATGGTGTTTTTTTCTTGGTTCAATAAAAAAAATACAAATAATTGTTGATAAAGTACTATGGTGTAAGAGGAATGCAAGTTGTTGTGTAAAAGTAACTGCACGAATCTTGGGCCGTATCACATCACCCTATAATCATTTTTATTAGTTTTCTACTAAAGTACTCCCTTTTTTGAGTGTAAGACCATATCAGTCTTCAAGCTTATCTTGCTGACCTGTTTTCAGATCGCCCTGAGATAAATGAGCTGTATAAAGTGCTGGGGGAGAGAGAGGATTGCTGAAAACAAATTGCTCACTGGCTTTGGAATTTTTTGTCTTTTTTGGGACAAATATTGCAATTTGTTTGCCGGATTTCAGCTGCATTACATAGTCTGAAGTTAATGAATTAATCATGGATTTTTGTTCATGTATATTAAGTTCATACAGCTAGCATTGTTATAATAAACAAAAAAGCTGCAGTATTAGATTCAGAAAAGAGATTCCGAGAAGGTGAATATTTGCTTTTAACATCTCAGTTGATAAGCTATAGATTGTCAGCAGTAATGTAACAGTCAACCACAATTACGTAGGACTACAGAACTGAACAGACCCCTCAACAATGATAAAACTATAATTAATGGACATTCGGTGCTGCCCAGATGAGGACGGTCTCTCTTTTGAGTCTGGTTTCTCTCAAAGGTTTCTTTCTCATACCTTCTCAGGGAGAGTTTTTCCTTGCCTTCTGGCTTGCTCATTAGGCATAAACTTATAGGCGTGAAACTTATAGGCACTGATGAGTAAATTCAAATATACAGATATTATATGGATCACATATAGACAAATTGGGTACAGATTTGCTCATCCTCTTGTAATAAAAAACCCCCACCAAAACACATGGAAAAAACACTTGCCATAGTATGTACCTGCGCAAGTGATCTAAAACCATGGAAGGAATTTGACGTTGAAGTCTTTGGGTATATCTTAGAGTTCATTGAGACATGCGCAGTCCCCTCTGCTCTGGGATTGTCATGAGCTCTGTAGCAGGTGTGCCAAGAGAATCGAGCAAACTCATAAAACCGAATTCATCACTTTGTATCCCATCCTGGCGTCGCACAACCTGCAAGTTCGCATGTGTGCGTGTTTCATTGGATTAATCCCACATGTTTTTCCTGTTTATGATCAAATCTTAAAATAGCACATTCTTCTAAAACACTGTCATGTCTGCAGGGAATAAGAGTTTGTGTTTCTCAAATGGTTCAGAATCTTTTTTTTTTCTCTCTGAAAGAAAAACAACCTGATTTCTTAATGGTAGGAGGCAGCTGGGTTTTACAGCTTCATTGAGCACAAACATTTACCTCCAGAGGCAGTTCGGACATCAGGATTTTGTAATCTTTTGCTTCCCGTGTAGTGTACTTCGGAAAGTAACTAATGATCGGAGTGATTACTTAAGCGCTAATAAGAGGCTTCCTGCCCCTCACAATGTTTACTACAGGTTATTGAACACTTGAGACAGTTGGCCCACAACAGACGGCAGTGTCTCATTGCTATTCAGTCCTACATCTGTAGCCGAAAAGGAATAAGTGCCAGTTGGATGTCGCCTTTACAATTACAGCATGGTTGGTTTCCAGTCAGTTGGTGAAACTACCACTGTTCGCAGTCATTTGGATATAAAAGTCAGCCGTTTCTTTTTATTTTATTCTTCGTTTGTCTCATCCATTATGCCAAATGTGTTCCAAGTGACACGCATCCAACCCCAATTTGTTTGCACTTTTATAACATATTGTCCTGATTTATTGTTTTTTTTCCACCTCCAGACATTTCGTCTATCACAGATCTTCCAATTCAATACTTAATCTCTTCAATTTCCATTTCAGTAGACGGGGATAAAGCCTTCCTTGAGTAATACACGTGATGTTCATTCCAATCGGTTAAAAATGTAAAAAGAAAAAAATTCACAGGCTCACAAGCACAAAATTCCTTGGAACGCAAACCTTCCCAGAAGATTTAGTGCATATCGAATATCGTATCATATTTTATTAGAGAGTAATGTTGATTCACCAAAATTCTTCGACTTCTATTCTATATTTATTGATCCAATACATTAGTTATCACAGTAACAACTTACACAGGGACTATGTAAGCAGTAGTATAATAATTCAAATAAACGCTTAATTGTTAATATGGTACAGTTGACAAAACACTGGCACTGGCACTGGAGACTCCTTTCCAAAATGATGAACAAATGTCTTCTTACACATTTTCAATCTATTTATATGAACCCTCAAGATCCACTGTATAAGTCCTTGTAAATGGGCTGTTAAAGAAATGAGATTTGCCTTTCACCAGAACTAAAACGATCTGCTGTTATGGAAATTTCACCAGCACCTTCTGACCAATCATAATCGAGTATTTAAAAAAAGACAAAATAGTACAGGGAGGAGAAATCTGTCTTGGGAAAGGAATTAATTCTTGGGGTCACATTAGTGCACATGTGCATGTATATAGGATTAGACTAATGGACGAAAATGAAGGATCTCCATCTGGCCAGTTCATCTTGTTTCATCTGTACATCTTTTATCTTTTGCTCCTATTTCTTCTGAATCATCCAGGGATGATTAAAGCCAGACGTGTGACTGGGAAAAATATTACGCAGACTCCCGTTTATATGGATTTAAGTCTTGTAGGATATTGTTAGTGACGGCCTTTGATAAATTACTATGCAGAAAGCAAACACGTTCAGTTATTTCGCTTTATTTTGTCTTTTATTCAAAGGAAATAAATGAAGTAGCTCACAAAATTGTACATGATTTGAAAAGGAAGTGACAAAATACCAAGGGGTGGCATTATCTGATAATTACCAGATTCTGCTATCAAAACTGTTCTTTGTTAATCTAATACTTTTGGAAAGAGTCTCCAGGGTTTTTTGGGTTTTTTTTTACACAGGAAATTTCTTTGTGTTTTTTTTTTTTTTTTTGTTTTGTTTTTTTTATTATTAACGCCAAGAAAGAAATCAAGGCTAGTAAGAAAAGAACTGTTTATAGCTATAACATAATAATAAGGAAATTAAACCCTTGCTTTCCTATTATAGCATACTCTTTTTTTTATTATTATTTATTTATTTATTTCCACTATAGGGACAACATTTTGTGGAAGTGAGTATGTGCTCCACTTTTCTGGGAAGATGTTCCACTAGATTTTGGATTGTGCTTGTGTAGATTTCTGCTCATTCAGCCACAAGAGCATAAGTAAAGTCAGATACTGATGTAGGCTGAGGAGGCCTGGGGTGCACTCCAATTCCAATTTGAGGGTGTTGCATTTTATCTCATAGGTGTTTAATATTTTTAGCCAGCGATTCAAACCTTCCACTCCAAACCATTTAAACCATATCTTCATGGAGCTGGTATTGTGCACAGAATCATTGTTATGCTGGAACAGGTTTTGGTCCCCTAGTTCAAGTGAGGGGAAAATGTAATGCTACTCTATCCAAAGAGATCCTGTACACATTTATCTGCCTCCAACTATGTGGTAACAGTTTGGTGAAAAATCACATAGGGCTGGAAATTTCTGGTGTAGCAGTACCTTTGGTTCAAATAGTGTATTATCATCTATCTTTAGCCTGGATTTAGATTTTTTTTTGTTGGTTGACTCCTAGAAATCACAACTCGATGATTTAATGATCAGTGTTTTAATATTCTACTATTTATACACAATATTTTACTACTAAGGATTACTGTACCAGTGTGCTTGTTTCTGAGATGAACACATGCCTCCAGGTAAAAATGTAAAAATCCACTATTTATTTTTTTTATTTCTTCATTTTGATGTTGCTGTTATTATGGACATTGTAATAGCTAAAGATTTTTTCACTGGTTCTATCAAAAGCCAATTTCTGGCTTTCCATATGCAAAACCATTGTCAAATGGCTCAAGTGTGGTTTAGGTAAAAATGTACACAACTTGTCATCTTGTTTGGTGGCTTTCCTCCATTTGTTTCATCACTCACTCATTTTCACATCCAGTTCCACACAGAAAAACCTCAGTAGAACTAAATCAAGATTTCGGAAACGGATCTGTTCACGTTTACATGGCCACGAGCTGTTGCACAAAAGAAAAAAAAAGAAAAAAAACATTTTGGTATGTCATTGGTGTTATCGCCAGGGTCAATTTTTCGCCAGGAATCTTAATTCCAAATGAGGTTTTTGTTGTTCTGTCTCCTGAAAACAGGCAGAATACAAAGCAGATGATGTTCGACACAAACAAGGCGCACTGGTCCTCATTTAATGGAAGTGAAAAACAGGTCTGCAAGTAAAAGTTATTTGGAATCCATTTGGTTGTTTTTCATTAAGCGTCTCCAGTATTATTTCTTGGCGAAGGAAAACACAAGCAATCATTCGATCGACAGCTTTCATAAAGGGGCATTACAGCCCAATTCTTTTTGCCATATGCTTGTCAGCAATGGGCTATTTACCTGAGACTGGTGTGTGTGTGTGTGTGTGTGTGTGTGTGTGTGTGTGTGTGTGTGTGTGTGTGTGTGATATTCAGTTCATTCTCTCTGACTGGTGTCTTTTTCAGGAATGACAATCCCAGATGACGATTCAGAAGCGGGCCAAACCAGTAAATATTGTCTGGTTGCAATTGGAAGACTTCAGGTATGTAAAGAGATCATAGAAGCTGCTCTAATAGCCCCATTTTTTTAAAATCCCAGGTTTCTCGGGCACCACTGACACACAGGAATGAGTTTTGGCGGTCACAGGGAAACTCTTAAGTGCATTACATCATACATTTCGGTGCACTGTGCATTTGTTTGGATGTACATTTACCACCACTATTATGTCCGCTGTATTATAAAGCTGGACAAATAGTTCAGTAGTTTATAATACCGTTACAAAAAAAGGTCTAAAAAGGAACAGATCTAGTATTTATCCATAAATAGGGAATTAAACACCATGAGCTGTGCCATTATAGGAAAATAATCAGTGACTGGATTGTGTCAGAAGTGTACGTATGCTTTGTAGAATCTTCAAAATGTTAATAATCTATTAAAAAAAATATATATATATATTTAGTTGTTTCCCAAACTGAGGATTTACATAGTTGATTCAGAATTTGTGGTCTAGTGGTTAGGATGCGGCGCTCTCACCGCTGCAGCCCAGGTTCGAACCAACCCCAGCCATTAGGGTTGCCAAGCCTTAGTGCCGGTCCCAAGCCCGGATAAATGGGAAGGGGTTGAGTTAGGAAGGGCATCCAGCGTAAAAATAATGGTCCGCTGTGGCGACCCCTAATGGGAGAAGCCGAAAGATGGTGTGAATCAGAATTTTCAAGTCTTGCCTATAGTCGAGTGGTAGTCAAATCGTGTTTGTGTGTGTGTTTGGTCGGGTGGTTCCACACCAGGTAGTCAACAAGTGTACCAGCTTTTAAATAAAGTGACAATGAAACTGACAATGTCTTTTTTATCTTTTTAAAGTTTAAATAAAAGGCAACATGGAGAAACATTCGTGAAAAAACAATACCTCATACCATTTTAAAGCCGTGATGTACAGAACATCACACATGCATTTTGGCTCAATAAATAAAAATAAATAAATAAATAACTGAAAGGCCACACTGCAGGATGTCTGCAAATCAAATTAAATCGGCTAAATTTCCTGTGCGAGTGCGCTGTAAATACAGCGCAACATCGATGCACCGAAAAACAATCAGAAATGAATATACAGAATTAAATTTGAATAGAATATACCTTTATAGAATCTCCCAGACATTGTTAAATATTCAAATCCCTGCCTCCGAAATGCTCCTGTGTCGATCACGGATCGTGGATATTAAAACTTAAATCTGTCACAGGGGGAATTTATTCACGCGCGTGAAAAATATTTCTTAAAAGCTTCTTTCTTTTTGCAGTTCTACTTACAACATTATTGTTATAGACTGTATATTAACTTTTTGGGAGAAAACTGGTAGTTTTATGTGAAATCATACATTGAGCACCCCCATATAACCAAAATGGAATGATCCTTGTTTCATAACACCTTCGTGAAGATTTGACTGTGAGATTGGTAGTCGTATCAGACTAATCCTATAGAAGCATCTTATCTATTTGGGGTCACCCCAATAATAATAATAATAATTTTGAATTACCCTTCAGAAGCTACTAGATGTTTCTGAGACAAAATAGAAATAATGTAGAACAATTCTCATGCTAATAATGCATTTTTTTTACCTTCTTAAGGATCGATGAATATTTGAACCTTTGTGATAGTTGTGTATGACTCTCTCAGTCTTGTATGACTGTGAATGTGGTATTAAAAAAATCATATTAAAAAGGTGATAACAAGGAAGCAGAAATATGAAGCACAAAGTTTTGGGGTCACATGAAATGAGTGTGTGAAAACGTATATGCATATAAGGGTTTCGACTAATGGATGAACGTGAAAGATCTCCATGCAGTCCTTTCATCTTGTTTCATCCATACATCTTTTATCTTCTCCGAACCAGCCAGGGATGATTAAAGCCAGAAAAAAAAATATTTCTCAGGCTCCCATTCATATGGATGCAGCAAAAAGCAAACATGCTGCTTTTGTGAATAAAATTCCTTAGTTAGATTTTGTGGAAATGAATTGAATGAAGTAGTCGATGAAATAAATGAAGAAAAATGAAACAATTGAATATAATACACGACATTTGCACATTGAAAGATTTGTGGTTTTGGCCTGTGCCTCTACACAGTTTAAAAAAGCTTGCAGTATGGTATTATTAAGGGATAATTCATGCCTAATCGTCGGTAACATGCTTTTAATGCACGACACAGAAGGCCGAATTACCGCCCAACTTGTAGTGGAGAATGGTAGCCTCTCCAGAGTGTATTAAAATGGTGTAACGTGCTTATCAGTGGCTTATTAATGGTCATTTGCCATCAATGGTGTTTGCAGTGCAAAATGAACTGAATGGATAAAAATTCCGATTGTGTTTTGCCTGCTTTAAATCATGCACAGAGATAAAGTGGTGCAATAAGATTACATTTATTTAAATAAATTTAAATAAATAGTTATTTAGGTGAGAGTGATTGTGTGTGTGTGTCTGTGTGTGTGTGTGTGTGTGTGTGTGAAAGAGAGAGAAAGAGAGATTGTGTGTGAATTACATTTGTCTGTGCTGTTTCTTTACTTCTAATGAAGCTGTTATAATATTTTTTAGTTTAATGTCATATTCACCATTTATCCAAATTCATTTTGTACCTTTGTCAAACTTTTACCTCAGTAAGTTCAATTAGAAAATGATTACATTTTATTGTTAATGTTGATAACATCGTTGTCTCAGTCTGTATGCAACTGTGCCTTCCAGCCAATCAGATCTGAGTAATTAGACAGCCCATGGTATAACAAGTAATATCTGTTTGTATTTTTTTCAAAGACCATGTTGATTCATTTTTAATAGCAGCAGTATTCCTGCTGAAAGGCAAATAAGTTTATATTAATTCTCTACTTCTGTTAGGGTTTCTATAGCAACAGCTTCTTCACAGGGACTTGTATGGCAGACAACACTTCATTTACATCCGATAATAAAAGGAATGTGTTATTTTACAAATAAAGTCCGTTGTTGATGTGGTGAGGTCCTCATTAGGGAGAATGTTGCATTTTTAGGTCTTATACTTTTAAAGGTGTTTTTATCGATGCTATTACAGGAGTCAGGCTTGTTTTTGCGGGTGTTCCAGAAGACTGTCAATATGAATGGATAAAAAGTGTGAAGTGCCATACTGTAATAAGAAAATATAATCTTTGGAGAATTGGTTTGAGAGGAATAAAAAATATGGAACATGCCGTCCTAGGACAATAACCAACTTTGGTATTTGTGTTTTTTATTTCATACTCAGCACTTTTTTGCATTTTTTAAACTAAATTTAGGTTAATATGTAGCCCTGTGATGTAGCACGATGTTTAGGTAGACGTGGTTGCAAAAGCTGGTTCATAAATTTTGACTCTAAAATCAAGGCAGACAAATCCTAAACCAAAGGCAGGGTCATAGTCAAAGATCAGCAGAGGTCAGCAGATGAACAAATAGGGCACACAGGACTAGGCAATGGTCAAACCAAACACAGGTAGTCCCTGACTTATGAGATGCATAGTATAGTCTTTATTCGTCACATATACATTACAGCACAGTGAAATTATTTTCTTCATATATCCCAGCTGGTTTGAAACCTGGGGTCAGAGCACAGGTTTAGCCATCATACAGCGCCCCTGGAGCACAAAGGGTAAGGGCCTTGCTCAAGAGCCCAAGAGTGGCAGCCTGGCAATACCCAACATTCAGTTGCAGTGGCAGTTTGTGGCAGTATGAACCCCCAACTTTCTAATCAGTAACCCAGTGCCTTAACCACTGAGCTACCATTTTGTTTTGTATAGTAGCTAATTAACTTTCCCCTTACGGATTATGAATGCATTTTTATATTGTCCTAATTTTTGCTAGGTTATATCATGAAAATATAGGCCAGACCTGAGCAAACTACGGCCCGCGGGCCACATCCGGCCCTTTGGACGTCTCTGTCCGGCCCGTGTGAGGCCAATCATAAATTACAGGGATGCACCGAAAATTCAGCCACCCGAATTTTTCGCCCGAAATACCTAAATCACCGAAACAACACGGCAATTGTAATCCACAGATAGCGATTTGCAAAACATGCAATGCTGAAATTAGCAAAATTAAAAAAAAGTTTCTCCACGTCGGGTTTAATTTATCACCTGAAATCCAAACATCCCAACATCAGAAAAGTAAAGTCAATCCGAGCATGCGCACTCCGTCTGTAGAGGACGTTTTTAAAAAGGCAAGAAAGTTTTCCAGTGATGGTGCCAAGGCAAAAGGCATAACACAAAAAAATTATGAAATTCATTGCCTCAGATCAGTGGTCGCCAGTGGATCGACGGGTTGATCTTTAAAACATTCCCTGTGGATCCTGAAAATAAAAATTAATCTAATATTATATTATTTATTACACAGCTCTTCTTAATGCTGTAGATTAGAACATTCCTTTCACTTGAATGGGCTTCCAAACATTCGGCGGTCAATTATTTTCGTTTAACAGACCGTTGCTAATAATAATTGACCGCTGCCTGTCTGTCAATACTATGAATGGTAACAAATAAATAACAATAATTTATAATAATAAATAAAAAACTTTTGTAATTGATTTATTCTTTGAACTGCAATGCATTGACTATAGTGAGGTTAGTACACACTCATAGCCATAAATGCAATGGTTCTAATAATTGACAATATTTTCTTTCGGTGTTTCGGTTTTGGCCTTGGTTTCCTTATTTTTGGTTTTTGGTTTCGGAAAAGAATTTTTATTTCGGTGCATCCCTAAAATATTATCTTTGGTGTGGCCCTCTGACACAATTCAGGTTTCTCATGTGGCCCCTTGTAAAAATTAATTGCCCACCCCTGATATAGGCTGATACTTCTGGGTTAGGGTTAGGGTTAGGGTTTCTGTTTTATAAATTCAGTTTTTTAATTAATGTCAGTTCTATTTGTATAGCACTTTGTTGTAATTGACAGCTTCAAAGAAATAAATGGAAAAAGTATAGCAATTCTAAGTTTATTAATTAGTCCCTATATGTTTATTTCTAATGAGCAAGCTGGAAAAGATGAATATTAATTTTGCCTTGTTGCTGTTAAAGGTATATAATTTTAACAGCAAAAAATGTACAGCTACATTTGAAGTCCTCAGTCCTTCATGATGGTTGAAGGCATGTAGTTAATGTTAAAAGCTAAAAAATAGCTCTTGTTTTGTACATTTCTTTAATATAACGGTGATAATTTGCATAATTAGCAGTTAACGCACTGAAGGCTTAGTATATTAAGTGTGCCAGAGACTTTATGCAATGAAAAATGT
The DNA here is from genome assembly GCF_946808225.1 of Silurus aristotelis. Lineage (NCBI taxonomy): Eukaryota > Metazoa > Chordata > Actinopteri > Siluriformes > Siluridae > Silurus > Silurus aristotelis. The sequence continues at coordinate 20,752,556 of NC_139586.1, forward strand.
ATTTCTCTTTCTCATCCCTCAATTCTCAGGTGACCAGTTCTCCGGTTTCTATGGACTTGAACGGGCTTTCGGTGCCCACAGAGTTTTTGTCTCGTCACAACTCGGATGGCATCATCACCTTCGTGGATCCCCGCTGCATTAACGTGATTGGCTACCAGCCACAGGTGAGAACATTTCCTCACTCAACAAAGTGATGCTTAACATTCAGTCAGCCTGGAGATACTACGTAGCTCAAAGGAGTAGATAATTGTGAAATCTGGGATGCGGTTTTGATTTCATCTCAAATCAGAAGCCAATCAGTTAATGAAATGCAGATGAACTGGCTCATATGTTTTATATTACTTTTGGATCCCTTGGGAAGCAGACTTCAAGATGCTTCACTATTCACGTGCTAATATTAATATTACATATGGAATTTAATATTCTGCTGCAGATGAAGTATATCATTCTCGTTGTATAAAAGACCGTGCTAAAATCGAGTGTAATATGGCTTAAATTAGCGTGTTTACTATTCTTATTTTTTATTACATCTATTTGGTTTGAGCTCAACTTTCAGGAATTTGATTCATATGTCATCATGGATTAATATTCGTTCGTAAATCATTTTTTTATTTTAAGTATTGTTTTAAGAAGGGAATTTCAGTGTGTGTATGTGTTTTTCATGTGTGTGTGTGTGTTTATGTGTGTGTGTGTGTGTGTGTGTGTGTGTGTGTGTGTGTGTGTGTGTGTGTGTGTGTGTGTGTGTGTGTGTGTGTAAATATGAGTAAATATTAGTGTATTAAATATTCAAATTGGTAACACTTCCTATCTATCTATCTATCTATCTATCCTCTACTTTTCATTTAGAGTTAAGTCCTATTTTGCAGCAGTTTTAGTAGATATTATATGTTTTGCACTAAGACTAATGATCTCTCTAAGAAGAAACCTCTCTATTGATTTACATTTAAAATCAGAGTGATGTTCATTCATCAAGGCTCTGACTTAAAATGGTATGCATGTGTAAAAATGTGTGCTAAGAAAAATTGTGCGACCTTATTCAAAAACTGTCACAAGAATTGAGTAAAGATGGATGCAAAGAGAATGAAAAACCAAAGGAAGATCAAAGACCAAAAACCTGAGTAACCATTAGTAATTATTAATCAGGAAAATGTGAACATTCAAGGTTCCATTGTTGGGAAGTGTTGCCCATTTAGTTATAGTTTGTTCTATACATAGAGTTTTCAGACGCTGTTGAAGATTCCTTAAAGAAGCAGAGAATATTGACTTTTGGGTCAAAGGAGAGCAGAATAAAGGGATGGCAAGAGTTCAAATAGATTCATTAGCACCTGCATCTAAATTCACTTAGGCTGAAAAAAGAATTCACGAACATGAATGTACGCACAAAATAATACAACTGAAGGGCAGGTATTAATATAAATAAAAGTAAAATAGCAAAATGAATTAATAATGAAAAAAAAAAAAGAAATTGTGTCTTACTATATTAAAATATTATTTCATATATATATATATATATAAAAAGGACGTTTATTACCACATGCTTATAAATAGATGGAAGTGTACAGAAATGCTGCTGAAATCGTAGACTGTCTCATGCTCATCCAATGATTCACATTCAACAGTATATACCGAACATCCCTTTTAGCATACTTCATTTTAATCATACTGTTTGACCTCATGATATACAATTTTATCATTTATCTTCTGATTATACATTGATACCCAGATAAGGATGGGTTCCTTGATGAGCCTGGTTCTTTTTAAAGTCGCATGTCAGGGAGTTTTTTCTAGCCACAGTTCCCTCTGGCTTGCTCATTAGTGATTCATGTAATTTAAGGTGAGGGGATTTTCTAAATTAAGTTCTTTTTCAACCAGTCATGAAAATTATACTTCTATATGCAATTACGGAATCAGGTCAGATTTCTATCTAGTCGATAGATTTTGTTTCATATGGACATTCAAGAACAGCCTGTGAAAAGGTTTTTATTCACATTCTATGTGTCAGGCTGCAGACGCGGAAGCAGATAAAGTCCAATCATGTTCTTTATTGAGGTGCAAAAAACAAAACACTCATACACCAATGAAAACAAAAGCAAACCCAGACATCCGCTCGTAACGAAGTATCCACTATGAGCGTGAATGTCAAACGCCTAATCCCAATGCAAGTAAAGCTTTCGGCAATGAGTACTTCAATAAGGAAATGGAGTTCGGAGAAATAGCCAGCGGTGAATCCCGGCGTTTGAGCAGCCACGCGATTTACCTGCATGACAATACAACGACCGACAGCCTGTGACTCAAGAACGTGAGTTTATGTAGTCTGATCTTTCATGAGCCACAGCTGTCGGTAATCTTGGGAAGCAGCGTGACTGCTATCGAGGGGGGCGTGGCAGGGTGGATCTCTGACAGCTACAGACGGGGGCGTGGCAGGGTGAATCCCTGACAGCTACAGAGGGGGGCGTGGCAGGGTGAATCCCTGACAGTACCCCCCCCTCCAGGGGCGACACCTGACGCCCCAAAACCCACCTATGCCAGGCGGGCCAGGGCACTCCGAGGAAGGCCTCCTTAGACGCCTGGGAGCAACGCCGTCAGAGGGACCTGGAGGACCGACGTCGCCGTCAGAGGGACCTGGAGGACCGACGTCGCCGTCAGAGGGACCGACGTCGCCGTCAGAGGGACCTGGAGGACCGACGTCGCCGTCAGAGGGACCTGGAGGACCGACGTCGCCGTCAGAGGGACCTGGAGGACCGACGTCGCCATGCGGGGATCCTGTGGGCGATCCGTCGTCCTGAAGAGGACCTGGGGGCGAGACGTCGCCCTCTGTGGAGCTTGGATGCGATCCGTCGCCCTGCGTGGAGCCTGGATGCGATCCGTCGCCCTGCGTGGAGCCCGGGGGCGAGACGTCGCCCTGCGTGGAGCCCGGGGGCGAGACGTCGCCCTGCGTGGAGCCCGGGGGCGAGACGTCGCCCTGCGTGGAGCCCGGGGGCGAGACGTCGCCCTGCGTGGAGCCCGGGGGCGAGACGTCGCCCTGCGTGGAGCCCGGGGGCGAGACGTCGCCTTCTGTGGAGCCCGGGGGCGAGACGTCGCCTTCTGTGGAGCCCGGGGGCGAGACGTCGCCTTCTGCGGGCGCTGGAGACGAGACGTCGCCTTCTGCGGGCGCTGGAGACGAGACGTCGCCTTCTGCGGGCGCTGGAGACGAGCCGTCGCCTTCTGCGGGACTGTGGGGTGAGCCGTCGCCGTCGGTGGAACCCGGGGGCAGCGGTTCAACTTCCCTTTTGCAGTCCTGGAGCCGGGGTGAGTGCACAGGGAAACCCCTGGGCGTAGGGGCGCTCCTTGGGACCCTTAGGAGCAGATCGGAGCCCACTGAGCAGCCTGGAAATGAGGTGAAGCCTGCCTGGAGATCCACGAGCGGAGAAGGGCTCGCCTGGAGGTCCACGACATCAGTGGAGCTCTCTTTGGGACACTGAAGCGGAGACGAGCTCGTGGGGTCGCTCGGAGGCGGAGACGAGCTCGTGGGGTCGCTCGGAGGCGGAGACGAGCTCTCGGGAGGAGCCTGGAGCTGGGTGGAGCTCTCTGGAGGGACCTGGAGCTGGGCGGAGCTCTCTGGAGGGACCTGGAGCTGGGCGGAGCTCTCTGGAGGGACCTGGAGCTGGGCGGAGCTCTCTGGAGGGACCTGGAGCTGGGCGGAGCTCTCTTGAAAATCCTGAGGCGGAGCCGAGCTTTTCGTGGGCATGTCGCCTTGGAAGGGGCTCTGGGATGTGGCGTCGTCTGGAGAGGGACTCGGAGGAGTCACTTCGCCTTCTGTGACCGGAGGTGGCGGCGCGGCGCTCTCATGAAGACTCTGTGGCGGCGCGGCGCTCTCGTGAAGACTCTGTGGCGGCGTGGCGCTCTCGTGAAGACTCTGTGGCGGCGCGGCGCTCTCGTGAAGACTCTGTGGCGGCGCGGCGCTCTCGTGAAGACTCTGTGGCGGCGCGGCGCTCTCGTGAAGACTCTGTGGCGGGAAAGCACGCTCCTGGAGACACTGTGGCGGCGTGGCACGCCCACGGGAACCTCGGAACAGAGCGGCATGCCTGTAGAAGCTCTGTGACGGCATGGTGTGCTCGCCGACGCTCGGAGATGGTGTGGTGCGTCCACGAGAACCCCGGAACACAGCAGCACGCTGGTAGAGACCCTGAGATGAAGCAGCCCTTTCATTAAAACATTGGGGCTGAGCTGCAGGCTCATGGGAAATCCGGCACGGAGCCACGTGCTCTTGAGAACCTTGGAATGGAGCACCTTCCTCCTCAAGGGAACTGTAGTGGAGATCCACCACCTCTATCCCCAACTTCCCCAGAAGCAGCCCGCTGAATTGGGCGAGTGAGCCGAATTTGCCCCCTTTGGCGCTCCATAGTGAGCTGGCTTTGGCAAGAACTTCACCAGACAGGAGGGAAATACAGAGGGCAATCTTGGCTCGTTCGGAAGGAAACCGGGAAATGTTAACAGCCACATACTCGCCGATGCCTTGCAGAAATCCGCCTAATTCGTCTTTTTTCCCCGAGTAACGAGCCGGTAATCCCCTCGCGCTCTCTGAGGGGCGTGGCGCAGCCGCGCTCTCATGATCCGGCTTCTGTGGATCTGATCCGCGAGGAGCGGCACTGAGCTTCCGGAGGAAATCCGAAGCCGGGTTCAGCTGCCGACCCGTCGCGGTCGGAATCGCGGAATGGCGAATCCGCGTTCGGTATAGGTCGGTCGTTCTGTCAGGCTGCAGACGCGGAAGCAGATAAAGTCCAATCATGTTCTTTATTGAGGTGCAAAAAACAAAACACTCATACACCAATGAAAACAAAAGCAAACCCAGACATCCGCTCGTAACGAAGTATCCACTATGAGCGCGAATGTCAAACGCCTAATCCCAATGCAAGTAAAGCTTTCGGCAATGAGTACTTCAATAAGGAAATGGAGTTCGGAGAAATAGCCAGCGGTGAATCCCGGCGTTTGAGCAGCCACGCGATTTACCTGCATGACAATACAACGACCGACAGCCTGTGACTCAAGAACGTGAGTTTATGTAGTCTGATCTTTCATGAGCCACAGCTGTCGGTAATCTTGGGAAGCAGCGTGACTGCTATCGAGGGGGGCGTGGCAGGGTGGATCTCTGACAGCTACAGACGGGGGCGTGGCAGGGTGAATCCCTGACAGCTACAGAGGGGGGGCGTGGCAGGGTGAATCCCTGACACTATGCCTTCTTCATAAACCTCTGTCTCACTTTTTTTAATATCTGTTTTACTTGACTTTCCACAGCTATCAAAAATAATATTCTGATGCAAAAAAACATTTCATTTACATACATATACGTATATGTGCATAAGTTCTGCAGATATTACCTACTGACTATATACCTACCTACCTAAGGTTATCCATTTGGCTGAACTTTATTGTGGGTCTTGGCAAATCACAGCCCTATTGTATTAACAAAAGAAAGAAAGTAATTTAAAAAAGAACCATCTAAAAATATATAATACATATACAGTATATTGTGTTATACTACTCATAGATTGTTGGATTTCCGAAAGTTTTTCTAAAGCTCATCCAACTGGGTACTGCTCCGTTTCAGGATTTGCTTGGAAAAGACATTCTGGAGTTTTGTCATCCTGAGGATCAGAGCCACCTAAGGGAGAGCTTCCAACAGGTAAGGTTGAAACTTAAAATAAAATAAAATAAACTGAAGGCCTTTTTCTTCTGTATCTCTGTAACTAAAGACACATTGCAATCCATAGAAGCTAGTGATCTAAGAAATAGCAGGTTGAAAGAGTACTATTACAGTGAGGAAAATAAGTATTTGAACACCCTGCTCTTTTGCAAGTTCTCCCACTTAGAAATCATGCAGGGGTCTGAAATTGTCATCGTAGGTGCATGTCCACTGAGAGACATAATCTAAAAAAAAAAATCCAGAAATCACAATGTATGATTTTTTAACTATTTATTTGTATGATACAGCTGTAATTAAGTATTTGAACACCTGAGAAAGTCAATGTTAATATTTGGTACAGTAGCCTTTGTTTGCAATTACAGAGGTCAAACGTTTCCTGTAGTTTTTCACCAGGTTTGCACACACTGCAGGAGGGAATTTGGCCCACTCCTCCACACAGATCTTCTCTAGATCAGTCAGGTTTCTGGCCTGTTGCTGAGAAACACGGAGTTTGAGCTCCCTCCAAAGATTCTCTATTGGGTTAAGGTCTGGAGACTGGCTAGGCCACACCAGAACCTTGATATGCTTCTTACAGAGCCACTCCTTGGTTATCCTGGCTGTGTGCTTCGGGTCATTGTCATGTTGGAAGACCCAGCCTCGACCCATCTTCAATGCTCTAACTAAGGGAAGGAGGTTGTTTCCCAAAATCTCGCAATACATGGCCCCGGTCATCCTCTCCTTAATACAGTGCAGTCGCCCTGTCCCATGTGCAGAAAAACACCCCCAAAGCATGATGCTACCACCCCATGCTTCACAGTAGGGATAGTGTTCTTGGGATGGTACTCATCATTCTTCTTCCTCCAAACACGTTTAGTGGAATTATAAACCAAAAGTTCTATTTTGGTCTCATCTGACCACATGACTTTCTCCCATGACTCCTCTGGATCATCCAAATGGTCATTGGCAAACTTAAGACGTGCCTGGACATGTGCTGGTTTAAGCAGGGGAACCTTCCATGCCATGCATGATTTCAAACCATGACGTCTTAGTGTATTACCAACAGTAACCTTGGAAACGGTGGTCCCAGCTCTTTTCAGGTCATTGACCAGCTCCTCCCATGTAGTTCTGGGCTGATTTCTTACCTTCCTTAGGATCATTGAGACCCCACGAGGTGAGATCTTGCATGGAGCCCCAGTCCGAGGGTGATTGACAGTCATGTTTAGCTTCTTCCATTTTCTAATGATTGCTCCAACAGTGGACCTTTTTTCACCAAGCTGCTTTGCAATTTCCCCGTAGCCCTTTCCAGCCTTGTGAAGGTGTACAATTTTGTCTCTAGTGTCTTTGGACAGCTCTTTGGTCTTGGCTATGTTAGTAGTTGGATTCTTACTGATTGTATGGGGTGGACAGGTGTCTTTATGCAGCTAACGACCTCAAACAGGTGCATCTAATTTAGGATAATAAATGTAGTGGAGGTGGACATTTTAAAGGCAGACTAACAGGTCTTTGAGGGTCAGAATTTTAGCTGATAGACAGGTGTTCAAATACTTATTTGCAGCTGTATCATACAAATAAATAGTTTAAAAATCATATATTGTGATTTCTGGATTTTTTTTTTTAGATTATGTCTCTCACTGTGGACATGCATCTACGATGACAATTTCAGACCCCTCCATGATTTCTACGTGGGAGAACTTGCAAAATAGCAGGGTGTTCAAATACTTATTTTCCTCACTGTATATACAATGTAGTTAGTAAAATACTGTGAATTTTGTGCACAAGCCTATCCTGAGGTGATCTCTTGTGCATTTGTCTGTCATTTTTGTTTGGTGTCCCTGGGAAGTGTAGCCTTGGCAATGCCTTGCAAGAATGGGTTTAGTTTAGTCACACAGAACGTATACAGAATTCAATTCAGTTTTCTGTATATACTGTAATATGTATAAGCAATAGACATGGTCACAAAGCAGCTGAGCAAAAATTCCAGATAGACATCCGCAGCCAAGCAAACTAATCCCTGCCACAACAACCAACAGATAAGCAAAATATTGATAAAATATTTTTTTTTATATAAATTTAATTCATTTGGATGCTGAACATTATGTTCATTATTACCTACTGTGATACTGCATTTGTAACAGTAGCATATTGTCTAGCATGAGAGGTAATTTTTTAGCCGTCTGTAATGTTGGCTGCTTCGGTAACATGCTTTGGTGTGTTTTTTTTAAATCCCGGAATGGGATTCTACTGATGCTATGCAAAGATAGAAAGGTGTCACCTTTTCACTGTATTGAAACCTGGTGTTAAGATGGATGGATGGTTATCATTCCACACATTCCTAGCACACCACCTCTACCCTCGGATAAAAGTATGATTCAGCAGAGCTCATGCATATAAAATATTCTGCTATCAAACTTCCACTTTGATTTAAGTCCTGTTTTTAAAAGCCTTCAAAGCAACCGCCTCTGTATGATTCGATATCGCTCTTCTCTGGAGTGTATCAGCTCTGGGTGGATTTGGATTTGTCGCGTTTGCCTATTTGATGTTTAAAAGCACATGAAAGACTGAGAAGGAGCAAGCAGTAGCAGTTTCTCCACTGAGATGCTGATCATTATGTGGCTCAGGAAGATTACAGCTTAGCAAAGGAAGCCAAATGTGACATGAGTGGAGGGAAAAGAAGTATTGGTCTTTTTTTCTTTTTGTCCTCTTTTCTATCTCCTTTATTAGGTTATTTCTATTCTTTCTTTCTTACATCATCTTTAGTTGCTAATTAAACCAGGTGGTTTCTCACATACTCAGCTTGACCCTTTTGTTTTCTCTATTTTTGCTGTTTTGAGCCCATCTCTGACTCCGTCTTTTGGCTTTTCGCCTTACTGTGTTGCTTCGTGGGGTTTTCTCAGTGAACCCTGCTCCTAAGCTCTATGTCCTGTTAGATCTCAGTTCTGTGCTGGGGTGATTCTCACTGGAACTTTGCAGGAAATCCTGGCAGCTCATAGCTTGATGAAAAGTTTCTTTTCAGACACAATTGGCCAGCTCACAGTGCTACACAACCTTTAAAGGTTTCTCACAGTCAACTATGCTCGAGTCACACCCTTGCTTTAGTGGAAAATTTCACTGTAACTGTGTACCTAAGAACTGTTGCTGAAATCATTCTAACTGTTGTGTGCTCATTTGAGTCCAATTCATGGCTTTTTTTCTGGTTCCTCTCAAGGTCCGTCCTCATGTTTCATATACAATAGAGAAATCAAATAAATAAATAATTACACTAGCAAGAGGTAAAACAAGTCGATATATCCCATATCAGTGTCAAACCTTCCTTTTAGCTGCATTGTGAAACTAAATTATAAATGATAGATTCTAATTATACATTTCATGTAAGTTAGTTGGTTCAGTGAGGTGACAAATCATATTGATTAGCTTCCTCAGGTTGGACACATAGTGCAAGCTTGTTTTTACCAGAACATTTTACTAATGTTCTACTCTCCTCTATGAGTCTTATTCCAACTATCCTTGGAATAGGATTAGTGTGGAAAATGTAAGGTTGTAAAGGTGATTTTAATCTAATAAAAGCTAGCATTTTAACAAGTTGCAGTATTGCTAAATAAAAGCCATGCAAGCATGCTAGCTGAGTGGAAGTGCAGTTGGATACCGACTTTTATTGTTACCATGGGCCTCATTCTCCAAACCGAATATGGTCTGATTTATTCGTAAGTCATTCATGCATTTACACATGAAATTTGGTGTTTCTGAAAGTCCTGTACATTTGTCTTCTATGTTAAATTTGCTTGTTTGAATTAAAATTAAAAGGCTTTTTAACTATTTGTGTAGCCTACACATTTATTTGAATATTTGATATAATTTGTTTGTATTTTATAAGAGAATATAAGGGGATATACTTTAGAATATAAAATATATTAAAAAATATATATATATCTAAAATAACATATCTTTTTATTAGGATGATATACTTTATATTTCAAGCAGCTTAATCTTTTATTCACTACAGACCTTTACTCAATAGTCTCCACTGCAAGGACTAGCTATAATACATTTTTATGCATTTTTACGGGAGAATGTTGACAGATCTATAAAAGCTGAGCCTTGTTTATAGTTCAACACCAGACAGTTGCTCCTCGAGTCTGATTGAAGAGAACTACACTGCTATTGCTTGTAATTAAATAATAAAAAAAAATAAAGCTTTAGATCAGTTTTTCTGCACTTGCTTTTCTATTATATATGAACCTATTTAATACTGCTCATTTCAAATAAACAGAAACAACATGCTTGATGTTTCATTCAAAGTGTGCATACCATTATTGAAGTATACCGTTATTGACTTGTGGAACCGTACTTTCTTTTTCTCATTGTTTCCACCTCACCATACTTTCTTTAAAAAAGACTTGAATGGCCGTCATCCAAAACTTCACACAATAACAGTTCAGAAAACTTGAGACCGCACACATGTAGTAGAACCACATTCTCACACTCACTACCCTTCACAATCAAGTACATCATGTCCAAAGCTTTAGTACAAGCTTCCACTTAAACAATGACAGCAACTTCTACATGAGCTGGCAGGTAAAGACATTATCAGAAGCCATGACAGAAAAGATTATGTGTTTTTCTTGGCATCAGGTTCCAAAACCTCTCATAATCAATGCCAAAGATTTTTTCTACTTGGACAGGAGTGAAGTTGGAGACTCCTTCAAAAGTTCTTTGGTTCTCATTTTAGATACAGAAAGAGAATCAAGGGACAGATATTTCTTTTCCAAACAGTGTTCAATGCTTTCAATTTACAACCTTTTATACTAATGGCTTCCCCTTTTCTCTGGTGTTCACTTCCTGGACTTCTTTAATTCCAGGTTTGTGTACGATATATCGCCTCATTTTGTTGTCAGACACAAATTGCATATTGTACAAGAATGAATTGATTGTTAGTTGAAATGGCTGGTCTTGGAACACATAATCTGACAGCCAATAATGGAGACATTATATTATTAGATTGTCTGAGCATTCATCATGTTAATTAATATAATGTTACTAGGATACATGCTTGGCCACTGAAATAGTGAAATGGAAGGCTACCACACAGTCTAATCCACAGAAATAATATCCTTATTTCTTTTGATAATTAGACATTTTCCGGTGTTCTCTATAACCTAGTCACAAACAACTTTGAAGTCCTCTTCTTCACTTTTTGAAAGCATATTAACATTGCCATTATTGTACCAAGGCCTTGCTTCTGTTTATGCAGCACAAGCATGGACTGCACTGACTGATGACTTAAGCACAGCATAGAGATTTTATTTAATCTGATAGAGTGTGACAGGTAATAATCATAATAAGACTGCTGAAATCACAGTGTAATGCAGGCTTAATCTGACAGTAATGAGAATAATAATGAGGGCCATGTACAGAATGGGATTAGAGGTATTACTGTTGAAGCTTTAAGCAGAAGTGGGGAAGAGCTGAGATGAGTTTTAATGGGTTTGACCTGCAGACAAACTAGGGCACAAACAGGAAGTTAATGTCGGAGGAATAGAAAGGCTGTGGTCCATTGGGCAGCGATGAAAAGTCTTTAAATGGCCCCAAATGGAGCTTTTTGACGGGGACAACTGGTTTTATACCGAATTGGAAAAATGCCTATGTGACCTAAATGTAGGTCAAGTTCAGCAAATAATCTCCAAATATAGACATGCCTGTGGGTTTGTTTGTGTCTATAATTTTCATGGGTCAGACCTCAGCTGTAAAAATTTAAGTAAACTTATAAATGAGTTTTTTTTTTTTTTATTATATTTTTTGTTACTTTTTTGTTTCTCACATTTCAGTTAGAACTGAGTTTAGTAGTCAGGACAGTACCGAGTACAGACCGGAGAGGTTAATTAGTCATGCTTACTAATGTAAATAATCATACTTATAGTAGTTTATAATTGTGGCAGAATCGGTAGAAACAGTGCAAACACAGCACTCTTTTTTTGCTTTTTCTATTCAAAAAGATTCTTTTATTAATACATCAATAATGTTAAAGTGCTATTATTTATAAGTACAAGACAGCTACAACAGAGGTTTTAATATTATCAACAAAAAAAGAGTCTCTGACTCACAGAAAATTATTGCAACTAGAGCTCCAAAGTTGGCTAAAATGCCTGGCTTCTGCTGTCTGCTAACCCTAACCCTATACTTTAGGTGACATGGGCCTGGGGCTAGTGTTGTTACAACACTAATGAAGTGCTCTATTTCATATACCATGCTTGTGTATCTATGTAACCTATGAATGGCATCTTCATGAAAGAATGCAATCATGTGACTTGTGTGCTTTCGGTATATGTTAACCTGTTTAGAACAAAAATGAAATAAAATAAAATGCTGACTTTTGCTATGCGGTACTTACATTTGCATGAAGCTTACTAACAAACCTTGTTTGATAATTTACTAGACTACAAATGGTAGCTGACACAAGGTCGAGTATGGCAAGCCGGTTTAGCTGGATATGGACAGAATACAAACACAGCCAGTGAGTCACAAACATGAGGGGAGACTCAGTGATTTTCCAACCATTTTCAGTCATTTCTCTTTTCTAAGAAAGCACCTAAAATAGTTTGTTGTGTTTGTTCCATCAGCAATGACTCCAGAGTTACAGCCAATCGAGATCATTCTGATATTTGATGGTTGACCGAAGCTCTTGAACCGCCTGATTTCATACCTTGTGCTATTGACGCATGTTTGGCTGATTGAACAGTTGTGGAAATGAGCAGGTGCACAAGTGTTCAGTTATAAAGTATCTGTGGTGAATGTGGCCTCTCTGCCACTTTCTGAAAGTAAGGTGGAACCTTGGATAGGATGGCTTTCAAGTGAAAAGGAATGCTACAGTTTAGTGCCTTTAGTAACCATAGGCTTTCGATTACTGTGTGGTCTTATTGCCTTTTTTTTATTTTTTACATTACTTAGACTTTTGTTTTTTTACATTTGGTTTGTTTTTTTGTTTATTTTTTGCTTTCTAGTTCCTTAGTTACCTTGTGGTACCTTGACATTTCGGGTATTATCGGGTTTGGAACTCTGGCTGCTTTTCTACTGATCTTCCTGTATTAACTCTGTCAGTTATCTGGCTCAAGCTCTGGATTATGGTGATGACAGATGATTATGGCAAGCTGGCGGTTGCAATTCACTGGTTAAGGTTTTGTGCTTATGACCACATAGTTGGGAGTTCAAACCTCTAGGGTTAGGGTTAGGGTTTTCATCTTTGACAGCTCTTGTGTTGCAATTGGATTTGGCTACAATTCAGATGCTACCACATGAATAATATTAATGTATTGAAAAAGACTATAGAAAATAGTTTTTGCAAATATGACTCCTTAGATATACTCCAAATATGGCTTAAAAAAAGATCGTTCCACACTTCTTTATTTGGGTGCCTGGTTCAAATTCGGTTTTGAGTTTTAAAAAGACCTACTTTTAATGGACTGAGTGAGGCTATAAAAAAAGATCAGTCTCTTATTTTTGTCTTTACAAAAAGAAAGAGCCTTATGACAAAAAAAATAAAAATTCACCTTTGGCCAAACATAATGTGCTGTATACACTCTTTCTTCTGTCTCTGTGGATGGTGGGTTTTTCTCCTCACAGTCTGGGGTGTGGTTAGCCATTTAGTTTGTTTAAGCAAGGCATTTTTCCCGAGATGCAAATGAGCATTGTTTTGACAAAGAAAAGTAGATTTGCTATGTTATATTTTTGTTGATGAAAAAAACAGGCTTATTAACTTTTTCCCTTTTTATTTAAAGCAATAGGAAACATGAGGTGATTTTGCTGATGTTTGTGGTCTCAGCATGGAAAGAATGTAGACTTTAAAGAGTGCTGTGAGGTTACTAAGATTAACTCTTGGCTCAACATTCTGGGGTTATTATGGTTTATTTCAAGGTCATGTTAAAGGGGCCAGAATGGAGAACAAGAAACTGCAGACTTTACATTACAATTTGTATGCCTTTGTGTGTTCAGTTATTAAGCTCTTATTTTTATAACACATTTGTACTGTAAGTGAGTAGAAGTCTAATTGTTAGATGATGGTGACTAACAGGATTTTCCTTTAGAAAGACATTAGATAAATTATACACTAATCAGACATAATATTATGGGCAGAGGCACCCTGACTTGTCTGTAGCTATGCAGTCATATATGCAACTGACACTTTTCTATTAAAACCAAACATTAACTTCTTCAGCAGTTTGGGCTACAGGAGCTTGTCTGTTGTGCCAACTTTCGCTCCCCACGTTCATCAATGAGCCTTGGCTGCCCATGACCCTGTCCCTGGTTCACCACTGTTCCTTCCTTGGACCACTTTTGTTAGATGCTGACTACTGCGGACCAGAAACATCCGACAAGAGCTGCAGTTTTGGAGATGCTCTGACCCATTCGTCTAGCCATCACAATTTGTCAAACTCGCTCAAATCCTTACGCTTGCCCATTTTTCCTGGTTCTAACTCGTCAACTTTGAGGAGAAAATGTTCACTTGCTGCCTAATATATCCCACCCACTAACAGGTGCCAGAGATAATCAGTGAGATGATGAGATAATCAGTGTTATTTACATCATCTGTCAGTGGTCATAATGTTATGCCTGAAAGGAAGCTCTTTGTAGATGTCCTAGTGAAGGAGTGGTGATTTCTTTACCTGTTCCAATTAAGAAAGTGTGACTTCTGTACCCGTCTCATGGAAAGAGGCATGGCTTTCCTATCTATCACAATGAAGGACACGTAGCTTCTGGACCTTTCCCAGTGAAGGAGGCATGGCTTCTGAGCATGTCTGAATGAATGAGACCTGGTGTCTGAACCTGTGTCAGTAAATGAGGTGTAGCTGTCAGTACTATCAGTACTAGTGAAGGAAGCATGGCTTCTGGACCTGTCTCTGTAGGCATTTCTGAACCTTTCTCAGTGAAGGAGGCATGGCTTTGGTACCTGTCCTGGTGAATCTGTTTTGGAAACACGTCCTCTTTGTATCTTTTAACACAGTAAACGGGCATGTTGCCTCTGTGTCCGTCAATTTTATGTCCTCCCAGTTTTCAAAGCAACACTTAAACAATTTGTATTTTTTTCAATATGGAAACAAGATATGTTGTGTCATGGGACCTTCACATAATGTCATGTTAAATAGCTTTCAATTGCATCATACAGTAGAATAGGTAAGTATTTAATTCAGCTGCTGTACATTTGCTAAACATTAAGGATGGAATGATATTCGCCCGATAGCGCAGCATCTGAATGTATTTGAGATATTTTCTATCCATCCTAGTGACACATTCAAAGCCCGAACATATGTGATGCCGATTGAAACAACACAGGTCCCATGCATAAGCACAATGTGCACTTCATCATTCTTCTGATGATCATTCCGTACAAATAAAAGTGAGATCGTGCAGAGAGTCAGTTCGTTCAGGAATATGATTTTAATCAGATGTTTGAAGATCTGGAATTTTTTTGTCATATTAAAAAGAAAAAAATCGAATTATGATTTCCAGGATAACAATGGACTGCTGATAATATCAAGATGTGCTATGTGTTGTTTGTTGTTTATGTGTTACATGTCTCGACTTTTCAGTTTCATATAGAACATGATTCTATGAGGTGATTTGTAAAACTGTTTTTTATCTAACGCATGTTTTTTTTTACTAGACATTTGTTCCTTTGTTTCTTTGCAGGTTGTGAAGCTGAAAGGTCAGGTCTTATCAGTCATGTATCGTTTCCGGATGAAGAATCGTGAATGGATGCTGATCAGAACGAGCAGCTTCACCTTCCAGAATCCATACTCGGACGAGATTGAGTACATCATCTGCACTAACACAAATGTCAAGTATGTGTCGTTTTTCCCCCCTTCTACTCACTCTAAAAAGACATTCATGTCTATAGCGTGGAACAGTGAAGTCTTTTATTTGGTTCAGACAGTTTGACAGGTGGTGTTTGCTCAGGAGTGCAACAAATTGTGGGTCTTGATCCTCTTTCAAGTGGACTATGGTTCACTTTGTTGATGCTAGTGTCTTTGTTTTACAAAAGTCTGGACCAAAAAAATCTTTTTGTATATAGTAGATAGGCAGTTTCAATCAGAAGGCAACAAAAAAGATATTTATGGACAACATTTGTGGAGTGAGTGTTGCTTATTCGGGATCCAGGAAAGTGATGCCCACTGAGACTGGTACCTTTTGAAAAAAAAGCATCAGCAAAGACAGCTGTCTCAATTAGTGTCAGAAGAAATTGTTTCCTTGTGGATTTCTTTAGCAACTGTTGTGAAAAACACCAACAAGCTTGCCTCTTCTCCGTTTCTATTTCTTTCTTTCTTTATTCTCGTCTCTTCTCCTCTAAGCATCCGCAAACGAAATTCTCCCTCTGCTGTCAACAACTTAAGCACTGTAGATTTTGAGCCAGATTCCAGAAGTTTTTTCCTTCCACAGTGCCTTGCATTGTAACTAAATCTGCACGGTTTCTCCCGAGCTGAATAACACAAGCTGTTTTGAACATTGAGTCCATCCAGACTTCCACATCCTCCATAACGAACTTTTAGAAGGAGCTTTCCGTTTATCAGTGCCAATAGTCGGGTGCTTGGGGGGAAAAAACAGTCCAGTGCGTGCTTCAGCATGGAAGCTGTAACATAATGTCAGGTAATATTTAGTTGAAATTGACTTATGTGGGCGAGCTAAACACCACACACCCTCATATTTCTTCACGCTGGGTCATATTTGCTTTAGTCCTTCTGCCACGCATTTTTCTTAATTAAATAAACAGCAGAAGCTTTGCTTTGTCCCACTTACTCATTAGTCTTCATCTTCAATCAAACCCAAGAACGTGTGTCAAATAATGAAACATAGAACATATTCTGAGGCAAAACATTTGACGTGTTTCCCTTTTGAAGGGAAAAAAATGACATGGCGTTTAACCTACTCCCCTTCTTTCTTTCCTGTATTGTGGTTAGTGAGTCTGAGGAAGTGACTCTGACAAAACTGGACAGTTGAAGACTGGAATAATATTTCTTGGTCTTTTTCCAATCTTTAACAGTCTATTTTCAGTGAGCCTGTGCCAACTGCTGCTTCAGATCCTTGTTCTTGAATGACAGGAGTGGAACCCGATGTGGTCTCCTACTAATGTACCCCATCCACCATTCACTTTCAAAGTGCTGTGAATTCTGGATGATTTTCTGCTTCCATGGTTGTAAAGAGAGCTTATTACATTTTTTTTTACCATCATATACACTCCTATTTTGTTTATAATTCATCACTGGGTCTTGATTCAGCTGATTGAAACCTTTTACATCCGTAGAAAATGTTGTTGCATTTAGACTGTATATTTATTATTATTATTATTATTATTATTATTACTGTATTTTTCGGACTATAAGCCGCTACTTTTTTCCCACGATTTGAACTTCGGCTTAAACAACGAAGCGGCTAATTTATGGATTTTTCTGGGGTTTTTCCCGGTTTTACAAACTTCAAGCCAAAAAACTGAGTGCCATAACATTAGACCAATGGAATTTCCGAACGGAAACAAAAAAAACGCACCTCACGTGTTCTGAGCTGCACGGTATCTGGAAAAAAAATTCCACCGGTATTGATTTTTAAACGCACGACGATGCCAAAAGAAAAACTCGAAAGAAATAGTTGTGTAAGGAAGGAGGAAGACAGTGAAAAATTACTTTCTTGGTAGGCTACTGTTTAGATACAAGCCGTTGTAACGCGTTGAGTCTGGGTGAAGGGAGAGCTCGCTAACTCCAGTTCCAACAGAAATCATATGAGCACAGACAGGTTTCCAAAACTCGTGCTTTTTTATTATTCTTGGCAACAGCGTTACAGGTTAGACAAAGAAAATTAGAAATGAGCATCAGAAAATAATAAGGACATATTCCTCGGTCTTGCACACATGCAGTAATACCGGAAAAAATGCGGCAGCAGCCTATTTCCAAAATGCCGCTCTACTCTATAAGGAGCCACAACATATTTCACCTGTTAAACCGTGTAACAGACTTATTGTTAAAGCCTGTGTAAAGTTAATTAGTTTCAGTGTAGACAGGCTTATAGACAGGTGCGGCCTATTTATGTTCAAAATAAAAATCTTTGTAAAATTCAGTGGGTGCGGCTTATAATATGGTCAAATTGTCAAATTTAAATATGGACAGGTTAAAATTTTTTATTTTTTTACCTTTTCTTTTAAATTACCCATGGACCACCACCCTGAAAAATATCACAAGCTGAAAGCTTATATATATACAGTGAGGAAAATAGGTATTTGAACACCCTGCTATTTTGCAAGTTCTCCCACTTAGAAATCACGGAGGGGTCTGAAATTGTCATCGTAGGTGCATGTCCACTGTGAGAGACATAATCTAAAAATTCCAGAAATCACAATATATGATTTTTAAACTATTTATTTGTATGATACAGCTGCAAATAAGTATTTGAACACCTGAGAAAGTCAATGTTAATATTTGGTACAGTAGCCTTTGTTTGCAATTACAGAGGTCAAACGTTTCCTGTAGTTTTTCACCAGGTTTGCACACACTGCAGGAGAGATTTTGGCCCACTCCTCCACACAGATCTTCTCTAGATCAGTCAGGTTTTTGGCCTGTCACTGAGAATAATGGAGTTTGAGCTCCCTCCAAAGATTCTCTATTGGGTTTAGGTCTGGAGACTGGCTAGGCCACGCCAGAACCTTGATATGCTTCTTACAGAGCCACTCCTTGGTTATTTTGGCTGTGTGCTTCGGGTCATTGTCATGTTGGAAGACCCAGCCTCGACCCATCTTTAATGCTCTAACTAAGGGAAGGAGGTTGTTCCCCAAAATCTCGCAATACATGGCCCCGGTCATCCTCTCCTTAATACAGTGCAGTCGCGATGTCCCATGTGCAGAAAAACACCCCCAAAGCATGATGCTACCACCGCCATGCTTCACAGTAGGGATGGTGTTCTTGGGATGGTACTCATCATTCTTCTTCCTCCAAACACGTTTAGTGGAATTATGACCCAAAAGTTCTATTTTGGTCTCATCTGACCACATGACTTTCTCCCATGACTCCTCTGTATCATCCAAATGGTCATTGGCAAACTTAAGACGTGCCTGAACATGTGCTGGTTTAAGGAGGGGAACCTTCCGTGCCATGCATGATTTCAAACCATGACGTCTTAGTGTATTACCAACAGTAACGTTGGAAACGGTGGTCCCAGCTCTTTTCAGGTCATTGACCAGCTCCTCCCGTGTAGTTCTGGGCTGATTTCTTACCTTCCTTAGGATCATTGAGACCCCACGAGGTGAGATCTTGCATGGAGCCCCAGTCCGAGGGCGATTGACAGTCATGTTTAGCTTCTTCCATTTTCTAATGATTGATCCAACAGTGGACCTTTTTTCACCAAGCTGCTTGGCAATTTCCCCGTAGCCCTTTCCAGCTTTGTGGAGGTGTACAATTTTGTCTCTAGTGTCTTTGGACAGCTCTTTGGTCTTGGCCATGTTAGTAGTTGGATTCTTACTGATTGTATGGGGTGGACAGGTGTCTTTATGCAGCTAACGACCTCAAACAGGTGCATCTAATTTAGGATAATAAATGTAGTGGAGGTGGACATTTTAAAGGCAGACTAACAGGTCTTTGAGGGTCAGAATTCTAGCTGATAGACAGGTGTTCAAATACTTATTTGCAGCTGTATCATACAAATAAATAGTTTAAAAATCATATATTGTGATTTCTGGATTTTTTTTTTTAGATTATGTCTCTCACAGTGGACATGCACCTACGATGACAATTTCAGACCCCTCCATGATTTCTAAGTGGGAGAACTTGCAAAATAGCAGGGTGTTCAAATACTTATTTTCCTCACTGTATATATATATATATATATATATATATATATATATATATATATATATATATATATATATATATATATATATAAACTGCTGCTTGTGAATAAAACCAGTATAATGTTAAATTTAAGACATCCGAGTGCTTTCTATACTTCATGATGCATGTACCCTTTAATTCTGACTGCCTGGATGTTTATACGTATGTTGAAGCATAATGTCATGTCAGAGTGTAATTATCATACTGAAAAAAAACCCCCAAAAAACAAGATAATAGCAATATGGAGTGACAATCGGCAGTAGTGTTTTCACTTTAATACAGCAATAATTGCAATAAGCATAGCTGGTGAATCTTTTTGCCACTCAGTGGTAGTCATGCTTGGCACAAATGCAATTTATTCCCAATTTTTTTATTTGTTTGTTTATAAGTCAGAATACATCTCTAGTAAGAAGACATCTGACATTGCTGGCAAGCCATAATTTCTTTACTCAGTTTCCACCAGTTAACCAACATGTAGCAATTAGTGCAGTCAAAATAAGTGTTAATGCAGAATAGTTACATATTATTTTGATGTATTAGTTTGTCATATGTTGAGGCGTAAATCTAAACAAACCATTTTGTTAGCACAAAATGATATTTTTACACATGACATGAAATTCCCTGCTTAGTAGAGGAATGCAGCATGTTACAGTACATGTATAGAGATTGAGAAATGCACAGTCAAGGTCAAGGTGATTCACATCACATCTGCTTTTTAAACATCCATACCTGCATTGTTGTTATAATCATTTCCACTATCCTGCATAGGCATTTGAATACATTTCTGAGCATGGCTATGGAGATTTTTGCTAAAACTGCACTAGTGTTGGTTGAGGTACAGCCGATGTTTAAATTTATATTTACAGCTTTTGGCATTGATTAACAATGATCTCATTTATATTACTGATCAGTTAAGATATAATGGCCTTGATCAAGATTTAAGTAATGGCAGCATGGTGGTGCTGGGATTTACAATCACAACCTCCTGAGCAAAAGTCTAGTGTTTGAACTACTTCCGCTCCAAACTTGACAGCCCATACCTTCATGGAGCTCGTTTTGTGCATTGTGATGCTGGAACAGATTTGGGCCCCTTAGTTCCAGTGAAGTGAAATTGTAATGATACAGCTTATATGGCAACAGTTTAGGTAAAACCCACAAATTAATGTAATAGGCAGGTATCTGCAAGTTTTCTTTTGGAGTGTGTTATGTTTTTGCTGTGGTCACTTCAGTTTGTCTTCTGCACTAATATACTCAGCTGAACAACCAACCCAAAGAATTCCAATTCAACTCTATGTCTATTCGCTATTTGAGAACACAGTAGGAAGCTCATAAGCTCACACTGAGTGCGAATCATAGCAGCTCTGTTTGCACCGATCTCCAACTGACACACTAATACACCAGAACGATTCCTTTACTTAACTCTTTCAGACCAAGAGTGTGAAGAAAACATGATTCTTCATAAAGAGTTTCTTCATAAACATTAACATTATATTTATTTTATTTTAACTTATTTGGTGAAGGCTATTGTTTACAATGATTTGCAACCAGTCACTGATGCACAGTCGAGGGTTTAAGGTCATGTCCAAAAGACCAGCAATGGCTTTCTGACAGGGAAAGCCAAAAAGCTGTTATACAGCCTAATAACTTCAGTTAATTATAACATCATATATAAGATTTAGGTTAACGGTGCAGCTTCTGCAGTAATGCGGTCGATGTACCGGTCTGTCGTGGTGAAGAAAGAGCTGAGCCGCAAGGCGAAACTCTCGATTTACCGGTCAATCTACGTTCCTACTCTCACCTATGGTCATGAGCTCTGGGTCATGACCGAAAGGACAAGATCCCGGATACAGGCGGCCGAAATGTGCTTTCTCCGCAGGGTGGCTGGGCGATCCCTTAGAGATAGGGTGAGAAGTTCGGTCACTCGGGAGGAGCTCAGAGTAGAGCCGCTGCTCCTCCACATCGAGAGGGGTCAGCTGAGGTGGCTCATCTGTTCCGGATGCCTCCTGGACGCCTTCCTGGGAAGGTGTTCCGGGCACGTCCCACTGGGAGGAGACCCCGGGGAAGAAATAAGGACACGCTGGAGAGACTATGTCTCCCGGCTGGCCTGGGAACGCTTCGGTGTCCCCCCGGAAGAGCTGGAAGAAGTGTCTAGGGAGAGGGAAGTCTGGGCATCTCTGCTTAGACTGCTGCCCCCCGCGACCTGGCCTCGGATAAGCTGGAGAAGATGATGATGATGATGATGATGGTTATTTCAGAATTAGCTGATGAGTTTTTTTGTTCGGTACACATGTGTACCAAATGCAATCCTTTTTACCTGCGGAACATATTTAAAATCTACAGGTCCCTCTAAAACATATTAAGCGGCGGACCGCAAGTTTGTCTCCGCTTCGCACCTTGAGGGCATTTTTTAAAAATTGTTATTAAACTTGAAAACATACACAACAATGCCAGGGGTATTAAAAAAAAATTATAATTTTGTTTTGTGCATGCATGAAAACTCTTAAGAATCCAAAGCATTTTTCCATTTATTTAATTGTATTATTTATTTTAATTTGTGTTTTTAATTGATTGCACAATTGAATCAATATAATAAAAATTGCATTAATTTGAATTATACTATTTAGTTTTTTATAAAATATTTTTTTATATATTATTTAACCAAGCAGGCAGTTGATTTAAAATTGTTTTAAAAATGTTCAAATGTTGCGTTAATAAACGACAAGCAGTTTTATGTTTTGCATTTCTTCTTCCTACCTACCAGAATCGAACCTGTAGTCTTAAGTCTACAAGGTTGCTGATGTTTTATTTACCACTCTCATTGATGCAGTTAACAAGATCTGGTGATGACTCACTCAGCTTGATATATTGTTTATGTGTCCTTGCAAGGCCTAACACACTACTAAACTTAGATCTGGGGGGGATATCAATCATATTCACATTATTTATCCTTTCCCATCTCATTCTTAGTCTCTGATAATGGAGTCAGGGAGTGAGCAGGTGTATGCAGTCAGGTTTATACAGCTGCTGATTCTGCTTGCCATGGTTTGCAGGTTTGGTGTGGCAGATATTGTGTAGAATGGCACTGAACTAGAGAAACTCTTGGAACAGGTGCTAATAGTAGAAATTAATAATGCATTGGTGTTTATTTATTTGGCAGCCAGCTGTATCAAAATGAATTTACAAATGAGCCAATGGGATCCAAGCTGTGGGCTTATGGAAAATAGTAGCTAAAAGGAATAGTGTGATGAAAAGCATATTTGCATAATGTTTTCCCTTACCTTCAAAATAGCAGATTAGCCGAGAGATGTTTGGGTTCCATTGTTGTTGCTTTTATTTCGGCTCTACTTTAAGCAGTAAAAAAGCAAACAGGTAAAAAGTCATATTTTTGGATTAATGAAGTTTTTGTTTCAAGCCCCAGTATCACCAAACTACCACTCTTGGGCCCTTGAACATGTCCCTTAACCCTCTGTGCTATGTATTATGGCTGACCCTGCACTCTGACCCCAGCTTCTTTATTTGCTGGGATATGCAAAGAAAGAATTTCTCTGTGCTGTAATGTATATGTGACCTGTAAAAACCTGTAGAGATTTGACTAATCACTTCTTGTTGTCACTTGGTTTCAGAACACGGTATTACTTTGTACTATAAACATGAACAAAATCTTCACCTTGTAGCTGGTTATTGTTGGTTATACTCAGAGTCGGTTACTTAAGTTCAAAAGATTTGTTAATATTTAAGTTGGAAAGTTCTCTGTAATCAAAGCTGGGCTACACACAGATTTTCTGGCCGGCCTTTACTGGTTATTAAAAGCACCTCTGTGAAAGGGAAGGGGTAGCTCAGAGTTTAAGAAATTGAACTTTTGATTAGAAGGTCATGAGTTTAAATCCCAGAACCACAAGCCACGCCTGCTGAGCCCCTGAGCAAGGACCTTAACCCTCAACTGCTCAGCTGTTTAAATGAAAGAACTGTAAGGTGTCTTTCTCAATGGTGTATATATAAAACATTATGTAAATGTAAATGTTTTTGTTGTGTTTGGTTTTTAAGGGTGCATACGATACACTATGTTAAGAAAGCTCTAAGACACCTGAGCATCACACCCATATGTACGATTTGCCCAAATTGTTGCCACAAAGAATGAAGTAGAGAAGTAGACAGGATATCTTCAGATATTGCATTACAATTTCCATTTATTGTATGGAACTATGTGTTCCAGCAATACTATAATGTGGAGTGGAAGAAACTTAACAGAGCCCTGACCTCACACTAGGAGTCTGGTCAGGTATTTGTTGTGTTGTGGTGTTTGTAGTCTTGTCTGTAGGTATTCTTATGTATTAGTTATTTTAGTGTTATAGTGTGTAGCATGGAGTTGGTCCTAGTCCTGAAAACTTTGTTTTGCGCACTGCATGTGGTTGAAATGACAGTAAAGCCACTTGACTTGACTTTACCTAAACACCTTTGGGATGAACTGGAATGCTGACTATGTGCCAGACCTTATCACCAAACACAAGTTTGACTTCAATAATAGTGTCATAGTAGCTAAATGAGTACAAATCTAAGGTAGCTTAGTGGTTAAAGATTGGACTTTTGATCCGAAAATTAGAGTTTAAATCAGCTTGAGCCAGGCCCTAACCCCTAAACTGCTCTGCTGTATAAATGAGATGATGTGAGTTGTTTGTTGATCTGGATAAGTGTGTCTCCAAAATGGCATGCATGTATCTCCTCACAACCACATGCCAAAGTCTAGTGAAAAGCCTTTTTTTAAAGGAGGGTCAGACTTATTATAACAGCAAAGCGTCCAATGTGTCCAATACTATTAGAGTTGAACCTTATAGAGATGCAGTCATGTGATGGCTACGATTTGTAGTATGCTGTCAATTCTAGAACCCTGGTTATTGTGTTGTACAAAGTACTGATCTGATACAGGCGTTCTCAAACTCTCTGCAATCTTCAGCAACAATTTTCAGATACTTCATAAAACATATCAATGCACCAGATCAGTACATAAACATAGATTCGATACTATCCTGCATTTTAGGCCAGCATTACCTATGATGCATCACAGTTAATAACGGTTTCATCGCTGCAGTATAAATCAGTTTTGTGGGAGAGAAGATCAGTTTGGCGTGTTGCAGCTGACACAGCAAGGGGGAAATGCACGGAGAGAAAGGGTCGTGCCATGGAATTCACAGACAACATGAGCGCTCGGTGTTTTTTTTGAAAGCTTTTCTTTTTCTCCCAGGGCCATTTTTGGTTTAAATTTTCATGTATTATTACTTGGAATTTCCAAGACAGTTAAATGTGGGAGACGGTATGGGAAAAGATGTTTCCTAAAAATGACTTGCATGTACAGTATGTACAAGAGGTAGCTTTATACCACATATAATTATTTGTAATAAATTATTTAATTATTTTAAAATTAAAGTGTGTGTGTTTTATAGTGGCTGAAGAGAAAATCACTGACTGAGGAAATACCACACCAACTCTGAGAAGTCTGAAGGATTTAAGTCATTTCCTATACCATTATTGCTCTGACGAGAAAATTATAGGTTAATATTAATGTGCTCATTCTGATATTATTGGTTTTATAATAAGAACTCACACATGGGTGTATTAAGGTGGAGGCTTTAAATAATCTAAGCCGTATAGTACATCATATGGACAAAATTATTATGACGCCCGACTTTTCCAGCCATATGTGGTTCTTCCCCATACTTTCACCACAAAGTTGGAGGCACACAATTGTATTGGATGTCTTTGGAAGCGGTTACATTTAATTTTCCCTTAACTTGGCTAGCAGGCCCAAACCTGTTCCAGCATCACAATGGACATGTGCACAAAATGAGCATGGGTTAAAGTAAAAGATCTTGAGTGGCCTGCTATAAAGCTATGACCACAACTTTACTGAACACCTTTGGGATGAATTGGAACACTGACTGCACCCCAGGCCTCCTCACCCTACAGTACCATACTTTACTAACACCCTCATGGCTAAAAGACCAAAAGCATCTCAACAAGCACACTCTCAAATCATCTTCTCAGAAGAGTGGAGGTTATTAGAAGAGCAAATAGGCACTAAATGTGGAATTGGATGTACAAAAAGCTCATAAGAATCTTACGGTCAGGTGTCCACAAACCTCCATGTAGTCCATATAGTGTATATCAATTATAACATTTGATTGTACAGATTATAGTGATTTTTTGCTTAACTTTAAAAAAGAGATGTGTGCAGTGTCAGTGGTTTGTGACAGTCAGAGGTAAAGCTCCAGGATGGAGGTGACATGACAAGGTGTGGTTTTTTTACGTATTTTAAAGTGAGTGAAAAAACAACGTATTCATTGGGAATTTCCTGTGGTATCACAGAAATAAGATACATGGATGTCATGTTATCAGGCGGTTATCACAGGACATACACCCTATTGCAGTATAAAGTTTGGGAGTGTATTTTTGAACAGAGAATGATGCAACTGCTTATAATAAGCAGAAAAGTTTATTATATATTTGTGACTTAAATATAATGATGAATCCACATAAAGTGTGGATTTGCAAAGTGAATCCTTTTCTTGCTTTGAAAACACTTGAAAACCCCCTTTGGTCAAATTATTTGCGCATTTGTTCTACCTTAATGGCGTTCAGAAGGAGGATATGTCTAAAAGCACTGCATACTTTGATGGTTTGTACTTTGATCTGGTTGAAGAAAAAAAGAAAACGAACATATCCAAAATGCGTTCAGTCGGCAGCATGGAGGGTTTCTTAAATGGCTTTCGTTTTTTTTTGGTGGGAGTAAGAGATGAAATGGAAGTGTATGAGAGATGACGTTTCAGCTGTATGTGTGCAGGATGGCGTCCTGGCGGCTCTGAATAACAACAGTTTCGGTTTAGGCCGTGGAAATGATGGAGCTGCGATCCTGCTGAGCGTCTTACCGTTCCAGCAGCGTCACACTGAGACCTGCTTACTGTCTCCCAGCATGACACTGATGCTCCCCCTCACATGCACACATATACACACAGTCGGTACACACCGTTCTCCTTGCGGCTCTTTTCTTTGTCTCAGAGTTTCAGTTCGGATCAGTTGCAACTGGAGTCAGTGCTGTTGATGACATAAATTCGGTGTCATGTTTCCAGAGAATTTGAAAGTTGGGCGTGATTTTGAACCACATATGCAAAGCAAATGTTATTTAATCCTAATCCCTTTTATATACATGGAAATGTTTCATTTCTGTACGATCATGATGCAGAACGCAAGCGGTATGAGAAGTGCATTTCTGAGATACGGAGATGCTCCCTGTGGGAAAATATGGTAATCGACACCCACCAGTGATTGATGTATTGCACCATGATTGACACAATGCTGAAGGACAGGCTCCTGCAGTAACTTTATATACTACTCCAGCTTATTGTGTTGTTTCCTCAACATAAGTTATGGCCAGGAAGTAAACTTGGTGTTATGGCTGTTAGCTGCATCGATGTCTCAGCTACTGAATGCATCACATTGACAAGTAAGTAAGAAATAAAACAAGGTGTGCTGTTGTAGGCAAATGATCAGGAAGTTCATTGTTTTCTAATAACAGCACATCCAAAAGTAGCGAATTTGTTGTATTTATAGTTCTTTTAAATGCTTTTATTTTCTCTCCTTTGTAGTTTCCAAGAGCTTGAGCAGAAACCACAAAAGCACAAGAAAGGCTTAACATTTAGAGCATTTGGCAGACACCCTTATGCAGAGCAACTATCATTTATTTCATTCATGTAACTAAGCAGCTCTGGGGTTAAGGGCCTTTGTTTAGTTACCCAGGAGTGGTGTAACCTTAGGATCTAAAGTCCAGTCCCTTAACCACTAAGCTACCACCTCCTCTTAACAGTACCTCGAACTGTTACAAAGCATTGATACTGGAGACTCTATTCACAAATGATAAACAAACATCTCCTCACAGGAAACAGTCTATATTCGCTCCTTGTGTAAGGTGTTACTATAAGATAGGATTTGTTTTCCTGCAAATTCTTTATAGTCCGTGCTGCAAATGGAAATTGAATTGAAATTGAATTGAATAAGATCAGGATTTGATGAAAGAAACTCAAGAACTTCCCCGGAGCCACAGGTCCTATCTAAAGAGGTAGTGGTAGCTCTACTGATAAGGTTTCTGGTCAGGGATTTTAAGCCCCAGTACTGGCAAACTTCCACTGTTGGGGCCCTTGAGCAGGGCTGCCCCCAGCTTTATAATAAGCCAGGATATGCGAAGAAAGAATTTCAGTATGCTGTAATGTATATGTGACAAATGACCAGATTTTGCCTCTGTTGTACAACAGTTGGATAAAAGCATAAGTAATTGTAAAGCTATATGACCACTTTGCTGTGCACTGTATTCTGACTGATTTGTCAGGGTTTTCACATCACCGTGCATCTCAACGTCATCGTTACCTAGCTATACAGGTAAGATATAGCTTAAAAAAGTTTAAAAAAAAAAAGACGAAGAAAGGAAATAATCCCTGCTGTACTTTTTAGGACTGTTAGGGTCAGTAGGGTCAGTCCTGAGGGATATGCTTTTCACCTTTTTTTTTTTCTTCGTACATACCAGAAAATAAATAAACACATATGGAACTTGTAGACACGTTCAGGACACTCTGTCCTACATTTAGCTCAGTTGTTTTTGCTCTCTTCTGTCTTCTTTTTCTGAATCTTTTCTCACAGCATGGATTTATTATTATGACTGCTTTCTAGTACAAAATCCTTCAAAGCAGAAAATAAAACCATGTTAACATATTGTTGCTATTCAATAACCAAGTAAATAAAAAGAATGTCATATTTTAATAATTATATTGAATACATATTATTATATACATATTATATATATATATATATATATATATATATATATATATATATATATATATATATATATATATACATATTATATATATATATATATATATATATATATATATATATATATATATATATATATATATATATATATATACTTAATAGTATTAGTTGTTGATGCGTTACATCTTGAAAAATTATATCTGCTCGTTTTATTATTAATTGTAGTGCATAACATTGTTATCCAAAATAGAATGTACTGTTTGTAAGGCTTATGTCTAGGGACTACTTTACCCAACAGCCACTTCACTTCCTTGTTTGGCACAGCACTCAGACCTGTTCTTTGTCACTTTAATTAGCACTTGTATATATAGCTTCACCCGTCACCCCAGTCACTGTCTCACGTTCCTCTTTCATAGATGTTTTTATGGTCCAAATTCTTTGAATTCTGTCATATAATCAAAGCCTCAGACAGAGTCAATTGCAGTTTAGGCAGGTTTTACTGAAAGGTTTGCGAACAAGTCTAAAGCGTAATCCAAATATCAAAGTCTAAGTTCAAGCAAAGAGTCAAGCAAACGGAAAAACCATATACATGGTAATATAGAGACAAGAAAACCACACAACAAAAGATCGAAACCAGCGAAGCAAACATGATAACAAGGTTTGCTATATACTACTGCGAAGTATAAACAATGCTGGTACTTCGCAGTGTTTCTATGAAGGAATGTCCTATAAAAAGTCTACAGGTGTGTGTTATTGAGAGGTGTGTGTTATTGAGAACAGGTGTGTTTCATAAGAAGTTGGGTGATTGTAAGTGTGTGTGTGTGTGTTTGGTAGTTGGAATCTGTGGTAGCCATTTTTGTTGGCCATATGGGTTGCTGGAAGTAAGAGTTCTCCATAGACCTGACATGGTAGCTCAGTGGTTGAAGCCACATGGGGCTTCTAATTTAAATGACTTCTGATTGAACGGTTTAAATCCCAGGACCACCAGGTTGTCACCTTTCTAGCATTTGGAACTTTTCGTTCACCATATATTATAAGTCACAAACTCAGTGCAAAAGAGAAACCGGGAACAACACCTTCACAAACAGGAAGTTTAAATACGCTGCTGGGGCCAGAATGCAGAAACTATGAGTACCAAGTGTCATGTACATAATAAAAGGTCTAAAAGATTTTTAAGCATATACATTTTCTTATATATTACATTACATTGTTGTTTAAACTTTAACATAATTTTTATTTTATTTTATCATTTTTTTATTGTTCATCTTTGGAAAATATTTTTTCTAAACAAGGTAAAACAAACTAGATTTTTTCTAATCATTTATTATTAGATGATAATAATAATAATAATAATAATAATAATAATAATAATAATAATAGTGTATCTGTAGTATTTCCAAGTAGTGTGTCTAGTTTCAGTAAGTATCTTGTTACGATAAAAAAAAAATCAATTCAAGTAAAATACACGCTCTTCAGTTTTGGTTATGATGACACTTTTTTTAAAGGTGGCTGCACTTAATTATCACATTCCCACACATTACTAATTAAGTATTATTTTTTGCAAAAAGCAGAAAAAACACTAGTTGAGGCTCTGTTGTTATGGATTGGATTCAACTAATTTTAGACAAACATAATAAAAAGTAAGTAAGAACTTATATATATACATATGTGTATGTAATGACTTTAAGTTCAGAGACCTTCTGAGACCACTTTATAGGAACCACTGATCAAAAAGAAACTTCTCAGGCAGATCTTATATCATGTTTGGTTATTTCCACAGTGTCATGGTGACATTTTATGGAGAATATTTTTGTTCTATGTGACACTAACTTTGTCATCCTGAAGAGTCTTTAGTTTAAAGAACAGGCAAAACATATACATGTGGATTCAGATGCAGTACTTGCAGTCTGAGTACAATGTGTTGATCCATAGATTGATTCATAGAGGGAAGAGCAATAGTCCAGAGACTCAGAGCAAACAAAAGCCTGTCATATCGAGGGATACATTTTGAAGACTCGGAAACAAAAGAGAGGTTGGGGCTATGCGCCTCGTCAAACAAAGTAAGTGTCGCATGTTGTGTCTGCCCCGTCTGTTACCATGACAATCCAATACTTCCCATTATGCGGTAGAATGTAGCACCGTATGATATTTGGGTCTAGTGTCACGCCAATCACTGTTCCCAGTCTCTCCCCTCCAGAGCTGCTGTCCGTCCAGACACCCACGCACACACACGGCATTTTATGAGCTTCTATTTTCACGCCGAGATGAAAGCACCCGCGTATTATCCCGAGTCATTTTTCATATCCTGAGATCACAGCAAGTACTTTTTTTTTTGCAGTTTAAAACTCCGGCTTGCTGTGGAAACTTGGAAATGCGTGTGTTGTTGCTCTCTCTGATTCATTCTTTCATTCTCTCCCTGAGGTTCATGTGGGATTTAGCATGTTGGGTGCTATCCATGGAAGACTGCTGGTGTTCCAGGTGACCCAGTGTCCTCTATTTTTTTCCACATTTCTGGCATACGTCATCCGGGGCTTCACATTCGTTCCATGTCTAAATCTTGGAGGAAATTTAAAATGAGCGATTGACATTTCGTGGTTTTGGAAGCGCACCATTTTTTTCCTGTCACTTTGAACCCTTGAATACTTTGTCGTCAGGTGTTTGGATGTGCGTTATAAGACTCTGTAGGTGCGTTTTTCTGGAGTCAACAGTGTATAAAAATCAACCTGACCATTGACAAAACTTTTTTTGTTCATGTAGACGTTCACACAATGAGTTTCCAGAATGTTCTCAAGCAGACGACGAGACCATTGCGGTGTTATGACTGGTTTATAGTTTTTTATATGATGTGTTGCAATAACTTTTGGCTCAACGGGAAAAGTGTATAATGCTGTTACATTTGCACTTATATTACTTCAGCGATATTTTTATGCGCTTGGAGTTGTTGGGGAAAGAAATCTACAAATGGACCAGGAAAATCTAAAATATTTTTTATTGTGAATTTCCAGTGTTTTCTGTATTTTTATTCCAGAAATAAAACACCATCTGTTTGTTTCTATGAATGAGTCATGCAGATACCAACATCTTTGTCACCAGATTCTGTTTTTTTTTTGTTTGATTGTTTTTTTTTTTACTTTTTCTTATTTTACTCACTTCTGTGCGTGCTTTTGCTGCTCTGAAGTTAGCATGATTAGGGGTTCTTGAGCAAGGTCTAATCTGTCAAGTGACATCAAGTATCAGTCAATCAGTTGTGAACTGACCAGGCTTTCATATTTTTTGTTATATTTTATTGTTATATTTAATCTGTTTTTATAGTACAATCTTTCTTAACTGGTTGACCCCAGCCATCAAAGGCCATTCCATGATCAATTCCAGCCAAACTGGGATCCAAAATTTTCCAGAACAAATGTGACTTCAGAGCAAAACGAGCATGGCAGATAATCAATAGACACAACTGACCATTTTACTTAAATGTGTGTTTTGAAGAGATAAAATAAGCTAAAAATGACAGCTGTAAATAGTTTCGGTTAGAATCAAACCCTGAGACTTGTGTAAAACATTCCTCAAACCTAACATACTGGGCACCATGCTGGTGCCTTCCATCATTCATTGAGGTAGTTGGCTATGAAGGTTTTTATGTAACATTAGGATAGAAAAAAAAAAAACGCACAATAGCTGGTGTTTCCCCACAAATATCAAAATTCAATCATGGATGGATGAATGGATGGATGGTTCGATTGGATGGATGGATTAATAGATCAATAAAATCACTAAATCAGTTTTTAATCATTCATTTAGGAAATTTACATTATACAAGGGAATTGTTTAAGATTTCCAAAAGCTTTCTTTGGCAGAGAACCTCCTGCTTTACAATCTTAGTTAACATGAGAAGCTCAAATTTTGTCATATTTACAAGAGGCTTCTATATCACTGACTGTTTAGATGCTTTTACTTGATGAAGATGTTTTGTAAATGATCCCACAACATTAAATATGAAAGGATTATTATTAGGATAATATTAAATATGAAAGGATTAATAGACATGATCTGATAGATTTGATGGATAATTGCTATGGGGTAAACAATTAAGGTGAAAAAGTGTACTGTAAGAAAGTGCTGACACTGGAGACTCCTTCAAGAAAAGACAAATAAATGGATTTACAGTTAGATCTTTTTTTTTTTTTTTTTTTTAATGGAAAACTTAACCACTTAGGATGGTTTCCATCCCTTGTCATCACAAGAGCTAGAATGAATTCTGAAGCCATATATTTCACATGGTGTTATTTCATAAACACACTGTTTGTTGCCCAGTTCTTAGTCTGCAACTGTGCTGAGCAAAGCACAATCCCTATCCAACAGGAAGATTAACTCTCCTCCCAATTCACCCCTGGTGCACTTGCCTCCCTTTGGGCCTCATCCTATCACTGCTACTGTTAGCTGGACTAGAACCCAGCACTGTCCTGCCAGCTGCACATAATTTATAGTTATTAGACAGCAGAGGTTACAGATAAAACCCTGTCTGCAGAAGGAAAGCTGTTTTCTGGCTACAGCCCCAATGTCATGGAAATCATAGATAGCAGAAGCACAGGAGAAATCAGATTTGGGATACAGCTGGTCTGTTGTGTCCACGTGTCTGGCAACTATATTATGTGGACATATGAATTCAGAAAATTCTTATTGAAAAGAGGTCATGCAGTTAGTTGGTTGGTTGGCCAAAACAGTTAGTGCAAGCCATAAAATATATGATGCAGAATTAAAAAAAATTGTGGGTTTTGAACACATTAAAATTTTATTTCAGTGGAATTTGGCTAATAAGAATTTACAGATAAGTTACACTCCATTTAAAATGGTAAGTCTAGTTTGGGGGGAAGAAGCAAAACACTAGCTAAATGCTAGTCTGTGTTGTGACACTGAAACTGGAGTCTGAACAGTGTAATATGTAGTCAACAAATTGCCACACCATCTTTGTTCTCATGTAAACACTGTGTAGGTTGTGGTTTGATAATGCCTGTAGACAGAGTTGTGTTACCTTGGTCATAGCTGTGAAGTATTGATGGATAAAATAAAACAAAGCGATGCTTGTGGAATCAATCATTATTACAAAGGGATGTGCCCATTAACCCCCTCAAGTGGGCGGTTATAGGATTTATCTCCGCAGTCAATATGATGTCCAGTTTGAAATCCAGAGTTGTGACACCTTTTCAAAGTTTGGAGAGTTGCAGCGGTCCCACAGAGCATGTCTGATTTATCCTCTGTTGCCCCTTTCTTCTCTGACACACTTTTCTAATACCTAAGAGAATCAGCTCGCTCAAAGATAATGTTAGTTAGCATTTATTTATTCAGTTAGTTAAGATCAAGCCATTGATTTATCACTGATTTCATCACACTGTATCAAAGGCAAAAGATTTCAGGATTTTTAAAATAGAGTTTAAATGTTTATGGTGACAGAATGACAGATGTTCCTCTACTCTTGCTGTAAGATTTCTGATATTGTTATTTACTCAAATAAAAATGCAAATTCCTGAAAGTATCACATTTAGCGGATATTCTTGAGTCAATACTGTAGACTTGTACCTGGCAAACAGCTGCTGTAACCATAAAGACCACTCTGTGTTCATCTCAGCAATCTTATTTACATTAGGGTTATACTGAATATCTTTTCAACACTCTTAGTGCTCTTTGACCTAATAGTATACAGCTGTCGGAGCGTAATGCCTTATAATGATTTATAATCCAAAGATCAGTTTGACCCTGAAAAGGATGCGTTTCGATTTGAGTCTTGTTCCTCTCAAGATTTAATTTTTATTATTGTCTTAGGGAGTTATGATTTGCTGCTATCACCCTTGGCTTGCTCCTGAGGTTTCTAAATCGAGATCTGAATTTTTGCTTTGTGACAATGCTTTTTGTTATTTGAAATGAAGTCATGGTGACCTCAAGACCCAGATTTGACCAGTTCTTGGTTCTCACAAAATGCTGCTGGAACTGAAACGGTTTTGCCGGTCATGAACCAGTTTCTCTCTCAGAATAAAATGTGAAAAAGCCTCCTGCAAGATGTCAGTGGAAAAAAGTGTCAGCTCAGTGGTTCTGCTTAGGGAAATTTGAAAAGGACCGCTAAGAGCATTTGATGGTCAGATTCACACATGACCTGATTTTAGCATTAGAGCATCATCTTTATTGATTTTGAGCGGAAAAAAGTTCAGAACAGATCTGCTGTTAGGGTTTATGAAAGGAATGTTTTTTTCCAGTTTGGTGCACTTCAGAGTCACATTAATGTTCAAAACTTTTACATTTATCATAGAAAGAATTTAAAATTGAGGCAAAATACAGTCCAATTTTAAATCGGAACCGTTCAGGTTTTACAAGTGTTTCTCGAGATCGAGTTAAAGCTCATTGGAAAATTTCGAATTACTAGCTTGGGAGAAGCGTGTGTATAAAAAGAAGGTTAAGACGGTGCTTTGGCTTCAAGAAATTTGTGTCTGTTTTTTTTTTTTAAAGGAGTCTCCATTGTCAGCATCTATTAACAGTTACATCTCAGACACTTGCTGTAGTTTTTCTGAGACTGAGCGCTTTGTGGCTTCATGAGAACAAGCTTCATTTTATTTCCTAATTAACTTAAAGAATTGTATTTGTTTCTTATGAGTGTGTATTGACTGTTTACAGAGTAATTTGAGGGCATGCGCTGTCCATTCAGGCTTGTAGTTTAAACAATAGCCTGTGATTTAATGCATTAAACTATTTCACTTGGGTTTAAAACATTCAGAGTATATTCTAATGTTTCAAAAAGTGAAAATGGTTGTTTAGTTTCTGTTAGGTCTTAGGCTTTGTATTCAGGTTATCAGCACAAGCTAACTGCAAAGTGCATTTTCTAGTGGTGGCTGAACGGTTAAGGCTCTGGATTACTGATCAGAAGGTCAGGGATTCAAACTGCTGAGCCCTTGACCAAGCCCCTTAAATCTGTCTGCTTCAAGGGGTGCAGTATAATGAATAAACCAGTATCATGCATAAGCATAAATACATACATTATATAATATATATATATATATATATATATATATATATATATATATATATATATATATATATATATATATATATATATACAGTAAGGAAAATAAGTATTTGAACACCCTGCTATTTTGCAAGTTCTCTCACTTAGAAATCATGGAGGGGTCTGAAATTGTCATCGTGGCTGCATGTCCACTGTGAGAGACATAATCTAAAAAAAAAAATCTAATACAAATAAGTATTTAAACACCTGTCTATCAGCTACAATTCTGACCCTCGAAGACCTGTTAGTCTGCCTTTAAAATGTCCACCTCCACTACATTTATTATCCTAAATTAGATGCACCTGTTTGAGGTCGTTAGCTGCATAAAGACACCTGTCCACCCCATACAATCAGTAAGAATCCAACTACTAACATGGCCAAGACCAAAGAGCTGTCCAAAGACACTAGAGACAAAATTGTACACCTCCACAAGGCTGGAAAGGGCTACGGGGAAATTGCGAAGCAGCTTGGTGGGGGAGTGGTGGCTCCAGTGGTTAAGGCGCTGGATTACTGATCGGAAGGTCGGGGGTTTAAGCCCCGGTATTGCCAAGCTGCCACTCTTGGGCCCTTGAGCAAGGCCCTTAACCCTCTGTGTGCTCCAGGGGCGCCGTATCATGGCCGACCCTGCGCTCTGACCCCAGCTTCCAAGAAAGCTGGGATATGCGAAGAACAACATTTCACTGTGCTGTAATGTATATGTGACAAATAAAGGCTATTCTATTCTGGCTATTCCATTATAAAAAGGTCCACTGTTGGAGCAATCATTAGAAAATGGAAGAAGCTAAACATGACTGTCAATCTCCCTCGGACTGGGGTAGTCTCAATGATCCTAAGGAAGGTGGGAAATCAGCCCAGAACTACACGGGAGGAGCTGGTCAATGACCTGAAAAGAGCTGGGACCACCGTTTCCAAGGTTACTGTTGGTAATACACTAAGACATCATGGTTTGAAATCATGCCTGGCATGGAAGGTTCCCCTGCTTAAACAAGCACATGTCCAGGCACGTCTTAAGTTTGGCAATGACCATTTGGATGATCCAGAGGAGTCATGGGAGAAAGTCATGTGGTCAGATGAGACCAAAATAGAACTTTTGGGTCATAATTCCACTAAACGTGTTTGGAGGAAGAAGAATGATGAGTACCATCCCAAGAACACCATCCCTACTGTGAAGCATGGGGGCGGTAGCATCATGCTTTGGGGGTGTTTTTCTGCACATGGGACAGGGTGACTGCACTGTATTAAGGAGAGGATGACCGGGGCCACTTTTTGCGAGATTTTGGGGAACAACCTCCTTCCCTCAGTTAGAGCATTGTAGATGGGTCGAGGCTGGGTCTTCCAACATGACAATGACCCAAAGCACACAGCCAGGATAACCAAGGAGTGGCTCTGTAAGAAGCATATCAAGGTTCTGGAGTGGCCTAGCCAGTCTCCAGACCTAAACCCAATAGAGAATCTTTGGAGGGAGCTCAAACTCTGTGTTTCTCAGCGACAAGCTAGAAACCTGACTGATGGAGGAGTGGGCCAAAATCCCTCCTGCAGTGTGTACAAACCTGGTGAAAAACTACAGGAAACATTTGACCTCTGTAATTGCAAACAAAGGCGACTGTATCAAATATTAACATTGACTTTCTCAGGTGTTCAAATACTTATTTGCAGCTGTATCATACAAATAAATAGTTTAAAAATCATACATTGTGATTTCTGGATTTTATTTTTTAGATTATGTCTCTCACAGTGGACATGCAGCTATGATGACAATTTCAGACCCCTCTATGATTTCTAAGTGGGAGAACTTGCAGGGTGTTCAAATACTTATTTTCCTCACTGTATATATATATATATATATATATATATATATATATATATATATATATATATATATATATATATATATATATATATATATATATATACAACCTCTGACTAGTTACACCCAAATTAAATAATGCACTTAGTAGTGAGAAATGATATTACATTCACTTGATTTACATATTACATGTTAAGATTTTTGTTAGCCAATTGCAGACTAGTGGTAGCTAAGTGGTAGATGAAGGTGTAGAATTTCAGAAGGTTGAGTTCAAATCCCTGAATTCCCAGGCCAATGTTGGGCCCTTAAACAAAGCCCTTAACTCTCAGCTGCTTAGCTGTATAAATGAAATAATTGGAAGTAACATTGGGTACAGTCTTCTGCCAAATGCTATAAACATTCGGCAATGCAAACTAACTGTATTAACATTCTTCAAATGAATCATCTATCTATGTCTGTTTATTCCAAACTTAAGTTTTACTTTGTACTGTCTGTATACACATTTAATGAGAGGTTGTATATGGATGAGATACATTTTTGTTTGAGTTTTATAAACATTTTTTTGCAAGGTGAGTAGTGTGAACTAATTGCAGGGAGGAACAGTTGCTGTGGGTTGTGAGAGAAGACATAAAAAACTGTCAAACCATACACTATGGTCGGAGGAGTCATTTGAAATATCATTGTCATGTGTAATTTTCAGAAAATTTTCATTTGCATGTTGGTCGCTATGATAAAAAAAGAAAAAAATCACAGCTTTGTGTTGCATGTTTGCAGGCCAAAAAAAAACACAGCTGTGTGAGCTTATGGTTATCGCTGCTATAATTTAATTAAATTCATTTTGATTTGTATAGCGCTTTTACAAAAAACATTGTCTCAAAGCAGCTTTACACAGATAATGTGGTAATAAAAAATGAATATGTTCTTTATAAGTAAGTTTGTAAGTAAGTAAGTTCCTAATGAGCAAGGGACAAACTTACTTATACTTATAACATAAGTAATAATAGAAAGAAACTTGATTATAAACATAAACTCTATGGACAAAAGCTGCTTTAGAGCTCTGATCTCAACCACACTTCTGGGATGAATTGGAACGCTGACTGCACCCCAGGCTTCCTCAGTACCTAACTTTGCTAACACGCTTGTGGGTAAATGAGCACAAATCTCTACAACCCACACTTTATCTAGTGAAACGTCTTCCCAGAAGATTTGAGGGTATAATAACAGGAAATGGTTACTAAATGTGGAATGGGATGTTCAAATAGCAGATTCAAACCTAATGTTCAGGTGTCCACAAACTTTTGTCAGTATAAAACAGTAATTGTAACACCAGTCCTGTTTTGCTTTATCCCTATTTTATTTTATGTTTTGTCTAGTTTTGGCAAGTGCTTGCTTTATAGTATATGAAAAGTGAAAATATGTCTGTGTTTGTGTAGGCGTTTGTTTATGTCTTTTACATTGTTTTGATGCAGCAGAAGCTATGTAGAAGTATGACAAAAGTTCAGTCTTTTATCAGCATTTTGATTTTTTTTTTTATATTTCTCCTTCAACAATGTCGTTTTGAAGCAGAATTTTCTGACGTGGGCATAACGGATAAATCCAGAGTGGTTCAATTGTAGGGGAGGGTACAGGAGAACAGAGCTCTATGACTATAATTTGGCAGCAGTGTAAATGATACCATGGAATCAAGGTGATGATGATGATAATAATGATAGTTATATAATACAGTTTCATAGTGCTTTATGGAGAAATGCTCTCGCGCTTTTTAGAATTGTAGAATGTATTGTGAGCCAATGCAATTGTATAAAATTGGAACTGTGGTTTAAAGACCATTTAACTGAATTGTATTCACTTTGATATTAAGGCAACGGTAGAGAAAGAAACCTGTTTTCTTAATTATTTGCAGGAATTATATAACCACATTTGAAGTTTTGTCAATGACTGGGAAAAGATTTTATTATCCATAGTCAGATTTGGGGGGTATGTATACAGAGCAGGGTGACATACGTCCGACGAAATATAAAAGTAAATTTGTGTGACAATAGAGCAGTTAAGGCGGTTGAGTGTATGTGTTATGTGTATGTAATATAAGGACTTTGGGAGAATTTTGCTGATTTTGTAGTGCAGCTGGATTTGTGTTAACTGTCTATGTATGTGTGTCGGTTTTAGGCAGCTCCAGCAACAGCAGCAGGCGGAACTGGAGGTCCATCAGAGAGACGGCTTGACAGCATATGATCTCTCACAGGTACTTACATAAGTACACACACACACACACACACACACACAACCACGTGAACACAACTTTTTTACAATTTAATTGCATACACTTTTTCCTAATGAAAAGTATGACAAGAATATTGGAGCCACCTGGAAACTCTTTCCTGACTAAAGCATTAGGGCAGATGAAAAATCAAATGAAATTCTGCCCAGCAGAAAAGGCAATTATTTGAAGGTGAAAGGACGTGAAAGACGTGGCAGACGTGTATTACACCAACTTTACCTAGGTGACCTTTGTCTTGCGAATTTATAAACTTCAGTCTCAGCAGGGTACGCTGTTATAATAGAGCCGTCGCTGTCGTTGACATATGCTATGATTTTCTTTTTACTCTTGACATTCTTGCAAAATTGGCAGCTTTGGTTATGATACAGAAATAACCTCTGCCAACTGAAAATCGAATCCAGTTATGAAAAAAAATAACGACTTTCTTATATTATCCTGACATCATTAAACGCCATTTATGCTATAGAATTATTTCCATTTCACGGAGCCAACCTTTCCAGTGGAAGCCACCCACACGCAAGCTTTGCGGTTCTCTATGCATTCAGAGCGTGCCACTAAAGTTACATGACACACGCTATGTAGGATCTGGTCTAATTTGAAACACGCCGCTAGGCTATAGCAACCAGAATTAGTGCATAGCCGTTCAGTGAAGTCATGTGGTAGTAATCCGTCTTTGTCAAGCTCGTCCTCAGGCATGTTCGATGCACGCTTCTAAGTGTTTATACATATTTGAAATAGTTTTAGTGCTCTCCCAGACTTGATAGAAGCTAGAATCCATAAAGCTTTGCAATTTATTGAGAATCAGCGTTGTATATATTGACCTCTGTGTGTTTTTTGATGTGCACAAATCTGAAACAGGAGAGTGCTGTATTGTAAACAATGTAAGTCATGTTTATAGGTATGTAGTTTGAATGAAAAAGACTTTGATTGGTCTCAGCTAAATTGAATTCTTCGATTCTTAATGATTTTAATGAAATCTTTAGAGAAAAACATACTATATATTATATTATACACTATCAGGAAGTACGTCCGAGTTTCCAAAAGTAATCCATTCCGCCGAATCTTTGTGTTCTACTGTTTTCTACAATTGGTCTGAATTTTATTGTTCGCAGGAACGGGAAGTTAGATTGAAATCTTCAAACAGCATGACAATCACTCAAATATTTAGTCAGTTTCTGCATCGTTTTAGCCTCTGTTTAATAAGGCTTCCGTGCCGACGTAAAACTGTCCAATTCAAAGTATGCCTTTTTTACATGATACACTACTTCTTAAATTTTCTTCTCAAGCAATCCATTTTACTTGTTTAAAGTTTTTTTTTTCAGTTTACAGACAGATCCAACAGTGGAGACACTAAAACTGTCACTTCTATCATCACTAATGGCTTTTAATGAACTACTTTAAGACTTAGTGCGACTGATTTGACTGACGCTGCATACGGCCAAGCGCATTAGTCACAATTAAATTTCAAACAAAACCCAGTAATTACTATTTTTTTTCTTTTCCTAAAAAGCTCACTATGTGACAATCTGAAAAGTCTGCTTTCATGAAGGACACCAGGATTTGGAAGTGCTTACTTATAAAATACAGATACAGCCAATCAGATTGTAGCAATCAAGATTCTGAAGCTTGTAGACAGAAAAGTGTACAAAAGATTTCCTTTACTTTGAGTCGTGGATTAGTGTCTAGAATCATTTTGAATTTGTTTTTCATTTCAAAATGAAGTGAAAAGTCTGCTACTTATCAGGGTATGCTAACTAATTAATGCTGGGATGGTCTGCTGCAACTCTGAAGCTAAAGTAGTTTGCAATTTTCAATGGTTTTAATCCATTTATAGTTGCATTTAATGTTCGACCACTTTTTTCTCACGCTTTTTAAATTACCAAGACAAAAATATCTATATCTATTGTCTTGTCTACCCTTTATCTTTTAGCCATACATGTCTGTATGCTAGTTGTTACAATAGAAATGGAAAAAAACATTGCAACAAGTGCATGGGTATAAATCTGTGATTTTCCTGTTTTTTTTTTTTCTTTTTCTTTTTTTGCTGTTGTAGAAAATGAATCAGCCTTTTCTGGACTAATCACAATACAAGCTTTTGTGATTTATTTTATCTACATGGTAACACCAAAGTCCTAACACACATGTAATGTGCTGTATAGTTGTGCTTGTGTGTGGTTATGTATGAGGTGTGTATTTGTGCTTTCTGTTCGTGTAGGTGCCAGTGGGCGGCGTGGCAGGAGGTGTACACGAAGCAGGAAAGAGCATTGACAAAACGGAGACCCTGTTTTCTCAGGAGAGAGATCCACGTTTCGGGGACATGTACACAGGAATCTCTGGCTGTATGTATTATGCCTACGTATTATACATTGCACTATTTTGGGCTTTTTCAGACGAAAGATGAACAAAGTACCTACATCGTAGGTACTTAGATAAACATTGTGAGGGAGCTTTAGACACAGCCATTGTCAAAGTCTTGCAAGCTGAGAAAAAATACCTGAGAGAATTTTTTTGTCAGAAATTCTTCTACCTACATGTAACGACCAGCTAATAAAAATTCAACATATCCTGAGCGGTAGCCTACGATTCCATAGGTGTCTATGGGCTCTAATATTACAATGTTTGGCCTGAACTATGTCTGAGAGGTGACAGACGTTTGGGAGGTTCTTCTGAGGATTCTTTTTTTTTTATTATTCTTTTTTTAAACACAATAACAGAGATCAAGATGTGAGCAATTCACCAAATAAAAAGAAACTTGAAATAAGATATTCTATATAGATTTTTGTGCAATCAAAGGAAGTAGATATTTCCTCTTTTCTTCTCCTTCATTCGTAAACAGCCTTTATGATTTTTAGGTGCATCTAGACTCGTACTCTGTGATATCAAAGTCAAGATTTTATGTAGTGATATGCAATCAGGAGCCTCATGGGATATTTTGCTTGGCTTGTATAGCGGTTGTTGTTATGTGCTGCCATCAGCGAACTCTTGCTGAGGTTTATGTTGGAGAAATCGAGCTGCATCTTTCAGAGAGCATGAGGAGAACATTAAAACAAGAAAACTCACAAGCAGGTTTCTCTCCACACTTACTGTCCCCACCACATGCTGACATAAAGAAACATACATCAGTTATACATACTGACCACAGATACATAAGTGGAACAAAAATGAAAACTTTCCTAAAAAAAAAATCATTTTCTTTCCTTTCCTTTTAGCTGGATTGAAAATAGTAATTAATGCAGCGATAGTGCGAAACCGTTACATTTTTCCGACTAGGTTATCATAGCAGGTATTGGAGAGCCCTTTGTGCTTTCTTTAACCGGCGAGCACTGGCGTGCGAAAACAAAGAGAAATATGGTTCAGAGGAATCGCGTGCACAGTGACGTAAATCCAGTTTTTAATGTAATAAATCTCTAGCAATAACTCAATCCTTCCCCTTAATTCTAATCATAAGGGAGTTTATAAGGAAAGCCAGTGGGGATTGCTGTATTATTTCTTTTGTAAAATGAGCCATTGTGTATCTAATCTCTGTGCTTCCTCTCAGTGTGATGTATCTTTGTTCCTGATGCAGATTGTCTTTGATTGTGCTGCATGGTCCATGATGCAGAGCCTGTTTTATGAGCCATGAGCTGTGCTCAGTAGAGCTGATAAGCCTGTGGGGTATTGCATTAGGCTGCAGGAACATTTATTTGCTGTGTGTGTGTGTGTGTGTGTGTGTGTGTGTGTGTGTGTGTGTGTGTGTGTGTGTGTGTGTGTGTGTGTGGGTTGGTGTAGCGGATAAGAAGATGATGGTGCCCTCGTCTACTGCAGGAGGACAACAGCTATATTCCCAGGGTAGTCCTTTCCAACCAGGACACTCAGGCAAGAACTTCAGGTGAGCAGTGTGTTTGTGTGTGTGTGTGTTTGCTTGTGTGCTTTCAATTAGACATTTCCATAAGCTCCATTTGATATAGAGTGTATGGGTATTGTCATTTACCTCGCGCAGCCTACAGTTGTTCGTTCTGCCCTAGACTATACAATTCACTGTTCATATTCTATAATTAGTCACTAACTAATGACAGCATTTATTCTCGAGTCAGGGCCTCCACAGCGAAACAGATGTTCGGTGAGAATCCCTGTAGATGAATGAAACATGCAGAGTGCATAAAAACCCAAATTGATTACCGCATATAGGATTTTCAGGGGATTTTTTTTTTAAAACAGCTTTTATCTAAATTTATAATGTGGAGCTGTGCTCAGGGCTTTTCCCTTTCAAATCTCAAAAACACTCCCTGCTCCTGCAGCTATTTCTGTTTGCGTTCCCTCGCAGTACAATCGATTGGTTCAATTCCTCTCAAATATAAACAATCCACTTCTTTAAAAATTTCGGGAGGAATGCAGGAAGTAGCAAATAGAAAATAGTGTTTACGCCAGCGAAGTAGTTTCTCTCTATAACCCCAGTCTTCATTTCTGACCTGCTCCTGCCTGCAAATGCTAAATTTTGTAAACACGTACCCCCTTCTCAATGCTAAAAGTGACACTTGGGAGTGCATTATGAGACAACCTCAGCTACCAAGGCTACGGAATCCAAACTATTTGTGATTCACCCTGTGTGATGTGTGTATTTCAGCTCCTCTGTGATTCACGTTCCCGGAGTAAACGACATCCAGTCATCTGCCGGTTCAGCGGGTCAGAATTTGGCTCAGATTTCTCGGCAGATTAACTCCAGTCAGGTGCAGTGGTCAGGCAGCAGGCCACCGTTCTCTGGCCAGGTGAGAATCACACTTCATACTACCCTGTTCTTACTAAACATTCCCTGTCTATCTCCTTCACACTTTCACACATTTTTCATGAACGTACTTTCACACTTTCCTCCCATTTCCATCTTTGCACACATCCACAGGTTTTGAGAGTTTTTGCCACCTTTATATATTCACACATTCATACACTTTTATAATATTTACT
Organism: Silurus aristotelis; assembly: GCF_946808225.1. NCBI lineage: Eukaryota > Metazoa > Chordata > Actinopteri > Siluriformes > Siluridae > Silurus > Silurus aristotelis. The sequence goes on from NC_139586.1 coordinate 20,796,959, forward strand.
TCTAGAATATTCTACTGATCCACTCTTTCACACTTTTGAGCCATCTCCTTCCATCTTCCCTTCCATACTTTCAATCGTACTACAGAATTTTCGTCCACAGTTTGCTGCTTTCCTGCCAAACTGCCGCACTTTCCTTTTTTTTATTAATATGTTTAAAACTTCCCTGTCGCACTGAATTGTTTTAATTTTTTTTTTACTTACACACACACACACACACACACACACACACACACACACACACACACACTGGGCTTCCTGTTCTTTACATTTCACTGCAAGTTGTATTCTGTATACAGTAAAACCCTGTTGGACGAGCATAATTCGTTCTTGAAAATTGCTTGTAGGTCCATTTGCTCGTACGTTTGAACTAATTTTCCCCATAGGAATGAATGTAAAAGCAATTTAATCCTTTCCGAAACCATATTCGATCGTTAATTTCTGCACTTATAAAGTATTTTTAGCCTATTTTAACAAACAAATACACCGCAAATTACCGTAATGTAAACATAATTTAACACTTACCCATGTGGTAGTGGTTGATTGCGAGTGTAAGACGCGTACCACGCTCGTAACCTTCTTGGTTTTCATGGTAATTCTATTTACTTTCGTTTTCACAGCACTATAACTGATTTTCTTGGGAGACATTTTTCAAGATTTCTAGTGAAATAAAAATAAACCGCTAAAAAACGTTATGTTTTTGCTGCACTGAACAACGAGAGCGACCGAGTGATACGTCATCAACTAAGCGACTGATGCTCCCCTTCGTTGAAAGCGGGGAACCGACAGCGTGGGTTTGCTCGTGCCTTCGAAATTTGCTTGTGAAATAGGGTCAAATTTTGCGAGCAAGGTCGCTCGTATCTCCGTTTGCTCATACTATTAGTTGCTCGTACAACAGGGTTTTACGGTAAAACAATGTGTGTAAAAAATCCTGTTAGGTTTACATTTTAGTTAAAGCAGATTTTCTGAGTTATCACATTTGTGTCTCGTTCACTTATTCTTATAAGTTACCAAACGCATTAATAGTACATTTAGTTTCGGCCACAAAACTCAGAAAAAGCTCTAAAAACGACAAAATAATGACTAAAACAGTAAACACTTACTAAACAACAACACATTCCAGTAATGCAGTTCAGCCATTGCAGTTCTTCACCGACCATAGACACACAGCCCTTTTCCTCTGGAACCATATCTGGATTGGTTTCTTTCATCATTAACATGAAATGACTGAGTTTGAAATGATTTCTTTTAAATTTGTGTGTGCAATTGAAATATAAATCAATTCACATATATAAATCTTACTACCAGCATGAAGGTGCTCACTCAAGATTCACATTAGTAATAACTCAGGAAATTAATGTTTTTTCTTTCAGTCTAACTGGAATTTCATTTATTTCGTTTTTCAAGTGCAGAACATTTACAAATAAATTTGTTTAAATCCGTCTGATAAATGAGGCCCGTTGACACTTCCCAAGCGCTTTCCCATCCACAACATTTTCTCTTCACATGTCCCTAGTCCCTTGCCGTTTTCTGCCTCACTTTCACATGCCTGCGTCTCCACACTTCCATCTTTAGACTAATCTATCTCGAATAGCGGAACATTACATTAATCGCTCTGCGTGACAGTTTCATTGGATCCAGGCGCCCATGTGGGCAGAGAGTGATGGCTGATTTGATTGTTCCCCTTTGAAAAAGCTTGCGTGTGATCTATTTTCACTCATTTGTGTATACAGAAGAATACAGTTTCACAAGTTCATTCTGTAATCTAAAGGACTTGAAAAAGAATGACCTGGGAAGCAAGGGTAATGAATTCCATTCACTCAGTTTAGATTCATGTTAACCACTTAACACTGAGCCAGACTGTTTTTTTGTTTTTTTGTTTTTTGTTTTTTCCAAAATGTATACGTCATGTTTGTGGGGCAGTATGTATAGCAATCGATAAATATCGAATTGAGGATGATTGCTTTACAGCTTCTAGCCATTACTTCTAGAAGCTTCCAGTGATTGCTGTACTCCCAGAACAGATGGAAAACCAAGTGCTTTGTGTACTTCAAATTGGAATCTAGTTTACCATAATTCCTGCTCATATTCACGCCATGCATGGTAAATATGAAGTACTGCAGGGAGTGACTGGCCTATTAAATGACTTTATGCTCATTTTAACAGCAGCAGCTCCCGGCTCAGTCCAGTAAGGCTCAGTCTTCTCCATTCGCCATCGGCTCAAGCCACAGCTACCAGGCCGACCCGTCCTCTTACAGCCCGCTGTCCAGCCCAGCCACTTCTTCCCCCAGTGGTAACGCCTATTCCAGTCTGACCAATCGCAGCACTGCATTTGGTAAGACCTTATGTTTATTTCATTAGGTACAATGTCAGGGTCATGATTTCAAACTAACTTTTTGGGTGTGTGTGTGTAAAAAAATAATTGTGTGTCCAACATTATTTTTTTGTGTTTGTTTGCGATACACTTCAGCGATGAGGCTAACTCCAATTCCAAAAAATTTGGGACACTGTGTAAAATGTAAATAAAAACAGAATGCATTGATCTGCAAATCTTATAAACCTATATTTTTATTCACAATAGAACATAGAATTCATACGTAATGTTTAAACTAAGGAAGTGTGCTATTTTTAGGGAAGCAAAAAAAGGAATTTTTTAATTTGATGACTGCAACAAGTATCAAAAGCCCTTGTTTTTTATAGACAGACAGACAGACAGACAGACAGACAGACAGACAGACAGACAGACAGACAGATAAATAGAACCACTATAATTTCTATCATTTCTTACATTCAGTGTTAACCAAATGAGGATGGGTTTGATTGAGTTTGGTTCATCTTAAGGTGTCTTCCCTATACCATCTTAGGGTGTTGATCCTTACCACTGTCACCACTGGCTTATTTTGGGACAATGTCCATTGGAAAATACAAGTACAAATGCAATATACAATACAAAATCCAATAAAAAAATGTCTGGGCTATGATACATGATGATACTATGATATTTTAACATTCCTTCCTTTGACCTGGCTTACACACATTCATGTCTACTGCAAACAGTTTTGACGACAAGATATCTGAGAAATTAAGCATTTTATACCACAGTCTACTCTAAAAAATTTTAACATTTCCCAAAATTTCCATAAAATTTTGTCTCGCCATCACTACCAGGAAAATTAAGTAAAAGTAATGTATCTTATTATTGTAGGCTCGGAGAAGCAGGCAAGACTGAGTATATATGCAGATCTAGATGAAGGAAATGGCAACAGATGGCAAGATGGCAAGATTAAGCTGTTTGGACAGGAAAAGTGCTTGGAGTGTATAATTCCCAGCTTTATATAATAATTGTGGCGTGAATTTTGGGACGCGAAGACTAGCAGGCACGGTCTGTGAAATGTTTGCAAAGAAATTGAAGTGACACTCAAGGCAAATCAGCTTGAAAGATCATTTCAGCAAAATAGACTTCCATTCCTTGTAGCTACATTAGCTGAACTGCAAACTATAAAAAGAAAACAAATTTTGGACACCAAAAATGTCATGGTTGATTAACAAAGTATGGATGAAATGTAAAGCGATGCCAGTATCATTTGTCCAGACACAATTATCCATAGCAAATGGTTAAGGGTCTTGCTAAAGGCCCCAGCAGTGGTCGCTTGGTGGTGTTAAGATTTAAACTCATTACCTTCCTTTAAGCTACTACATTGCTAATGACTTAATTAATGATCTGGCCCAACATGAAGCCAAGCTGCAACCACTGTAGAGGTTTAGTTCTTTTCAGCAGCAGATTTTGAAGTGTTTTTATACATCTTATACGGCAACATCCTCAATTACATTTTATTTATTTATTTATGAACAGAAGCAGTTGTTCTTTCATCATGCTCTGTTTTTTCTCTCTCTTTAACTTAATTAGACAAAAATGTTTGTCCTGTTGAAAAACTAAAACTGTTTTGAAGACTCCAATGGAAAACTTGCACCGACCATGGAAACCATGACTATGTTAAATGAATGTCTCCTGACAGAACACTTTACTGTATGAACTATTCTGTATTTTTCCTTCTTAAATAACTACATTTTTAAAGCCTGTTTGTTTTTTAAAAACTGTCTGTCACACACTGTGTGAATTAACACCTATTAAACCTGTGACTTGAATTGCAGCCTGGAAAAGAAAAGTAATCAACACCTTATGGCTAATCAGAATTGTTTGTTGTAGCTGATTAAAATGTTAATTATTTCCCCATTAAACACAGAACATTTTCGTCCTCCTGTTTCATTAGAAACGTTCTAATATTGCATCAGCAGTGCCATTAGAGTAATGAACAGGATCCTACTTCTTTGAGTAAAACAGAAGCTATTTTCTCTTCTCATAGCAGAAAATATGCATTTGGGTAAACTACATTGAACTAATCCCAGCTCAGGACTCTAAACTCAGAGCAGCGTTTTCTCATATGGTCGGCGTTTTCGTGCCGAGCGCAAGTTTAACAGATGTGCACCGTGTGTGTGGAGAAGCCGCTTAAGGATTACTGCACCGCTGGGAGACGAACACTCTCGAAAAAACCTTCTCTCCAGCTATCAGAGCTATTAAACTGTCTGTCACACACAGGCTCATTTACAAGCCGGAGCCATGAGCACGCTTTCCGTATCATCCAAGGCAGCGGTTAGCCAGACTGCACATTAAACTCTAAACCAGAGACATTTCTGAAATGTGTCATTCCTTTGTCAATATTGTAGGTATTATCATTATTAATCCTATTTTTAAGCTTGAAAAATTGTCTGGAAGGGTTTAATACTCTGCATGCTGTATCTGGTCAGATAGTTGCTGATTATGGGTGCACAAGGTTTGGTGTATTAGTTAATGCTCAAAAATGCATTCTGGGAGATGTCCATTAGGGGCAGATATTATGCTCAAATTAAAGGGATATGCTATCTGTCAAAAGTATGCGGAAACCTGACCATTACACGAATGTGTGGTTCTTTTCCATTCTGTTGTGATAAAATTGTTCACACAATTGTATAGGTTGTCTATGGATGCTGAAGCGTCAGCACGAGGAAGCTCCTAGGCACATGAAGACATGATGGTCAAGTTTTGATTAGATAAATTCGAATGACTTACACAAATCCTCACAGCCATGATTTAAAATGAATTGGAAAGTCTTCTAAAAAGAGTGTAGACAGCTAAGAGTATAACAGTGAAGAGGGCTAAATCTACAAGTGGATGTTCAAAAAGCACATATAAGTGTGATGTTCAGGTGTCCACAAATCTTTCGTCATTTAGTATACCATCAAATCAAAAGATCACAAAAAAAATTTTCTTGATTATCCACTGACTGTATTCATGTGAGTGCATCAGAAGCCCTCCATATATACAGTGAGGAAAATAAGTATTTGAACACCCTGCTATTTTGCAAGTTCTCCCACTTAGAAACCATGGAGGGGTCTGAAATTGTCATCGTAGGTGCATGTCCACTGTGAGAGACATAATCTAAAAAAAAAATCCAGAAATCACAATGTATGATTTTTTAACTATTTATTTGTATGATACAGCTGCAAATAAGTATTTAAACACCTGAGAAAGTCAATGTTAATATTTGGTACAGTAGCCTTTGTTTGCAATTATAGAGGTCAAATGTTTCCTGTAGTTTTTCACCAGGTTTGCACACACTGCAGGAGGGATTTTGGCCCACTCCTCCACACAGATCTTTTTTAGATCAGTCCGGTTTCTGGCCTGTCGCTGAGAAACACGGAGAAAAGATTCTCTATTGGGTTTAGGTCTGGAGACTGGCTAGGCCACGCCAGAACCTTGATATGCTTCTTAAAGAGCCACTCCTTGGTTATCCTGGCTGTGTGCTTCGGGTCATTGTCATGTTGGAAGACCCAGCATCGACCCATCTTTAATGCTCTAACTGAGGGAAGGAGGTTGCTCCCCAAAATCTCGCAATACAAGGCCCCGGTCATCCTCTTCTTAATACAGTGCAGTCGCCCTGTCCCATGTGCAGAAAAACACCCCCAAAGCATGATGCTACCACCCCCATGCTTCACAGTAGGGATGGTGTTCTTGGGATGGTACTCATCATTCTTCTTCCTTCAAAAACGTTTAGTGGAATTATGACCCAAAAGTTCTATTTTGGTCTCATCTGACCACATGACTTTCTCCCATGACTCCTCTGGATCATCCAAATGGTCATTGGCAAACTTAAGACGTGCCTGGACATGTGCTGGTTTAAGCAGGGGAACCTTCCGTGCCATGCATGATTTCAAACTATGACGTCTTAGTGTATTACCAACAGTAACCTTGGAAACGGTGGTCTCAGCTCTTTTCAGGTCATTGACCAGCTCCTCCCGTGTAGTTCTGGGCTGATTTCTCACCTTCCTTAGGATCATTGAGACCCCAGGAAGTAAGATCTTGCATGGAGCCCCAGTCCGAGGGAGATTGACAGTCATGTTTAGCTTCTTCCATTTTCTAATGATTGCACCAACAGTGGAACTTTTTTCACCAAGCTGCTTGGCAATTTCCCTGTAGCCCTTTCCAGCCTTGTGGAGGTGTACATTTTTGTCTCTAGTGTCTTTGGACAGCTCTTTGGTCTTGGCCATGTTAGTAGTTGGATTCTTACTGATTGTATGGGGTGGACAGGTGTCTTTATGCAGCTAACGACCTCAAACAGGTGCATCTTATTTAGGATAATAAATGTAGTGGAGGTGGACATTTTAAAGAGAGACTTACAGGTCTTTGAGGGTCAGAATTCTAGCTGATAGACAGGTGTTCAAATACTTATTTGCAGCTGTATCATACAAATAAATAGTTTAAAAATCATATATTGTGATTTCTGGATTTTTTTTTTTAGATTATGTCTCTCACCATGGACATGCACCTACGATGACAATTTCAGACCCCTCCATGATTTCTAAGTGGGAGAACTTGCAAAATAGCAGGGTGTTCAAATACTTATTTTCCTCACTGTATATATATATATATATATATATATATATATATATATATATATATATATATATATATATACACACACACTATATATCTATGGATCTATGGATACACACTGTAATATCTATGGATATAGCTAAACCCTTGTGAGCTTAAATCTCCCTTCACATTTTTATCTAATTTGACTATTCTGCTGATTAACAATGTTCTAGTGATTCTAGTGATCTCAATTAATCATATTTAATCCTAGGTATAAAATGTAGAGTATATTAAATTTGATGATTATTTTTTCCAATAACCCCTAATGGGAGAAGCCGAAAGAAAGTTTAGTTAACATAACATCTATAAAACTTCAAGGCTCTTCTCTGTTCTAGCACCAAAGTGATGGAATGAACTTCCCCTAGATGTCCGTACAGCGGAGTCCCTGGCTATTTTTAAGTGACGGTTGAAGACCTACCTCTTCCTGAACCACTTAAATTAGCACTTTCCAAGTTTGCTTGTAGAATTCAAGAGTTATATTTATATTAATTTTGTAATCTAGTTTACCAGTGTAGATTTATTCATTGCTAGAGACTTAAAGCACTTTTGTACGTCGCTCTGGACAAGGGCATCTGCTAAATGCCACAAATGTAAATGTATGAAACAAGTTACTTTCTCATTACTTACAACATTAAGTAGTTTGGCTAATATAGCTTGAAATTATCATGACAAAAATGTTTATTAGCGAGAAATCACAAAATGCAACATGATCCATCATAAAAATATGCCTGGAAACCACACCAAAATTTATGTGTGTGTATATATATATATATATATATATATATATATATATATATATATATATATATATATATATATATATATACACACCGACCTGGCATAATTCTATTTCCACCGATCAGGCATAACATGACAAATTGCCAAAACAGTGTTTCTCCCAATGAACCACAGCTCCCCAGTACCAGCAGAACTTATGCAACCCCAGACCATGATGCTACCACCACCATGCTGGACTGTAGATCATACACTATTTTCTTGGTACCCCTCACCAGGGCGTCGCCACACATGCTGTACGCCATCTGAGCCAAACAAGTTTAACTTAGTCTCATCAAACCACAGGATGTGGTTACAGTAATTCATGCTCTTGGACAGGTTGTCTTCAGCAAAGTATTTGTAGGGGTTTATCTGAGCCAGCTTTAGAAGAGACTTCCTACTGGGATGACGGCCATGCAGACCGACTTGTTGCAGTGTACGGCGTAAGGTCTGAGCACTGACGAGCAGACCTTCTGCTTCTGCAACCTCTAAAGCAATGCTGGCAGCACTCATGCGTCTTTCTTTGAAGCAGCTTTTGCACCTGATGCACAGCACGAGGACTCAAATTCTTTGATCGACCCTTGCAGGGCTTGTTCTTGGAAAACCTCGGTGTGACCCTGGCACTGTACTGTAACTCAGTTTTAGGGTGTTACTGATGTTTTTATAGCCTCGGCCGTCTTTGTGGAGAGCAACAATTGTGTATATATATATACACAGTGAGGAAAATAAGTATTTGAACACCCTGCTATTTTGCAAGTTCTCCCACTTAGAAATCATGGAAGGGTCTGAAATTGTCATCGTAGGTGCATGTCCACTGTGAGAGACATAATCTAAAAAAAAAATCCAGAAATCACAATGTATGATTTTTTAACTATTTATTTGTATGATACAGCTGCAAATAAGTATTTGAACACCTGAGAAAGTCAATGTTTATATTTGGTACAGTAGCCTTTGTTTGCAATTACAGAGGTCAAACGTTTCCTGTAGTTTTTCACCAGGTTTGCACACACTGCAATAGGGATTTTGGCCCACTCCTCCACACAGATCTTCTCTAGATAAGTCAGGTTTCTGGCCTGTCGCTGAGAAACATGGAGTTTGAGCTCCCTCCAAAGATTCTCTATTGGGTTTAGGTCTGGAGACTCGCTAGGCCATGCCAGAACCTTGATATGCTTCTTACAGAGCCACTCCTTGGTTATCCTGGCTGTGTGCTTCAGGTCATTGTCATGTTGGAAGACCCAGCCTCGACCCATCTTCAATGCTGAGGGAAGGAGGTTGTTTCCCAAAATCTCGCAATACATTGCCCCGGTCATCCTCTCCTTAATACAGTGCAGTCGCCCTGTCCCATGTGCAGAAAAACACCCCCAAAGCATGATGCTACCACCCCCATGTTTCACAGTAGGGATGGTGTTCTTGGGATAGTACTCATCATTCTTCTTCATTCAAACACGTTTAGTGGAATTATGACCCAAAAGTTCTATTTTGGTCTCATCTGACCACATGACTTTCTCCCATGACTCCTCTGGATCATCCAAATGGTCATTGCCAAACTTAAGACGTGCCTGGACATGTGCTGGTTTAAGCAGGGGAACCTTCCGTGCCATGCATAATTTCAAACCATGACGTCTTAGTGTATTACCAACAGTAACCTTGGAAATGGTGGTCCCAGCTCTTTTCAAGTCATTGACCAGCTCCTCCCATGTAGTTCTGGGCTGATTTCTCACCTTCCTTAGGATCATTGAGACCCCACGAGGTGAGATCTTGCATGGAGCCCCAGTCTGAGGGAGATTGACAGTCATGTTTAGCTTCTTCCATTTTCTAATTATTGCTCCAACAGTGGACCTTTTTTCACCAAGCTGCTTGGCAATTTCCCCGTAGCCCTTTTCAGCCTTGTGGAGGTGTACAATTTTGTCTCTAGTGTCTTTGGACAGCTCTTTGGTCTTGGCCATGTTAGTAGTTAGATTCTTACTGATTGTATGGGGTGGACAGGTGTCTTTATGCAGCTAACGACCTCAAACAGGTGCATCTAATTTAGGATAAAAAATGTAGTGGAGGTGGACATTTTAAAGGCAGACTAACAGGTCTTTGAGGGTCAGAATTCTAGCTGATAGACAGGTGTTCAAATACTTATTTGCAGATGTATCATACAAATAAATAGTTTAAAAATCATATATTGTGATTCCTGGATTTTTTTTTTTAGATTATGTCTCTCACAGTGGACATGCACCTACGATGACAATTTCAGACCCCTCCATGATTTCTAAGTGGGAGAACTTGCAAAATAGCAGGGTGTTCAAATACTTATTTTCCTCACTGTATATGTATATATATATATATATATATATATATATATATATATATATATATATATATATATATATATATATATATATATCCTTACTGAAAACCTTCATTCACATACTGTATGTGTGTGTCTGTGTTCGTGTCCGTGTGTCTGTGTCTCTGTGTATGTGTGATTCTTTGTAGGTTCTGTATTGCATAAGAAAAAAAATCTATTCAGTGGTTCACTAAGACTGATGGGCAGTCAGGCAGTCAAACTTTCCAGACTTGCTTCCCAAAGCCACTATAGATTGAATGAGAAAACAATGTAAGCAAGAAGTTAGCCTTATCAGATCATCTGCCGAACTGGAGGGATGAAATTCCACTTTAGAGCATTGCTGCTTCTCTGTGCTTTGAGTGAAAGAGACGGTTTGTTTCCTCTGAAACTAGAGATATCGAGCCTTATCAAACTTGCCTCAGAAATTGAAAGAGCAGATAGTATGCTCTGCTTATAGGTGCATTGCTCCTTCTGTCATATTGTGTAGAGATCAGCAAACAGCGAGTCTTTGTCAGTGACTTAAAAAGCGATGTGACGTAAAAAGCTTAAAAAGGTTTTGAAATTTTCTAGCTTTCACCAGCTAATCAGGAAATTGCAGGTGTGTTTTATCGGCTTAAGCCCCAGCATTACGGCTACACATAGCAAGAACATTTGTGAGAGCGGGGATTGATGTATGGCTAGAATGTCTGGATTTCATTGGGCACAGGGGCATTGTCACACTTGAACAGGGAGCACCTTTTCGAAACTGTTGCCAAAAAAATCTAAAGCGTTCAATTGTCCAAAATTTGCTTGTATGCTGTATCATTAACATAATACTTTAGTGGATCTAAGTTGCCCAAACACTAAAAAACAGGCCTATAATCCTTCCTATTTAAAATGTAACTGCTGGCACTATACATTCCAGTAGGTAGTGTTTTTCAGGCATTCGCCAAACTAGGATTCATTCATCATACTGCCAGATAGTAAATCATGATCTATCACTTCATTGGTGGTGCTCTTTACACCACTCCGGTTGACATTTGGTTGGAGTGATTTCAGTGATCTAAGGCTTGTGTACATCTGCTTTACCCAAAGAAACTCATGTCATCCCATTTTATTCCATTTCCACCATGTCTCTTCCATTTCATAATAATAGTACTTACTGTTAACCGTGGCAAAACTAGCAGGGCAGATATTTCACAAATTAAAGATGGCATCCTATGACAGTGCAAAGTTTAAAACTTCAATGAGCTCTTTCATAACGCTATGGGAACATTCTGTGTTCGACCGATTGTGAAGCATGTGTGGCAAACACAGCAAGAATTTGACTTAAATAACCTAGGTGGGTGATGTCATCAAAATGCATGCAACTACAAAGCTATAAATGGACTCAATATGCCTTCAGATTTTTTTTGTCTTCAGAGACTACATTGTGTGTATGTGTTGTGTGTTTATCGTGTGCTGTTTAAAATGAAGGGGGAGGGGGTATATATAAAAAAAAGTCATGTCTAGTGAGTCTACCAAAAGATGTGTGCCACCGTGCTTTCAGCTCATCTCAGATTATGACCTACATAATTTTTGCTTAGAGTGTACAGGGGGAAATGCTCTCAAGGATGCTGAGTGTGAGCACTGCGAGTTACTACCCATTGGAGTGCTCCGTTCCAGGCTCGCCTTTTTTCATGAGAGGCGAGTCTTCTCTTCCTCCTTAAGATCATGGTGTTTACGTGTCGAGCTGGCTAAGAGGAGAGATGCGGGCACGCCCTTGTCTGTCGCGCTCTCACCAGACCCAGCGCTTCCTCGGATCAAACCAATGACGCAGATTTTTTTCCCTCTGGCATTTGGGAGATTGAGAGTGCCGCCTGGGAGCGCTCCTCATGTGAAAAAAGTATTTGGGGAATTACTCAAGGTGGTGACTCGTGCAGGGCCAGCCTTAATTTAGACTGGCCACAGGAGCAAGAGAATCCCAGACACTCTAAGCTGGACAGCAGAGTTCTGTCAGGTGGCCAGGAGGAGGAACCCCAATGCCATTTCTTCCTATTTTTCACCAATCTCCATAGTGAGTGATCACGTTTATTTTAGTAAACCTTATTTCTCTTGCGTCTTTGTGCCCACAACATCGATTTATTCGACTATTGTGTGTGCAAAGGCACAGGGATGTATGACGATGCCCCAGGTGGAAGAGAAGCTTGCGGGTCTTGTGACTCTCCCTACCAAGCCATGTAGAACAACATCCACATTGGTGGGGAAGGAATTCCAGGCAGCTAGTTAAGCTGGTGCTGCCCTGCACACCCTGGCGGTTTTGTAGGTGTACCAGGCTGATATGCTCAAAGACCTGAGCACAGGCGGGAGCATTTGAGGAGGCATTCTCAGAGTTATGCCGAGTCACGGATTTGTCTCTCTGTGCCACAAAGCAAATGACCCGCACCATCGGCTGTTCTATGGCTGCAGTGGTTGCTGTGGAGAGATATCTGTGGCTGAACCTCACGGGCATCTAGGATAGGCTCAGGGTGCTACTCCTAGATGCCCCCATGTGACCTTCCGGCCTTTTTGCCGACTACATTAATACAACAGTCAGTAGGTTCTAGGCGGCCAAGACACATGCAGAAGCATTATATAAGTTTCTCTTTCACCGTGCTCAGAGCTAGGGCTGTGGGTCACCCAGCCAAACCCAGTCAGGTCCCCCTGCAGCGTAAAGCCCAAAAAACAGAACATAACCAGTCATGCACCCCTTCATAGGGACTGGGGAGCGGATTGTTGCTCTCAGAAGCCCAATAAAAGGGCAGAAATGAGGACGATTTAATTTAGTCTAAGATGTCGTCCTGAGGGTGGTGCACCCAGGACCATGGGGGTGTGTCCCCTGAAGGAGGAGCACAAGAAATTTTAACAGAGATTAAGGGTTCCTTCCCGACACTCTCAGGGGACTGTTGTACTATCCTCACCACCACTGGTGTTTCGGCAGGCACCAGAAAATGTTCCTGTCCCTCAGAGCGATTTATATTCTGGTGCATATGAATATGGGAGTAGACTTGCTGTCCAGACACACAGGGAATAGAAACTTCACCCCGAAATGGCCAGTCAGTTTTGTGAAAGATCTTACATAGCAGATGTGAGCCTTTTTGCTAATAGGAGACAGCACAATGCTCCCTCTGATTCTCTCGGACAACTCTAGCTCTTTTGGGTTTGGACGCAATGGCCTATATATTGTCCACCAATTGTTATTTTCCCGGAAGCCCTGGCAAAAGCCTGTCGCTCCTTACTGATAGCGCCTTGTTGACTGACCAGAGTATGGTTTTTAGATCTAATATCCCTCCAGAGGAGACATATCCGATCTCAGGTGCAGGGGACAGCGTTTCATTTTAGGTCTTAGCTTTAATGCTTGAGGCTCTGGTTGGGGCCCCTTTGGAACCACTGGAGTCAAGCTCCTGACTCTAAAAATTGCTTTTCTCATAGCTATTACTTTTCTTTGAAGAGAATTGGGGATTTTCAGGCTCTATTAATCATGCTATCCTGTCTAGACTTTGCCCCGGGACTGGTCAAAGCTATTTTGCATCCTCACCTGAGCTATCTTTCCAAAATTCCATTCTCGACTATACATTTGATCTTTCTTGAAAACGCAAAACCAGTACAGAAGAGACTTCACTTCAGTACATGCTATTAATTTTATGTGCACCGCACTAGCCAGTGACGTAAGCCAGAGCAGCTTTTCATATGCTATAGAGGCCGCAACCAGGGGCAGCTTCCACTAGGCATGCATTGTCACATTTGGTGAGGGATGCCATTGCCCCAGCCTACGAGATGCGTGGTCAAGCTTCACCTCTAGGAGTTAGGGCCCATTTAACTAGGGGGCTGCATCCTTTAAGGCCCTAGTAAGAGGTGTCCCCTTGCAGCAATATGTGGTGCAGCAGGCTGGTCCTCCCCACACATGCTTTTCAAGTTTTATAGTTTAGAGGTAAATTGCTACTCTAGACTTGTATGTCCTTGAGTCAACATCCCAATCCCGTGTCTGAAACCTTTTCAATGTTTGTGTGCACACACCATACAACTTGATACTTGAAATGCAGTGCCAAGTGTAGCTTTTGATTGGGAACATCTTGGATTATTAAGTGTAACACTCTTCCCTAAAAAAGTGGGAATGAGATGCTGCATCTCATTGCCGCACCGTGGGCGTGTCTGTACATCTCTTCAGACAAAGGCACAACCTAAAGATGTGTCCATGTTATGCTTATTTATAATGTTGTAGGTGTACACATTCCAATTTCGCCAAGGTTATTTAAGCCAAATTTGACACTTCTCATTCACCGCTTTCTCAGGGAAGAGGGATACACTCGAGTAACCCGAGACATTCCAGTGGCTATCTATGACTGGGCTTAAATTTATTTACCTGTTAGCAGTGGTGGTGGCTGGAAGAACACCATAACTCAATAATTAGGAGGGGTGTCCTAAAAGAGCAGTCATGCTGTTCAGCCTGGACCCGCAACCTCTTGTTGCCTGTGGCTGAAAACACTTTAGCCATTAATTAGCACATCCATTTAATAATGCATGTTCAATGGTGATATTTATATTCTGCTTTGATTCAGAGTGTGTCTGACTCCTCGAATGCCCAGAGGCCTTTACCCACTCCTCAAAAACGAGCCTAGCTATGTCCAGATAATTCCATTTTAATGTGTTTGTCATAAAAAGAAATGGAGCATTGCTTGCACTTTCCACAAACAGCAGGGCTCCAAACACACGGCAGGAGAGCGAGGCGATGCAGGGAAGGGAGGGCCAAATTGAAATGTTACCCTTTTCTCTGATGGGATTAAAGGAAGGGATTTTGTTCTGCCCAGCTGCGATATTAATTTACATTGTTCTAAATATTCCTATTTCATTTTCTGTTGTTGCATTAATGCAAGTATAATGTCTCTCTCTGTTGTTTGTCTTATTCTGCCAGGTCCAGAAAGGTAATACAGAAAATAACCATTTTAAAGTGGGCTTGTACTCCTGTGAGAGCGAGTAAATAGAGAAAGAATCTCCGCCTAGATAAATAGAACAACTATACAGTTTAGAGCAACGAAGTCCCTTTAAAAATGCATTAGAATTTTAATTACTTACGGGATATAATATTCCAGCACGCTGGAATATTAATAGGCCTTTTATTTGATGCTTCCACAAACACGATGAACATTAGTAGCATTGCAATTTGTAATGCATAAACCACAAAGTGAAAACTGTCAATTTCTTAAGCAGAGAAAATCGTGATGAAAAACCCTCATAAACTTTAATGTTGCACATTACATTTTCACTAATCTCTTTGTAGTTTTCATGTCTCAGTTTTAGATAAATGTAAGAGTCAATCCAATCATTTTCAACGTATTTATACTTCTTTTATTATATGTATATTAACACACTATTTCTATAAAAAATATAAATAATATAAAGGAGGTGAAAATTTTTTTTAATTACTATACATTGTGGCACACATCTGGCAGTTAAAACCGTCCGTGTAGAAACAGCAAAAGTTTAGTTTGGTGTCGTAATGAATTACGTAATTTAAAACACCATAATTACGTTTACAAGAATATTTAGTTGTCATGCTCTATGTTGGATATAGTTTCACTAATAATAAACATACATTTGTATAACACATCCATATTTGTCCATGCACATGTTGATTAGAGTATTAAAAACTTAAAAAGTATTCATTTAAGGTACATTTAGAACAGATTAAAATGTGCAATTAAGTTGCGATTAATTGTGAGTTAACTCATTACAATTATGCAATTAATATTTTTAACAGTTGAAAGCTCAAATTTTATATATATATATATATATATATATATATATATATATATATATATATAATGACGGAGATCCAATATGTCTCCTAGACTTCACTACAATGGGTATACCACAGTATTGGGTATAACATTTCACAACTTTCAGAGGTGCCAATATATGTAGTTTAGCTATAGCATTTATTATATGGGGTAAGTGGTAGTTGAACTGATCAGAAGATTAATCCCAGCACCACCTATCTGCCATTGCTGAGCTCTTAAACATTTGCTGTTATAATTATTGTAAGAAGTTCCTTTATAATTTGTATTGTGGTTGTAGTGTAGTTTGCTCATTCAGCTACAAGCGTATTAGTAAAGTCAGGTACTGGTGTAGGGTGAGGAGGCAGAACCATCCCGCAGATCCATATCTTCATTGAGCAGTCTTTGTACAAGGAGTATTGTCATGCTGGAACAGCTTTGGTTGTCCTAGTTCAAGTAAAGGGAAAAGACATCTTATACAATGTCTTTTGTGTCTCCAACTCTGTGGCAACAGTTTGGAGAAGAACCACATATGGCTTCTCTATCCCTGTTCTTATTCAATAGATCCATTTCCTTATTCAACCAAAAATAACAATAGTGAATTTTGATAGCAATTTTTAACCATATATAATATACAGTATAGTGGAATACTTAAACCTGATTGGCCAGAAAGTGCTGATTAATTTTCTGTTAGAAAAACTGCTCTAATGGAGTTTACTCATTTAAATCGGGTATTGTTAGTGTTTTGTGTTTGATTCCTTATGCAGAATATTTTTATATGATTAAAATGTGAAAATGAAACAGATTCTTAACACAGTTGAAGGAGTGAAATGTGCTTAAAAAAATCAAATACTTTTATACATGTTTCTGAGACGAGAATAGACAGAGTTTGGCCATATGGGTAATTTTCCACTTTCTGTTCTCTTGCTCACACGCACACAGGCATGCGCACACACACACATTCACACGCACGTACACAAACACTTATCTCTGAGAGTGGAATTGAAGGATGGAGATAGATGGCTGAGGCAGATGGGGGAGAGAAGAGAGGCACCGAGAGCAAGCTGCTAAATGATGAACGAGAAGAACAAGAGAGAGATTTACGACAGGGCGCATCAGCGAGCCTTCAGTGAGCGTTACCGCTGTAAGGAAATGAGGAGCTTGACCTCACATCAGTCTCTCATAGGAGGGGACCATGGGAAATGGCCTACAGGCTCGTGCCCACACTGAGTCGGGGTCTTCACGCTCCATCACTTTTCTTCTGTCTCCCAGCAGCCTCGGGCCTCAAACATGAAGTAGGAGATAATGCACATGATTAAATGATCACGTCAGCTCGAGACAAATGGTCTTGACTAGTGAGGAAGAGAAAAAAAAAAGTGTTCATTACATTCCACCATAGAAGGAAAAGATGACGGTAGAGATATTTTAGGAAATGGCTTTGGCGATTCATATGTACTGCGACTGCTTCATTTAAAAAAGTATTAGGAAAGTTGGATTAGCATCTGAATGGATCTTCTGGCACCATGTCTCTCTCGCTCTCCCACACTCACTTTCAGTCTCAGTGTCAGTCTTTCTGTCAGAAAGGTCCATGTGTGTGTTAGTCTTGGTAAAGGAAGCCAGTATGGTCTTTGTATCTGTCAGAATCAATAAAGGAACAAGGATTAACCATTACATCTGTCAGTCAAAATAAAGGATGTAGGTCTGGCTTCTGTATTTGCCAGGCTTGGTGAAAGCATGAGGCATGGCCTCACGATCTGTCAGCCCCAATGAAGGAGCTATTGCCTCTGTATCTCTCAATCCCAGTGAAAGAAGTATGCCTTGTGTGTCTATTAGCTACAGTAAAGATAACACGGCCTTTATATTTTTAATTCTGTTACAGAGGCATGGTCTAGGTATTTCTAAGCCCCAGTAAAGGAAAGAGAAATAGTACTTATATTTCCCAGTCTCAGTCAAGGAGGCATTGTGACCTCAGGATCACTGAGTAGCAGTGAAGGAAGCAGGAGCAGGTGTGGTCTCTAGCTATATATAATCTATTACATATAAATAATCTCTCTCTCTCTCTCTCTCTATATATATATATATATATATATATATATATATATATATATATATATATATATATATATATTTATAATCTATTATTAATTTAAAAACATTATCCGAGTAATAAAAAGATGTCGTGACTAAATGTGTTGCATTGAAGGCTTTAATTCCACCTCTCTTATTTTTATAAAAAAAAAAAAAAAATAAGAGCGGTGGAATTAAAACCTTCAATGCAACACATTTATTCACAACATCCTTTTTATTACTCGGATAAACTCCACCGAAAATAAATGTTTTTATCACTAAACATTTGTTATACTGATGCGCCAAGTCTCAAATAAAGCACAAATCTATGATCTATGATGCACACATCTGGCAATTAAAACCGCGTGGAACAGCGAAATTTCTGTTTTGTGTCCTGGCGATTTTACGTAATTTTTAACACCATGATTATTTTAAAACATTTACACGATTTGTGGGGTTTTTTTACAAGCTGCCCTGTCATCTGAAAATGTGGACAGTAATGTAAAACTTATGTTTGAGCAACTGGCTCAGTGCAAAGAAAGAGAAGTAATGGGAACCTGTGTTTTTTTCTGTGTTCTTTTTTTTTTTCCATGTGTTTAATAGGCATGAACAAGTTCTTGAAAAACATGTCTACTGTCTTTGAAACATGTCTATGTTCTTTATGCTCTATGTTTAGGGTGGTTTCAGTAGTAATAAACATACATTTACATAAAGCATCCTTTGACAACCCTAATATACAGTGGTGTGAAAAAGTGTTTGCCCCCTTCCTGATTTATTTTTCTGCATGTTTGTCACAATTTAAAGTTTCAGATCATCAAACTAATTACAATTTTAGTGCAGTTATTAAATGAAGGTTTTTATTATTGAGGAAAAACTAAATCCAAAACTGCAAGGCCCTGTGTGAAAAAGTGTTTGCCCCTCTAAACCTAAAAACTGGTTGGGCCACCCTTAGCAGCAACTGCAATCAAGCGTTTGCGATAACTTGCAATGAGTCTGTTACAGCGCTGTGGAGAAATTTTGGTCACTCATCTGCCTTTTTAAGATCATGCCACAGCATCTCAATAGGAATCAGGTCAGGACTTTGACTAGGCCACTACAAAGTCTTCATTTTGTTTTTCTTCATTCAATCAGAGGTGGCTCAACCAAGTTTGCTTCAGCTTGAGGTCACGAACAGATGGCCGAACATTCTCCTTCAGGATTTTTTGGTAAACAGCAGAACTTATGGTTCCATTTATCACAGCAAGTCTTCCAGGTCCTGAAGCAGCAAAACAGCCCCAGACCATCTCACTACCGCCACCATATTTTTCTGTTGGTATGATGTTCTTTTTCTGAAATGCGGTGTTACTTTTATGCCAGACGAAATGGGACACACACCTTCCAAAAAGTTCTACTTTTTTTCTCGTCAGTCCACAGAGTATTTTCCTAAATGTCTTGGGGATCATCAAGATGTTTTCTGGCAAATCTGAGACAAGCCCTTATGTTCTTTTTGCTCAGCAGCGGTTTTCGTCTTGGAACTCTTGCCAAGTGAGGCCTGCAGTTCTTTGGATGTTGTTGTGGGGTCTTTTGTGACCTCGTGGATGATTTTGGTCGACCGGCCACTCCTGGGAAGGTTCTCCACTGATCCATGTTTTTGCCATTTGTGAATAATGGCTTCCACTGTGGTTCACTTGAGTCCCAAAGCTTTAGAAATGGCCTTATAACCTTTTCCAGACTGATAGATCTTAATTACTTTCTTTCTCGTTTGATTCTAAATTTCTTTGGATCTCAGCATGATGTCTAGCTTTTGAGGATATTTTGGTCTACTTTACTTTGTCAGGCAGGTCCTGTTTAAGAGATTTCTTGATTGTGAACAGGTGTGGCAGTAACCAGGCCTGGGTGTGGTGAGAGAAATTGAACTCAGGTGTGATAAAACACAGTTTTAACAGGGGGCAAACACTTTCACACAGGGTCATGTAGTTTTGGATTTTGTTTTCCCTCAGTAATAAAAACCTTCATTTGAAAACTGCTTGTTGTGTTCACTTGTGTCATCTTTTACTAATATTTCAATTAAAGTGTGACAAACATGCAAAAAATATATATATATTTATATATATATATACACACACACACACACACACACACACACACACACACAAGACACACATGCCTTCTTCACTCCTATAATAGGAGACATGACCCCAAACTACTTTAGTTTCTGCTTTATATCTCTATCACTCATACAGCATTATTGTGATCACACATCATTGCACATTGTAATATCTTGAAGGCACACTGTGGATGGAGACAACACAATTTACAAGGTTCTTATCATCTGGATCAGGTGTTTTTAAGCAGGACTTATGACCAGGACTGAAGTGTGAGGCTAGAGATAAAGTACCCAATTAAACATCGTCATTTGGAGGTCAATGTCTTCCTTTAGAGGGAAGACAGGAGATGAATCTAATAAATTTTTCTGAGTGAAGCAGAGACACTTAACCCGAAAAGCCTTTCCTTTATCGGGATTGATAACGTCATCTGCCGAGTGTTACGAGGAAGTAGTAGGAGTAGTGGAGTCACTGGGATCTCGACGGATATACATGATTAGGGATAGTTGGTGATCTCAGTAGCAGATGTCCGCTCTGGTGTTATTTTTGTTCCTTGTTCTCCTGCGCAGTGTTAACTTATTGGGCAATTATCGAGTCTGTCATCATGAGTCAGATATGTTTGAAAAAATATTGTTGTGATGTGAGGGAAATGCATTTTTGAATAACCCATGACCTGGCAAGTATGTTCCAGTCTGTCCATGATTAGGTGTTTGGCAGGACTCGTTTCATGACTTCATGTTCTCTCAAGATTCGTCAGCATAACAGAACATAATGGAAAGACGACCTTTGTTTGCATTTTGTTTCAAAGAATTGCTTTCAAAGGATTTGTATAAAATGTCGTTTGGCATTGACTGTCCAGCTGACCCAATTGTGTGTCTGTGTGTGTCTGTGTTTGTTATGCAGATGTCGCAGGTGAGGGCAGTCAGAGCGGCGCTCAGTTTCAGGGTCGGCCGTCCGAGGTTTGGTCTCAGTGGCAGAGTCAGCACCACAGCCAGCAGAGCGGAGAGCAACACACACACACTCAGCCCAGCCAATCTGAGGTGTTCCAGGTACTGTCTCTCTCTCTCTCTCTTACACACACACACACACACACACACACACACACACACACACACACACACACACACACACACTTCTGTTTTGCAGTTAATATTCAGGTGCTTATTTAGTGTTACAATGGAACTTCAAGCAAAAGGATCATGGGCATAGCATTTTGCAGATTAGGCTTATATATACTTGTACTCAGTCCAGCTCCACCCCCTAGAGGTGTCAACGTTTTTGCAGTTCAGCCATAGTGTTTAGAATTTTGGACTCTTGATTGACAATATTGGAGACACCTGAGACACCTTTATCCTTTCTTCACTAAAGCAGCAAATTAAATCAGCCTGCCAATAAAGGACTAGAAAGGACACAAATGAATACGAATCTTCTTTTGAAAAAAGTTACTTCATGCCCATTTTTTTATTAAGCTGAACATTGACCTGTAAGTCAGAATTCATGACTGGAGGAGCTGCTGATTATTAAGCAGCAGACTTTTGCTTCACTGTTGTCTTGCGCTCGCCCAGATATATCACGTCTTTTTGTCCAATCATTAAAATCCTGAACACTAATGGAGGCACGTGTGCGATGACTCAGACCTCTAATTTGCACAATGCGTAATTGAAGGCTATAAGCTTATCTTACTTGTTGGCTACATTAACCTTTCAGCTCCAGTGCAAATTCAAATAAGCAAACATTAGGCACCAAACATTTCTTGGCTAATTGCTGACTAATTTGGGTTAAACAAGCAGTTATTTGCATTTTCTTTTTTTTTTTCTTTTTTTTTTATGGCTGAGAATGAAAGAAGACTTTGTCTTTTCTTTTAGGACATGTTGCCTATGACTGGAGACCCCACGCAAGGAACAGCCAACTACAACATTGAAGATTTTGCCGATTTGGGCATGTTTCCTCCTTTTTCTGAGTAACAGGAAACTGAATTGTTTCTGGGTCATTTTGTTTTTCTAGTTTTCATGATCATTATCAGCATCATCATCGTCATCAAGATCAATAAGTCAAACTCTTACTAACTCTTACGGCACATTCACTGATGAAGAGGAAATGATATTGAATTTCACTGCCACATTGCATATTGTGCATCTCTGAACCTAAGCCCTTAAACAAACAGACAACTTCCTGTAAAACATGACACATATACATATCATGGTTCTTTTTCAGTACAAGTATGAGCTGTCTATCTCATGACTGATTATCTGGTACCCGACAGACATGTGCCGATATTTTCCTCACGCAAATGCAGCAAAGAATTCATAGATAAATATAGAATTCGCAAAACCATAATCTCATTTAAAAATGCATTGCTACAATTTCACTAAAAACAGTGGTTACACCAGCAAAGCAAATTCAAGGGTCAGGACTAAGTGATGGCTATTGGATAGCTGATTGGGCAGGGCTGAAACGAACCAACCTTTGACCTCTATCTAAAGTCAAATCGAATTCAATCTAAATACAATAAAAACTGTTTTTAATATTATCTTTTATTGTGCACTATATAGACAAAGGTTGGTGGACATCTAAACATAAGATTGGTGTGTGCTTTTTAAAAATCCCATTGCCCCCTATTGTACTGTTAAAATAGCCCCCACTCTTATGGGAAGATGTTCCACTATATTTTGTGAGTGCTTGTGAAGTTTTGTGCTCATTCAGCCACACGGGTTTTAGTGTTCCAATTCATTTGTCATTCAATTGTTGTTAGCAACAAGCTAAGCAGGTAACTGAGAAGTGACAACCTGAACTCTTTCCTTCTCAAACAGTGACCGTATAGTCGGTGTTAATCGATTTAACAAGCGCATATTAGTCTGTTTGTTGAAGGAACTCTGGATCTTCAAGTAGGAATTTCAGGGTAAGGGTGTGTGACTTTTCCTGATTAGAGATTGGAAGTCAAGTACAGCCCTATTTTTATTCGCCTCATGACTTTTTCCTTACCTACCTAGCTAATTACTGTAATACTGAACTCCTGAATCACTCAGTAAACTTATGCTGAGTTTGTTTTTAACATTTGATCATGTTCCATGCATTGTATGAAGATGCTGAGGTAATTTTTTGATATTTTTGCAGGGAATGTTCAATTGCCATTATTAATCATGACATACGTCCAAATCACAGTCATTTTCTATTGTTTGTACACTACACTTACACCACCCACACATGTATCACTTGGGCTTCAGTCTCAGGCATTATTTTAGGTGCACATTACCAGTATCCACTTCCCATGCATCACTAGTCTAGTCCAGTTTTGAAATTTGGCTACAATAGAGAAGGACATCTGAAGTGACCATCGAACATGGGCCAAATAGTGAACCTTAGAAGGCTGATGTATCTTTTCTGCCTTCTAGAGCAGATAGCGTTTGTCTCTGTAGTGCAAAATAAATAAATAAATAAAAGGGAAACCCCAGCCTTGAATGAAACACATAGGTAGTAACTGTAAAGAGTATGAGTATGCGACCTGGTCAAATATCGGCACATGCCTAGGATACATATTTAAACATGTCCTCAAGACAGAAGGCTTGGTCAGTATGAGTCTCTGCTGTAATATCATGTATGATAAGTATTTTCAGTGTTTTCCGTGATGAATCCTACACTGCACCAGCATTACGCTTAGTGTGGCATATATAGTCTATGTAGTGATGTCCGAAATATAGATTATCTAATATTAGTCGTAGATGGTTATGTATACAAAAAGTGTTCTATTTGTAGCATCAAATTTGATGCTTTTTTTTTTCCGGGAAGTCGTTCAACATTGCTCATCTGCAGCAACCTCAGTGCAGGAAATCAGCATTGCGTGTGCATCATGTTTCATAGTCTCTGTGGCTGCAGCAATCATTTTTTTCTGACCTTTACTTTTTAAACTAACAGATATTTTATGATTTCAATCTTTTACACAAAAAGAGTGTAACACATCCAAATGAAGGACTGATGGGGGAAAAAACTTTTTTGCTAAACATAAAATGGGTGTTTTTATGTAAATACTGTGATTTTTACGTCCGTTCGCATACACAGCTCCATGTGTGCTCGTGTGGGTTTTAATATCATTATGTGCAATGTTCGTGCATATTTCAACTCTCTGTATTTAGTTTAGTCTGGTTATTGTACAATGAGTTTAGACCTGTATAACTGTGTAAATGTGTCCCGTTCATTTTTTGTGACCACCAATTGTGCTTGTGACAATAAATTCTCATTGAATATGTGGATTTCAATATTGGGCTCATCAGATTTATTCATTACATCTTGTTAGTTTTTTTGCAATGGTGGGTGAAGTGCATAGTTCCTGTACTGGAGTATAAATACACTGCTTAAATATGACTCCTGTCAATGTAAATACAAGTGGGATATGGAGAAGTGCAGAAATTTTAATTGTGGAGCGAATTTGCAAAATAAGGCAACAAAGACAATGTAACAATAAGCGATAAAAACATAAATCACAAAACTGAAAATGAAACAAAAACAACAATAAAAAAAAAAAAAAAAGGAAAGGAAAAAGACAGTGCTGTGCTGTGAACTGTTGGATAGGAAACACAGTGGGTTTCTGTAATGCTAGCTACTCCAATAAAAGTACTTCGATTGCATTTCTACTTCTAGTAAAAGTACAAATAGATTTGCTTTCTAATTGATTTTAGTGTCAAAAGTACTGATCAATTCATTTTTCAATGCAGCATTCTCCTGCAGCAGCATCTTCAATAAGTGATTTGTCTATTAGAGACACACAGTGAGATCCTTAACTCCATAGAAACCTTTGTGAGAGGTGTGGGGTTGCACTTGTGGTCCCACAAGTTCTTGTTTATTGAATTTAGGTATTCACCAGAAAGTGAAGCAGAACAATGTGATTTTTTTTTAATGTTATGGAGTAAAAAGTGAAATAATACACATTCAATTGTAATGAAGGTAAATGTTTTCCTAAATGGAAATATTCTGATAGAGATACTTATTTCAAGGATTAATGCAACTCTCTCCTGACTGGTCGACCTTTGCAACTGATGCAGAATGGAACTGTATGACTTGTTTTCAGATGTTCTGGGTTTTCCTACACCACCCGACTGCTATGTTTCCTCCTCTTTCTTGCATTTCACTGCCCACATCGGATTTAAAACACTGCAACTCACATACAAAGCTAAAAACAAACCAGCAACCCCATACCTCAACGCACTAATCTGACCCCACCACTGCACCACGCCCAATCTGATCTTTAACCACTACTTGACTGGTTCCACCATCCCTCAGTGTACAAGGAAGACATGCTTACAGAATCTTCTCTGTTTAAGCAGCGAGGTGGTGAATAAACATCTACCTGATGTCTGAACAGCTGACTCTCTAGCAGTCATTAAATGACTTATAAAAACCTTTTTTCTCAGATGTTTCTAAATTGTCACAAAAAAAAATCACTTCCTAACTGTTTTCTCTTCCAAAAGAATTTTAGACTGATGGTATTCTAAGTCTGCATCTTAATGAACCAGTAATAAAATGTATTTAATGACTTCAAAGCACTTTGTAAGTCACTCTGGATAAGTGCGTCTGCCAAACGACATAAATTGAAATGGAAATGTCCACCACTGCTCTTTAAGAGATTTCCGTGATGAAGCACAAACACTGACATGCATTTTTGTGGTACTTTTATCTAAAGTAGCATCCAAGCAACACTGTTGAAATGGCCTTGAAATTAAAATAGGTCTTTGTGAGCGTTTTGTACCTCAGTGCACCACAGTGTTACAATAATCTTTATTTTATATAGCACTTTTACAAGCATAAAAATAGAGAATAAAATGAAATAAACAACAAACATAAATCACAAAAATATCACAGAAAAGTTATCCTGAAAAAATGTGTTTTAATAGCATTTAAAAATGTTTAAAACATTAAAGAATTCCGCCTGTCTAATCTCAGTGGGAAGAAAATCTTAAGGTTTTGGTGCATAAGAAGTAAAATCCTGTTCAGCCATAAAATGTATATCCAATATACACTATATTAAAGCTGTCAACTTTAAATATTTAATTGTGATTAATTGCATGATTGTCATGAGTTAACTTGTGATTATTCGCAAATATTATCTGTTCTAACTGTATCTTAAATTAATACTTTTCAAGTTTTTAATACTCTAATCAACATGGGAATGGACAAATATGGATGTTTTATGTAATTGTATGATTATTATTAGTAAAACCAAACTCTACATAGAGCATGAAGGCAAAATATTTTGGACTTAAATCATCAGGACACCAAACGTAACTTTTTGCTAAATTAGAGAACAATTTATAAACAATTGAACAATTCTGAAATAATGTCATCTTCACTGCTAAACATTTGAAGGAGTTTTTTGTCCTGTCTATACCATGCTACCAGAACACCTTTTCCACAAATTAACTAAGGCAAAAAATAAAAAATTCTTTTGCAGAAAACACACTGAATAAAATTAGAGAACACTTTCAGATACCTCCCAGTTATTAGTGTTAATCTGGCACCTGGTGCTAATTTCCTTGATTATCTGTCAACCCCTATTTAACTGGCAGCCTACCTTCCAGTTTCACTGACTCTGCAAGATGGTGGGCCTTTCTAAAGTGACTGAAAGCCTCCGGCAGCAGGTTGTCCAGATGAAGGCCAAAGGGATGACCCTATCAGCCATAGCAAGACAAGTTGGTCGTTTCAAATCTGTGATTTCAAGAATATTGAATCTTTACAACATCACAAACTCATTTAAGTCCTCCAAGAAGGCTGGTCGTCCACGGAAGACAAATACAAGAGAGGACAGGATACTGCGGAGGATCTCAATGGGCAATAGTTTCCACACTGCAGCTGGAATTGCTCACCACTTCAGCACTGAACAGGGTAAGGGTCTGTCTCGTCATACAGTGTCTCGACGTTTAAGAGCATTTGGACTGAAAGCCCACGCTGCATGCATGCATGCATGCATGCATGCATGCATAGATAGATAGATAGATAGATAGATAGATAGATAGATAGATAGATAGATAGATAGATAGATAGATAGATAGATAGATAGATAGATAGATAGATAGATAGATAGATAGATAGATAGATAGATAGATAGATAGATAGATAGATAGATAGATAGATAGATAGATAGATAGATAGATAGATAGATAGATAGATAGAAAGAAAGAACATAATTGTTTTTGCCATTCCGGGATTCGAAACTTTCTTGCCTCCCTTGACAGGTGAATTATTTAATAATCTTTCCAAATGTTTATGTAGGTGATTATATGCAAGTCAAACACATTGTTTTGCTCAGTAATTTGATTATAATGATTAGTAAATGAAGGTTGTCCTGCAATAAGGAGAAAGGCTAATGAAAATGCAGTTGAATATATTTACAGAGCAAAAACTTTGAAGGTAGAAACAACGAAATTAAGAGACAAAGAAACATGGACCATCACCTGATCTGTGAAATGTGAAGCATGGAAGACAACTAAAGGTGCCATCCTAAACAACATGCAAACCGAATCAAATTGTAAAGTGCTAATTAAAAAAAACTTTCTTTCGGCTTCTCCCATTAGGGGTCACAGCGGATCATCCATATTCATGATCCGCATGTTTGATTTGGCACAACCCTCCCTATTTATCCGGGCTTGGGACCGGCACTAAGAGTGCACTGGCTTGTGCAACCCTATTGGCTGGGGTTGGTTCCCTGATCGGGGATCGAACTCGGGCCGCAACGGTGAGAGCACCGCATCCCAACCACTAGACCACCAGGGAACCTATTGTAAAGTGCTAATTATGAAATAAAAAAAAAGTGACATGCCCTGATGAGTGCCGGGGCTAATGGCTAATGCATTCCATGATCTGCATTGTCATTGTTACACTTCCATATTTAGCCAGCCAATATCTTATTTTCCTTTTTTTATTAGCTGCTATGTTGAAACCAGGGTTAGCCAAATGGGGTAATTTTTTTATGCTAGTAGTTAGCTAACGACCGCAGTAGAATACAGTCAAAGTAACAGCTGATAAAGTGCAGGAGGGAAAGGTCCAGAAGGTCCAATTTTTCATTTATTACTACAACATTTATCAATTGCAGTGCCATTGACATACACTTATTTTATTTTGTATGCCTATTATGGTTATTAATGGGCCAAGATTTTGCGGTGGTAGATCATCCAATAAATAATTCAATGATGAATTATGAACAGCGCTACAGGTTGGAAAGCAGTCTGGCAGTTCACGTTAAATGCAATAACGGGAATGAATTCCGGTGTCCTGGTAGCAGCCATGATATGAGTGAGTTTTGGATAATTGGTTTGGAATTTGGAACTAAACTGGAAGGAAACACCTTTATTAGAAATTTCCTTAACTAAATTAATATCCTCAACGTTGCCGAACCTCTAAAGAATCCTGGTTATATCCATTCTTTTGAGCTTTCAGGACCTGCATCCTGATGCCTAACTTCTGGATGGATTACTTATCAATTGAAAACCACTCGCTGCTGCTGCATAAAAAAAAAAAATAAAAAAAAAACTTAAGATTACTGTGGATGGTTAGCAGAAATAATGACTTTGGACTTCAATTAATACAATCAATTCTTCTACAATTGATTAAGACTTCAATTGCAATTAAAATTTTTGCCCTCAAGTCTTCGCTAGTAAACTTTAACAATGATAGAACTTAAATGAACATTCTGTGACACCCAGATGAGGCTGCGTTCCTTTTTGAGTTTGGTTTATTTAAAGGTTTCATCCTTATATAATCTCAGTAGGCTTTGCCTTGCCATGATCGCCTCTGGGCTTGCTCGTTAGGGATAAACTAATAGGTAGGAAGTTATAAGAACAAAACTATCTTGTCCATTTTTAAACGTGCTATAAAAACTAAGCTAAAATGATTTGAACTGAAAACCAGAGAACCTGGCAACATGGGGCCAGGAAGGCACCAACTCTACCTGCTAACACTTTTTGAAATGACTGCCAGTTCCAAAAAAGTCTCAGCACTGCCAAATTTCCCTGAAATTCTTGGAGGAAAAATGATATTTAAGTATTTTGAGTCTCTCGCCTCAAAAGAAAAATGGCCGACTCATCATATCCTTAAGGAAGCAGGATGGAGAAGCAGGATGTGTTTCAAACATTGTTATAGCAGCCAAGACATTTTGGCTATAGGATGTAAGAATGCTCACAAGCACACTGAAACACATCCCAGATCCCCCATCCTGCTTCCTTTGATCAGTTGTATGGTTCAGGAGAAGTTAAAAAGAGAACAAAAATATTCAATGTTTCCACTGAGGTTTTCCACCAAAACCCTGTAATGGAAAACTTCCTTGCTGTTTGTAGTAATGATACGCAAGATTTTATGTAATTTGACATTTGACAGTGCTACACTGGGACAAAAAACTGTGTTCATTCTGGAAAGGCTCCTGGAAGTGTGGTACGAGCTCAGATTAATAAATCCTGGGTCTTCTCAATGGGGCTGTATTTAAATTTGGCAACTAAAGTCTAGAAGTTACATTAATATTTTATGCAGTGGGTGTGCCACACAGATCACCTGCATGTATTACCTGCCTCTGAGGCTACCAGAGGCCTCGGTATCAGAGATAGAAAATACAGACTAAGTAATAAAAGTGCACTTATATTGTTTGCTATCAAATGTATTAAAATGTAAAATACACCAATCAGGCATAACGTTATGACTGCTAACTTTGTGAATAACACTGATTATCTCGTCATCATTGCATCTGTTAGTGGGTGAGATATATGAAGCATCAAGTGAAAATTTTGTCCACAAAGTTGGTGTTAGAAGCAGGAAAAATTAGACTTTTTCCATTTGTTTCATCGTAGCCAGGGACGGCATGTCCCGGTTCGGTCCCTGTGTCAACCGGAGGTCAGTAAAATCAACTTTGCTGCGTGCTATCCCTTCATTTCATAAGAGTTCATTTCACATTGTGTTTGCATTCCGGGATGGGCTGATGGCGTTTTGGATCAAGGTCCTTGAATTTGTGCTTGACATTTGCCAAGTGCTTCTGCAATGCTGCTGATGGACTGTTCTTGAAGGTAAAGAGCTTAAAGTACTCTCTGCAGCTGCTTGCCATTCAGCTGTTTTTTTGCATTCAATCTCTTTCACATGTCATGCTTGATTTCCAGTTACTTTGTTTTTACTCGATCACCCCCCCATCCCCCTATCCCCCAACCCCCTAAAAACAGCGTGGTAAATATGGAGAGCTTTTGAATCTTTGTTTTCTGATTTAGAGGGCACAAGGAGGGTACTGGATGTCTTCATTCTATCCTGACAACGCTTTAGCCATGCCCACTTGGGCTTCATGCAGCCCTACCAAGGCCATTTCTAAACAAATCAAATTGCACTGGCACCCTGTCATCAAGTTCTCGGTTGGTGCCAACAAGCCATAATAATTTTTTTTTGGTCCTGAATGTTTTGTGTTGGTACATAAGGGCATTCAGAGGACAAAGCCTGGAGATGCATCTTTTTAAACTAACAATGCTGTCAATGATGAATTTCTTTAGGTTTAGGTTGTAAGCCGTTTGGGCTAAAATGTCACAAAAAATAAGATTCTTGCAAAATTCTGAACAAGTGTATTTGTAACAACTGTAGAAGATAAACAAATACCAACATGGAGAAATTTGTGTTAACTTAAATGCAACTTTAAATTGTTCTCAAACGCTGAAGGAGCTTACAGTATCAAGGGCACATAAAACTCTGCTTAAACGCTCTGGGCAGATAGTTTGAAAGGTTCCTTGACTTGCATTTAGTAATAAAACGTTCTGCTACCCTTGCATTATTAGCTGCAGTGGTTAATTGTTATGGAGTTTTATATTACAATATGTTGAATATGTAGAATATTGAGAATATAGAACATTTTGGAATACTGATGTACATGCAGCACTAAAATCTAAATAACATTATAATGTAATAATAATAACACCTATCTATCTATCTATCTATCCATCCATCCATCCATCCATCCATCCATCCATCCATCCATCCATCCATCCATCCATCCATCCATCCATCCATCCATCCATCCATCCATTTTTTATTTGGGGGCCTCAGTCTAAGCAGTGACACCAAGATCTCTATCTCTCCTGTCACCTCCTTCACCTCCTCTCCCAGGATACGCATGCACTCCCAAGATACCCAAACCTGACCAAATATATAATCTCTCCATTCACACACTGTAGTCTGCACCATGGTTTCCTTTCCATTGGACATGCCTAAACATACCCCTCTAAAGAGAGACATCCAGAAGGCAACTTAGACAGATGCCTGAAGCACCTCAAGTGGCTCCTTTTTTTCTTGCAAAAGAGCAGCGACTGTACATTGAGTTCCCCCTCGAGCTCCTCACACTATCTCTAAGGCTGCGACCAGCCACCCTGCGGAAGAAGCTCATTCTCGTTGCTGTGTCCTCATTCTTTCAGTTGCTAAAATGTAATCATTTAAAATTCAATGAAGCACAACTTCAGAAAATGGTTCACTAATTTATTAATTAATCTTCTGGGTTGTGGGGGACCTTGAACCTCTCCTGGGATCCAACCTGGACCATGACACCATCCACAATGACAGTGACACCTAGGGGCAATTTAAGAGTAGCCAACTGACCTACTGAAACACGTAAAACAGTGGTTCTCAACCCCTGGGCCGCGGACCGACACCAGTCCGTGGGTCAATTGGTACTGGGTAGCACAGATGCATTATTTTGAAACTTGCATTATTTCTGTTTTATTTATTATCTGATTCTAAACAATGTTTTATTTTGAAAAATTACCGGATTCTCTCCGCAACATCTGTCTATGACTCACTCTTGATGCATGTCAAGATGCCTCGGTCACATGTCCTACCAACGTCTGTTACCTTCTTAAAGGGGCTGCTCCGGCCACTAACACATGATACATTACCGCTAAATGAAAAAACCTCCAGGCTAGCAAAATTAACAAAAAACAACACAGTGGATTCATGTTTATTATTATATTTAGAAAATACTAGTTGTTATGCCGGTTCTATCATTTTATTTTGTTGTATTTATCCGCCACACCGCTGATGTAAAACACCCACATAGGCAAAGAAAGACCATGGGAAATTCCACCTAGACAGTAAACCATGTTAAGGATTGAACTGGGGACTCTATAAATGTGAAGTACACCTTGTTGTAATGCGTGCCAGCCGCATGTATAGGTTAACCTGAAGACGATGCAAAGGTTGACTATTAGTTATAGAGTTATGGCATGTTTATCATGCACAGTCATGCTTCTTTAAACCCACATTTTCCAGTGTTCTTCCCTCTGGGACTGATTACAGGCCAGGTTAATGAAACCAGTTGTCAGGGGGCCTGAAGCCAATCTTCTGCAAAAATACATTTTACATACTGCATTGTCCACAGAGTGAGATAAGGCATAAAATGGAATAAATAAAGATCGGTTATCACGTTATACCGAAACTTATGTTATTGTCATATTGCTGTTTTATGGATTGGAATTTCAAATGTGTGTATCTTATTGTGATGTTAAGTCCAGTATTAGAGGTGCACAGAGAGACTTAAGTGGTATATATATGACAAAGAGCAGTTATGTACTGTGTATTTATTTACATGGGACTAGGTGTGTACTAGGTGTTTGGAGGGCATTTGATATGTTCATTCGTTCACCTTCAGTAACTATGCAATTGTCACAGAAATTTAAACTGCTAATTTGTTTACATTTCAAATAATTTTTTATTTCATTCTAAAAATTGAGGACAAATTGAGAAAAGAAAAATGTGTGGGGGAGCCTTGGGTCGACTTGCTTCAATAAATGGTGTGAATGCAGTTAAATAAGACATTTCAATTTGACATTTCACACCACTATCCTTAATAATAATAATAATAATAATAATAATAATAATAATAATAATAATAATAATAATAAAAGAAAGAGTTCCTGTAGGAATGCTTTGCTGAGTCTGCTGAGATTGCCACTGCAACATTGCTATAAAGAATATTACATTTAGGCCCTCATTCTTGAGCAACATTTGGGCCCAAAGCGAATCTGCGTAAGCCATAAATAAGCTAAATAATACTTATATAATATAACTAATAATAATAAATAATTATTGTCTGTTATTTAAAAAAAAAAGTAAACATAATAAAACGGTAGATAAAGAGAGCTAATTAAGAATAATAATAATAATAATAATAATAAGAAGAAGAAGAAGAAGAAGAAGAAGAAGAAAAAAAATAAGAAGAGTAAAAGGATATTTGGAGTAGTATGCTGCTGGTTGGTAATGTGTCATTTTTCACATTTCCAAATTTTCTTTGTCTTTTTTCTTTAGGGTTTTTTTCCATTGAGAAACTTCTAGAAGACATATTTTTGATTCATTATTTTTATTATTGCTTTTGTGATAATATCTGTGATGCCCATAGATAGATAGATAGATAGATAGATAGATAGATAGATAGATAGATAGATAGATAGATAGATAGATAGATAGATAGATAGATAGATAGATAGATAGAAAGAAAGAAAGAAAGAAAGAAAGAAAGAAAGAAAGAAAGAAAGAAAGAAAGAAAGAAAGAAAGAAAGAAAGAACATAATTGTTTTTGCCATTCCGGGATTCGAAACTTTCTTGCCTCCCTTGACAGGTGGATTATTTTATAATCTTTCCAAATGTTTATGTAGGTGATTATATGCAAGTCAAACACATTGTTTTGCTCAGTAATTTGATTATAATGATTAGTAAATGAAGGTTGTCCTGCAATAAGGAGAAAGGCTAATGAAAATGCAGTTGAATATATTTACAGATAGATAAACAAACAAACAGAAGTGAAAAATGTGAACAATTATCTGAGGTGCACTTGCTGTTGGGCAGGAATACTCTCTGTATGGAACGTTGATCCATCATTTGCTGTGCACTACACTCACACACACTTATATCTAGGACAATTCTGAGTAGCCATTTCACTCCACTGACATAAACAGGCATGTCTGGTACGTAATGTTCAAAACACAGGTTTCTATCAATATAAATATTTATTATGAAACAGAAGTGTGTGCAGAAAGACATGCAGAGAGCCAATTAGATTAAAACCTTAATCGTTATGAAAATTATGTAAAGAAAAGTGCACAAAAAGTTTGAGACAAGTTTTCTGGGCCTGTGAAGTAGCAAAATCATAACATGCTTGTTAGATTACAAATACATTTATTTATGGAACGCCTATATCTAAATTGTTAATCCAAGTATACTGTACATCGGTCCTCAACTGAGAGCTAAGAGGCCATCATTGTTTTCTCTGTGGCAGTTTTGGAATTTACTCTGAGATAGTCAGACCAAAAGCTATGAGCTATGTCATAATCTAAGAATGCATTACTCCTTCAAATTTCTAACTCTAAAAACAAACGGCTGTGAGGGATTGTGGGTTTTTTTTCTATGTTGTATTCCTTCCTGTTTCCCAGAGAGGCTATTTATCCCCATCAAGCCTCTCAATTGTACTTTTACTTTATCACATTCATTAATTGGTCTTAGTCAGGGTTGTACTGGACTTGGAGGTGAAAGACAGCTATGAATTCTTGGTAGAATGACAATCCATTAGAGAGATGTGTCTTTCTTAATTTTTAACAAATTGGAAGAAGCATGCATACTTTTCTAAGCTCATTTACAATATTAACCAATTACCAATTACAATCCCCAATTATTAAAGAAAGGAGAAAACCAGAGCACTTAGAAATAAGCGTGTCTATTTGTACGGAAAGTAACCCATGTGAAAGGTCCACAAGCTGTGAAGTGAAAATGCTACCTGCTATAGCATCATGCTCCCTAAACAACAATCACTTCCTCTAAAAATTCTTCATAGCTAGGCAGTTTCCTCCCATATGAACTACATGGGTTGGCTACGATAAAAATTTATTAATAGAACTTCTGCAGTACATTATTGGTAAATAACTCTTTTTATAGCATTGATTCATCTAGGATTGATGCTATAATCATATGCATGTGTAGTAACCCCAAATTCCCCACACTAAAATATATTTATAACCCTGTTTACAGTCATTGCCTGCAGCCTCTAGAACCTCTATCTGACCCAGATAGATAGTGCTGCAGTATAGCATTAATATCATCTCCAGCAATGTGTCAGAGCTATAAATCAAATGAGTAGTTTGGAAACTTCCAAAAGTAAAAAAAAAAAAAAAAAAGAAAAAAAAAGAAAGAAAAAAAAAGTAAAGAAAAGAAAATCAGTGCTAGTGTTTTTTCAAAGTTCTTGCCAGTAATACATATCCTAACCCCAGCAGGTCTTTGTCCTAACTTGCAAAACAAAGGTGCCTTTGACAATTTTATGTGCCCTAGATTTTTTTGGACAGTGCTATTTGTCTTTAGCAGCCGCACTGAGAGTGAACGGTTATCAGAATGAAGTTGAAGAGGTGTGGGATCTCTTCTGAACCAGCCTGAAGTGTTTGTTTTTTTTGGTTTTTTTTTAAGAGAAACAGAATATGAATCAATCCAGTTTCATCAATTGTATGAGTGGTAACTCAGCAGTTTGGTTCTCACAATCAGCAAATCCTGGTTCAGACTAGAAGGTTGTTTTCAAATCCCAAGACATACTTTTGGACCTTTATATATGAATCTTAACCCTCAGCTGTACAGCTCTGTGCTTATTCTGTGCTCGGTGAGATAGCAGATCTGAATGCATTTACCATTAGAATGATTAGAATTGTGGTACATTGGCACATTCTTTGCAAAAGCTTTGTATCAAATCTTTGGTTGGTTCCTCTTATGGAATTTTAACTTTGTTTTAGGCAAATGTTTAATGTTGCACAGTGGAGGATTCAAAATTGTAGCACACAGGAAACTCTATGTGGCCCTGCAAATGCAAATTCTTCCAGAGTTCCCTGGTATAGGCTCCAGGTTCCAACATAAGTAAATACGAGGGGTGTTCAAGTCAAACGAAGACTTTTAAGTTTATAAATTAAAAGAACATATTTCAAGGAGGTAAAAATGCATAAATTTTTTTTACATACTCCCCTGTTAAATCTATACACTTATCCCAGTGTTTAACTAAGGCCTGGAAAGATTCGACATAGAAATATTTGTCAGTTTGCCTGAACCATCCTAGGACAGCCTGTTTCACTGGCTGGAATATTGACTTCCGAGGAACTCCTTTAAGAGTCCAAATAAGTGAAAATCACTTGGAACAAGGACCAGGCTGTAATGGAGTGTGGCAACTCGGCTCTCCGAGTTTTCTGCAATGTGCACTTAGTGTGTTGAGCAGTATGACCTAGGGATCAACCCAGACCATTTCTTTCACAGACAAGTATGCACATCACTCAGAACACGACAGTACAGGAAGACTGCTGTGGGCTGGGACCACCACTACCAGGATAGTCACTGACTGACATACAGCTATCTTTAAAACTTTTTCACCTACTTAGATGTCTTACTGTGGCTGAGTCTCATCACCCTGCTGTGCTTGAAGTCTGTAGATGTCCGCTGGTTTTCATGCGCGCACCAACTCCGTTGTCTGCCATCTTTATTAACGGTCTCTGGAGTGGCCCGCTATATTTGCGCCACCTATCAGTAATAGGACACACTAGACACTTACTACTGCATGTAGTACTGCCATGCTAGAAATAATTTTTATAGCTGTAAAATTAAAAGTCCCAGTTTGACTTGAACGGATTGATAAATGGATGAATGGATCCATCTGGATGGATGGGGTCCACATTTGTGTTGGGTAGTCTATCCCTAAACTTACTTGGTCATCTATGTTTATTTTTGGATCTATATGTGAAGTTTTTTACTGTAAAGTACATATTGCAGGTCAACAAAGTTTTTTCAGTCTTTAACCCATCAATTCGGTGAGCCTGCGTTCACTGCAGTTACTGATTCGGGGTCTAAGCTGAAAGGATTGGACTCCTCAGCTGTTCCAGCCCATCTAAGGGATTGTTCAATGCTTTGTGCTTTCGGAGGTGCTTCTCTACATGCTTAGGCGGTATAGAGGGGATATTTGAATTGCTATAAATTTTCTGTTAGCCTGAACCTGTCTGCATATTCACTTATTTTGTATAACAATGTTATTTTTTTTTTACTGAACTGCTTTTCACTGGTATATTTTGTATTTCATTGCATTCTGTGTACAGACTAATGTGGGTCAGAATTCTGCATTTTCTGAAATAGTCAAACCGGCGCATGTGATTCCATCACCCATGCCACAGTCACATGTGATCACTATTTTCTCATACATTCTAAAATTCATGACTTGTATATTCGTGCTAATTATATTATATATATATATATATATATATATATATATATATATATATATATATATATATATATATCTATTAATTATATATAAATAATATTAATGTGCTTGTAGATTTTTTATTATTAATATTTTAGACATTCTTTCCCAACATGTAGTAAGATTGACTGCAGTTATTAGGGTTATACAAGAAATTCAGGTAGTTATGGAGGCCAGGAAAATAAAGGACAGAGGTGGTGATATTGAGCAGGGAAATGACAAGAACCAAAGCAGTGATGAATATCAGCACACTGACCAGACAGCAAAAGTTAAGGGGGTTATGGGAAAATTTTGGCAGTGGGAAAAGAAGGTGCAGTAACCTCGGCAAGGATAATTTTACTTAAAATGGATGTGCATTAAATGTTCATTGGGGTTGTCAGTTAATCAAACAAATGAAAAGATAATACATTTATAAAATCATAAATTAATAAAGTAGCATAAAATGAAAATTTGGAGAAATCAACTCAGTAATAACATTTGACTCTGAGGCCAAAAAAACCTCTAACCCAAATCAGTTTGATATCACTTTATTAGAGAAATAAATCTGCTATTTTGAAAGAAAAAATTTAATGAAATCTGTGTTCATGTAAAAGTATTGAAGGTACTTTTTAGACCCCTGAAACGAAAGGTTTCTAAGTAGGACTTTTTGGAAATAAAACTATAAGCTTAAACTATGCAAATGCACCCTTGAGAAACAAGTTGAATTATTTATATGTATCGTTTGGCAGACAATTTTATCAACCACAGCTTCCAATAAAATACATACTGATAATAATGATATAAAGTGCTTGAAGAATGCGTTTTTGTCCATGTGAAGGTTTTATATCCTGAGAATAATTCTGGAAGAAAGTGCAAAAGCAATAAATGCCAAAACAGGGAGTGTTTTTTCAGGCTTTTGTGCAAGAATTGATTACAACTGTCCATTTGGACTGGAATACGAAGACTGAAGAAAACTAGACACTAAAGTAGAATGATGTTGCCTTAACAAGCATATTCAAGCTAAGAGAAGGACAGACAAGGCACCCTGGAGATAAAGATTTGCTGTGCCATGCAAGCGTTTTCTTCTGAACCATAGGGTGGCAGCTAATGTGCCACAGAGCCCTTAGAGCCCTTTGGAGCAAGAAGTGTAGTTTTGAACAGTCTGGAAATAGCTAGAGTTTGTAAAGCAATTTTAACAACTTCTGTTGGTTAAAAGGGGTCATGTTTCAATATGAGCTGAAACTGTAGAATCTGCTGATCGATGTGATATCATTAGAGAAGAATCTAGGGTCACACTAAGTTTCTTAGCTGTGTGGCATTTAGGGCCAGTTCTAGCCAATGATATTAGGGTGGGCTGGTACAAATAATCAGTGGTAGTGGCGCTAATCCAGTTCTCTCCATAAATAATATTTACAAAAATAAGGAAAATCTAAATCAATTCATTACTTAACCTAAGACAGTATCAGAACATTATATAACAACTTTTTTTCTTCACTTTTTACATTATAACCTACAGCAACCTAAAACATTATTTGTATTGTTTATGTTATATCCCGAATTCTTTTTCTCTGTCTAGCTATTGTTCCATCTGTCTATCCATCCATCCATCCATCCAGCCATCCATCCATCCATCCATCCACAGCATCTCTCCTGTTTCCCTTATCAAAAATCCTTACAAATTCTTCAATGTATAAAGTATTCGTTATGGATTTCTCATGACCAAGATCACAAAATCTCTCTTTCTTTTATCTAACATTGTGCGGCGATAGGGGTTTAGGATAAATTTGTAACGGCAGTTGAATAAAGTGTAATTTGATGTTGGTTAAACGAGCATTTGTTAACTGCTGCACAAAAATCACAAACAGAGAAAAGTAGTCAAATTTTTCAAAAAGCCAGTATGGAGCTACAGATTGTTAGTGTGTCAAACTGAAAGTAGTATAAGGTAGGGATACAAAACTATGCTGTGCTGCTGGGGTGGGGCTTTGGGTAGGACTGTTAAAAATTGATACTTTTTCATTGGCTGTAGACTGCCCACCCAATCAGAGGTCCCAATGCTGGTTATCTGAATCTCAGGTTCATTAAGAGGTTCAGTATGGGCAACAAGTAAATCAGTTTTGGTTTGTTGAGATTTGGCTTCAAATGATGGGTCTATTTCACATAAAGTGATGTTAACCAGGGTCAACGGTGTAGAAGGGGTTAAAGGTCCTGTGAGTGTTGATCACTAAACCCTGTTATTACGTTTATAATGAGATCAAGAATGGACAAATATTCAATGCCATTTCATGCAAGAAATTGTGACGCACTGTGGTTAAGCAAGTGAAAATTTCACTGAACCAGAAGGCAATGAAAGTTGAGTGAAGGTTCTCCTGTAGTTGCTACATAACAGCAGGATGCAAAATGATTTGAAACCAGAACAGAATGCATATCAGGGTTTCTACTGTGGGATGGGAGACCAGTTCATTGCAGGGCATCATGTGCACACACACACACACACACACACACACACACACACACACACACACACACACACACACACACACACACACACACACACACTCAAACATAGATTAATTTATTTAGAATAGCCAATAGTCCCACTGGATTTTTTTGTTTTTGAACAGGTGTGAGGAAACAAGAAAACTTGTGGATATGGGTGTGAAACTCCAGGGTCAGAATATATCTAGGTGGCACACAAGAAATAAATTATTCTGACCCCTTAAATGGACAAAGAGTCTTCCCTTTTTCATGGCGCATGCTTCTTGTATATTTATCTTTGGAACTGAGAAAGGAAAGGAAAGGTGTGGAAAGGATGGGACTGAGACAATTGTGGTTATAAAAAGTTAATCCTTGGTGTCTAATGGCCAGAGGAAACAATAGAGGGAAAAGGGTATGTGTGAGCCTTACAGTAAGTTTGATGGAGCATGTAATCCTAATTGTGAACTGAGTCTCACTCTGCTGCCTCCAAGTCCCAGAGGTTCCTTTAAAACCAGGGAACTGTTCACTCAAAAAGGAAGTGCACATATGCAGAGGCTCAATCAAACCTCCCAGCATTGTTCAAATGGTAGCCCTGTAAATGGATTTCTCACAGGATCTTTCCACTAGCAATAACCTTTGCTAGCTTCACAGAGAGCACTTTAGCACCCAAGTGAGCTAGCACTCAAGTATTCCTGCTTTTAATCCTCAAAAACACACAGCTCTGTCTTTCCAAAAGGCGGTGATAGCTGATAGCTGAGAGCCACCACTCACCACTTAAATAAGCACTACTGTGCTGAAGTGGCTCTTAGAGCACATTCAACAATGCTGTTTGTTTGTGACAGAGTATCAGTTTTGGGTTGTTATGTTCCCAAATGCAGGATGTGAATCAGGTGGGCCACATCCAGGTTGACTCATCACGCTGGATGGCTCCCACTAGCGCTGATCTAAACCATCCAGAAGCCTTTTGTCGTTATTGCTTTTGCTGTTTTGCTTAGCAGCAGCGCATGAGCATTCTGGTCATTGTTAACTTGAGCTCTCGAGGCAACTGCTCTTCATTTGCACAAAGCCATTAATGCGAGGCCATCTGGAGATCTGTGTCTTGTTATGCTAATGAAATACGGAAAATACAAGGGACCCAAATATAAAGAGTCTTGGTCGTCAATTGTCGGTCAGAGTACCGTTACCCGGAGGTTTGAGCTGCATTTGGAAGAACAAAGAGCATTTGCTAGTGCTCAAATTAACTAATGAGGCAGAGCAACATATAAGGAAATTGTAGTTTAAAGGTGCTAATCATTATCTGTCACTCAGAATACAAAGGACATAATTTTCTAAGAGAAAGAAGGTTAGCATACTACACTAATAGAAAAACACAGTAAATATTTACAGTAATCTCCCGTTTACTGCCACATAACTCATTTGCTTGGCTGATCTTCCCGGTCTCTCGCGAATAGCACGATAGACCAAAACACTTAAAGGGAATTGCTTTTATGGAGTTTTATGTTGTGATAATAACATGTAATAATAAACATATAATTATTAATTATGAAATGAACTCAGCCTTTTTTAACATATTAGGACACTATGCATAGGCTTTGCTACTACAGACCTGTATACTGTACAGTGCATGTACTCACTATAAATGTGACACAGTGTACTGTATTTCTACCAATTTACACAAAATTCATCTCCCTAGATCCTTGCAAATGTTTTCTGTGTGTGTTTAAAATGCACTAGGTTCAAGGTTCTGGTAGAGCCAAAGCATATATATCATGAGGCAGTACACACTGGTTTGAAAAATGGTTGGGGGGGTACAGGGGAAAACTAGAGAATCTGGATGAAACCCACAGAAACATGAAGAGCACATAACACAACTTGCTGCCTGTAGCCACAGGATTCCTCATTTACAATAAAAAGTTCCCATTCTGCTAACAAATGACTCATAAATATAGACGTAAATCAGAGAGTGTGTTTATATATCAGTGTTTACCTAAGTACTATACAGAAGGGATGCTGCGAAAACTAATACGAGAGAGGTGAGATCAAATGCAGGAAAACGGATGACAGGAAGATTGGTCATTTCTCCCCATTCTTTCTCCCCTACAACCTGTTGTGTCACTTCCTCTAATTAAATCCCGGTTGACCTTTACTAGTGACGTCTGAATATAAATGAGAAGAGGAATGAGACATCGTTGCACAAGAGCTGAAATTTAGCCCCTTACAACACACTCAGACTCAGCAGTCTAGCCACAGTGGCTCTAATACACCCAGCAATTTGTTGTTAGCCAACGTTGTCAACCTTTGATAAGGTTTTCACCACAAATGCCTTTTGTCATGATTTATTACAAGTTAGAATATGGGCTCTCTGATATTTCCAAATGATTAAACATCTTTTTTTTTTTCTTCAAGTAGTACTCTTAGAAAAATATTTGGTTCTCACAAATAGAATTGATCCTTCTTACTGTGCATTCTCCCAAGACACAAATAAACCTCCTGACTCTGGGTTTTTGAATTTATTTGCAGCAGAAGGTGCATATGTGAGAGATAAAAGAGAAGTGCTGAAATAGCACAAACATTATAATCCGCTGGGTTATAAAAGAGCATCTGCTCTGATAATAAGTTGGAATAAATAGGTGTTACCACTGAAAATCTGATTAAACCAGCAGCTCCTTTTATAAATTTTGTTCGATATAAGATTTTTGTTGCTGAACTCACAGGCAATAACACAAGGAGCCTGAGGTGGATGTTAAAAACTAGTAAAACCTGAAGCATCTGTAAACATGTACCGCTACACTGAGGACACGAATACATCAAGAAACACATTAAAGTCAGTAAAATGTCTGTAGAAATCCAAACCGCAGATTGCTGTTTCTCTCAATGGACTGTGACTGAAGAAACCAAAGCCTCGGACCTGAGCATCTGAAATTTTAAAACAATCCGCAATGTTCATCGTTTCGTTCTTCTGCATAGCTCATCCACGGGTCCTGTCACAAGCCTGGATATCACACCCAATGTATTGCTCATATTATTCAAATGAAACAGCGATTTTATCCTATGCATTTGAACCAGTGAATGTCTGATTGCCACGACTGTAGTTTTGACATTTTGTCCTGTGGATTTCTTGGTTAATCTATTGTAAGACTATTAAACAAGACAAGGCTCCAAAGAATAATGAAGCACGAAGATTGGAAAGTAAAAAAAAAAATTTCAACACTTTACATGTTATTCAATGACCGTTATAATGATTATTATGTTGGGAGCTTGGCACTATATATTTCTATTCCATATCCACTATAGAAACAATAGAAAACATATAAAGAGCCATATTTCACTAAGGTCATGATTTTACTCTACAATGTTATTCATGTAAACCAAGGTTTTGGATCAATGTAGATATTTTAGTCCACAAATTCTGGTTACAAATGTTCCACAGATCGGATGATGATCCAGAGGTGACATATGAGCTAACGAGTGCTAATATGATACCAGGCACTGATCTTATGCACTTATTAGTGACCGAAGGCCCTGATTAGGTAGCATTTCAATTTAAGAAGGCTTATTTTTTTTTAATAAAGCAAGTATACAATCAAGACAAGAGCACTGGATTATACAAGGCCGGTTGCACACGGGGTTTAAACAAACAAAGAAAAAAC
Organism: Silurus aristotelis; assembly: GCF_946808225.1. Taxonomy (NCBI): domain Eukaryota; kingdom Metazoa; phylum Chordata; class Actinopteri; order Siluriformes; family Siluridae; genus Silurus; species Silurus aristotelis. The sequence goes on from NC_139586.1 coordinate 20,840,330, forward strand.
ATCGGATCTGCTAATAATTTCAACGACTTCTTTTCTTTTTTTAGAAGGTGCAATCATGTAGATAATGCAGTTTGTTCCCAGTCTGTGTTTTGCTCTGCAATTATTCATTTACCCAAAAACAAGACAGGAGCACAATCAAACCGATATGGGTGAAGCCTTTCAGTTGGTGTTTACATTAAACAGAAAAATTGTTTTTAGAAGCTTTGACCATGGCATGGTTGTTGGTGTCAGACAAGCTGATTAAGCTGATTAAATCAGAAATTAATAATTTCCTGGGATTTTATTCAAGAACAAATGTTCTTGGAGTTTACATGTGGTGATGTGGTGAGTTGCAGTGATTGGTGGGATATAAGAGATCAGAGCAAATTGGCCAGACTGGTTTGATACTGTAACCACTCTGTACAACCATGGTAAGCAGAAAAGCAGCTCAAACCACAAAAACCATCGAGCCTTGTGACTCCAACTGCAGAAAACCACATTACGTTCCACTCCTGTCAGCCAAGAAGAGGAATCTGAGGATTTTAAAACAATACACATCACAGCTCCTCAGAAACCCAATTACCACAATTCAACAAGTCGTATGTCAGTGCAGAGACAGCTGAACCGCCCCCGTTTATGCCTCTAGCAGAAGCATCAATATTAGCCGAACAATTATAAATGGTTCTAAAAAAAATGCTTAACAACTGTTTTGGCTGACCTTCTCTCGCAATGTCCAGGTTTTCTTGAAAAGTTTGTCTTAAAAATGGCCTTGTAATTATAACTGTGCCCAAATCAATTGCTTATATATATATATATATATATATAAAAAAAAAAAAAACAGCTATTATGTCTACACAAATATATTCGAGATTGTGCAGTTTGCTACAGATGCAGTTTGCTAGCTCTGACTAGTGCGCTCTCCTACCATCCAATCAAAAGAGGTAAAAATGCCAGTTACTGTATGCCTGCTAGATGGCCCAGGTGTCGCAGAAATCTGATTGGATAAGGAAACAGTTTCCTTGTCCTTAATTTTAGGCAACAGGTGTGTCTGATTTGTGGGACTGATCGGTGTTGGATTTGGTTCAGGGGTCCAGTCAGGAGATCCAGCAGGCGGTACTTGTTTTTTTATTTAATAAATCAAGTATACAATTTAGTTTAGGCAAAACCAGTATAACATTTCAAGAGTGCAGCAAACTTCATGAATAATTTTGTAGCAAATGTTGTGTCAAAGAACCTTTTCCTTTTTTATATGAAATTTTATTACATTAAATTAAATTACATATGAGCTTATGAACCCAAAAAAAAAACCCAAAAAATGTATATTAAAATCAATCAATCAATAAATCAATAAAATCTATAACTTCTGTGTTAACGTGTAACGTCAGGGTTTTCCGCCAGGACAGGATTTCCGCTTCTTACCGGAAGTCTTATATTTGGCCTAAGTGTAGAAGGAGACATGGCCGCTTCCATTGTGTACGGCTAAGCTAACTCAGTGTTGGATTGGATTTATTTTCATGTACATTGTCGGAGATCTTAGTAAGATACGGCGTGTTTGCGGTAAGCAAATGTTTTAAGATGTTCACTATTAGCGCGCGTTTTGAATAATTAAGAGCCGCACGAAAGCGAGGAAAGAACGGTTATTTAGCCAGCTAGCGCTGTATTAGCATCGGTTCGTGTCTGTAGTTAGTCGTTACCGGGGCTCGTTGTCTTTCTTGTGCCTTGTACTTTACCGCTTCGTAGTACGGCACGTCAATGCCCGAGCAAGGCCCCAGGATGAACGGCTTTTCGCTGGGCGAGCTGTGCTGGCTGTTCTGCTGCCCGCCGTGCCCGAGCCGCATCGCCGCCAAGCTTGCCTTCCTGCCGCCCGAGCCCACCTACTCGGTGCACACGGACGCCGAGGGCGCGTGCAGCCTGCACTTGAGCGAGCGCGCGGACTGGCAGTACTCGCAGCGCGAGCTCGACGCCGTCGAGGTGTTCGGCACGCGCACGAGCCGTGGCAACCGCGTGCTCTGCATGTTCGTCCGCTGCGCGCCGGCCAGCCGCTACACGCTGCTCTTCTCGCACGGCAACGCGGTGGACCTCGGCCAGATGTGCAGCTTCTACATCGGCCTCGGCTCGCGCATCAACTGCAACGTCTTCTCCTACGACTACTCGGGCTACGGCGTGAGCACCGGCAAGCCGTCTGAGAAGAACCTGTACGCGGACATCGAGGCGGCCTGGCAGGTGCTCAGGACAAAGTGAGTACAACCGCAAGGGCACCTGGGCATGAACTGATGCCCAGGCTCGCGCTCTCTCTTGATTTCTGTGTGTGCATATCATAGATACCCATGCAAACTTTGATTTCTATTCTGGGGAAGTATGAACTTAACGGTTACTAATGATCAATAGTTCAGGGGTTGGAGCCCCAGCACCACTAAGATGCCTCTGTTGGGCCCTTGAGTAAGGCCCTTAATCCCTTCTGCTCTGGGGATGCTGTATTCTTGGTGACCCTGCACTTTGACCCCTGCGTTCTAATATGCTGGTATATGCAAAAAGAGAATTTCATAGTGCTGAAATGGGCATGTGCACATAAATCACACATCCATCCATCTGCATGTGTGCACAACAACAAAAATCTTTTTACTGTAGACATTGTATTGCTAAATTGTGCACACTGGACATTGCACACTGTCACCTCTGACTGCAACTCTAGTCTTACACGACTTACACTTCGTATTTTTGTTTACGCGTATTTTATTTTATCGTATTTTATTACACACGTATTTATCACATGTACCTCATATGTATCGCACCATAACTCTGTTGAATGTTTACTGTTTGTGTCTGTTCGTCCGTTAGTAATGACATTAATTCTTTTGTACACTGTGTATGTGGAAGAATACCAGGGTTTGCACCTTCAACCTTCCGATCAGTAACCCAGCACGCTAGCATGGAGACACCTAAAGGTGGTCAATGAGGTTGAGGTCAAGCTGTTTGCTCCTCAACACTGAACTTGTCAAGCCATGTTGTAGGAGTGTTAGATTTTTTTATTTTCGGTTATTGATTGTATGGGGCACAGGTGAAAACTTCTGCTTCCTGTATTTTTTGCTTAATGTTTGGCAAGTTTTATTAAAATAAACCTACATTTACATTACAGCATTTTGCAGATGCCCTTAATCATAGCGACTTAACGTCATTTATACAACTGAGTAGTTGAAGGTTAAGGGCCTTGCTCAATGGCACAGCATTTGCAGCATAGTAGTGGTGGGATTTGAGGTCCAACATCTTAATCACAGAGTTCCCCCTTTCCCCATGTAAATATTCAGCACTTGATTGTAATCTCCAGCGTATGCAAATGATTCATGAAGAATTGACACTACCTAGACTCTTGGTGGCTTTTCAGAATCTGCTGATACACATGCACTTATGGACCTCGCTTTGTATACAGCAGTTTCGGTAGGTTGTGTTTTCCAGGTATTCGCCCGCCTCTGATTCATTCATCATACTGCTCGATAGTGAAGCGTGATTCATCACTTCTCAACAGAGAACATTTCCACTGCTCTAGAGTCCAGCGGTGGGGCGCTTTACACCACGCTGGCTGGCGTTTGCATGGCGTGATTTTAGGCTTGAGCAAAGCTGGTTGCCCATGGAGACCCATTCCATGATGCTCCTGAAGCAAAGCTCTTGGGTTGATGTTGCTTCCAGAGGCAGTTCAGAACTCTGCAGTGAGTGATGCAAAAGAGGATCTGTGAATTCATTTATTAGATTTGTTTTAAACTCTCCATTTCACAATAATAGCCCTTGTTGTTGAGGCAGAAGAAAATCCTTTGGTTATACAGTGCATCATTCTTCATTCATATTCATTAGCAGCTGTTCTTGGTGTCTCCAATTTTTATTTTTACAATTTAAGACATTCATGTCAGCATTTAAGAGATTTTCTTATCCTTAAAGCGAACCTAACCTTAATATTTTCTGATTCTGAAACCATTACTGTCTAAAGAGCCACTGAGGAACCCATTTAGGCTTTACTTTTCTTTGCTTGTACATACCAAAGGGTGCATTTAGACCCGCTGTAAACTTCCAACAGCGGGGGAAACCCTTATATTATTTTGAGCCTGTTAATCGGTTCGATAAATTTGTCTAATGCACCGTGATTGACGACACAGAAAATCATTAGGCTCACTTGTATATTGTAGGCCTCTGTGATTTATTGGTTTTGCAGAGAACACAATGGCAGTGGTGATCAGCCAACGAATTGTGCAGCCATGGACAGCTGACCATCATATTCATGTGTGCACTTTGAAGGGTCCACGTTTAGTCCTCATTTACTGTTATAACCTACTTTTTTGGGAAGATGTTCCACTAGGTTTTGTAGTGTGTTCCTGGAGATTTGTGCTCATTCAGCTATGAGGGTTTCAGTGATGGCAGGTACTGATGTTTAATGAGGAGATCTGGGGTGTCTTCTATTTCTGCCCATGTAAACTCTATCTTTATGAATCTGGCTTTGTGCACAGGGGCGTTGTCATGCTGGATTGTGTTTGGGTCTCCTAATGAGTGGAATATTTAATGCTACCCTGTGTAGAGACACATTTTATACACTTGTGTGCCTCCAACTTTGTGGTAACAGTTTGAAGTACTACATATGGCTGGAAAAAGCAGGTGTTTCAATACTTTTTGTTCATATAGTAGGGGTTTGACAGCACGTGTACTGAATGCAATCCTTTTTACGTGTTGAACATAATAAAGTATTTGATTATTTTTTTTCTTTAAGAATTCTTTTTTAGTTGTTAAACATGAAAACATACACAACAATGCCATGGGTTTAAAAAAGAAACTAGAGTGCAGTGTCACTATGGCTGCTTACTCCATTTTTTTTATTTATTTATTTTTTTTTGTTTAAAAAAATTTAACCCGTTGTTCAAAATTAATATAATAAAAGACAAGCAATTTTGAAATTTCTCCCCTCTAACTGAAATTTACTGTGAATATTTATGCACCATTACATCTCTACCGTATAGTGGAATCGTTCAAGTAATCGTTTGTGATTTAAAACATTATCTAAATTGCAGGACAGGTCTATATGTCAGCATGGGAATGCTCTTAATCTAACACTCTGAGCTGTACCTGCTTATCTATACATTTTTAATGTCCCTTATGGCATGATATTACTCATTTCTCAATCTGCTTTCTTAAAAATCAGATTTTAGTGGCTTTGATTTTCTGGATAAGTGCTTGCTCACGCAGGGATGAAAAGCGTTTTAGACATGGTTGACCCAAGCGCTGATTGACAGCATGCAGTGATGACAGTGATCTCGGACGGGAAAGGCTGTTGTGCGAATGGGTAATTAGACCTGGTTAGTAGTCTGTGGAAAATTCTGCAACAAAAGAGCCCGGAGATGAGGCTGGATCTGTATCGATCTCTGACCCAAATCAATAGAGCACCAGTCATCAGTCTGTTTTTATATGCACACCCCGGAGTCTTAATCGGAGAGGACAGAGAGTAGTTTCGATGAGTGTTCCTGGATTTAAAACACACCTCCGCTTTTTAGAAATTCACCGTCATCGCTCAGTGTTCAGTGAGCCGACAAGTGGGAATTTAAACTTGGCAACTTCAGAGGTCACATGCTGAAGGATGGGCATTTGCAAGTCAATGTGACTGTCAGCCAGTGGTATATGTTTGCTCAGAAAGCGTGTCCACTCAAACATTATATTAAAACTAATCATCAATCTGCATTATTGAAAAGTTAGATGCATCTGTAAAATAATGGTGAGACATTAAACAGTGGACCATCTGTCATTCTAAATGCTCTACTAGTGACTAGATGTTAAGTAGATTCTTTGTTTACAATTTACAGCCTCTGCTCTGTTCTTGTGTTTACAGTTATGGTCAAAAGTATCAGGACACCTGACTTTTCCTGTTCTATTTGGTTCTTCTTTGAATTGTTAGCACAAAGTTGGAGCATACAATTGTATCGGATGTATTTGTTCCAGCGTGATAATGCACCTGTGCCCAAAGCCAGAGCCATTAAGTTATAGTTTTGTAATGGAACATAGAGTGGCCTGATATAGAGCTCTGACCTTATCGCTACTGAACACCCCAGGTTTCCTCACCCTACATACATGACTACTAACCCTCTTGTGTCTGAATGAGCTTAAAGCTCTACAACCACATTTAAATTTGTGAAACATCTTCCCAAAAGAGTGGATGCCGAATAGGGACTTAATGTGGAACAGGATGTTCAAAAACCTAAATACGAATCTAATGGCCGGGTGTCCACGCACTTTTGGTGTCGAGTGAATTCATGCAAGCACGAGGTCATGGGAGCGTTGCTGCACTTGTGATGAGGAGATGAAATATCGTAACGGATAAGAGATCAGTTTCACCGACTGACACGTCTAATATTCAGTCTCGATAGTATTTCTGCAGTTTGTTCTCCTCTGAGACGCGACAGTCACATTTCTTCCACTCTATATTTGCTCTGAAAACAGAAGAGGCGCATGTTTAATAACTGACTAGCTGTGCAGCGCACACTCCTGATGCCCAACACTGTGCTGCTTGTTGGCTGAAAAACATCTAGTAATTAATAGCTTCCTTCACCCATTCGCCCCCACCAACCACGCCCCCATGCCCCCCAAGTCATGCTGCATCTGCTCTTGCGCTTCGCAACGCATTATGAGTATATCTTAGACTCTAGATTAAAGTCGGAAACTTAAAAAGAAATCCCCGCGCGCCCAAACAAAGACCGGAAACTTTTGAACCTTGTCAGAGTAAATTAACTCACCAAGCGGCAAATTTAGCTCAAAGTCGAGGTTCATGCTAATCTGTTTGAGCATTAGCATATCACCACCCGGCACCTTTTCCCCCCCAAAATCATTTTTCTCCTTCTGAAATTGTGCCAGCTTCGCCGGCGGTGTTGGAAGCGTGCGCGGATGAGTACGGTTTAGTATACGCAGAGTTTCACTCGCTGTGGATTGGGGTTTGGCTCGTGTTGACAATCGGTGACAAGTTGCCAAAGTTGCTTCTAGTTTGTTTCCTTTGGACATGCACTGGCCAGGTTTTGGGGGATTTGTTTTATTTTTTTTATGTAGTGTTTTGGTTTTACATAGGTTTTTTTTCTTTTTATTCCTGCAGCTAATGTAATTAGCATAAGGGTAAGTACCCGCTGCTGTAATTGAAGCTTTGTTTTATCTAATGACTAGTTGCCTGTTATTTTGTAGATTACTGCTTTATTTATACCTTTGTTTGCTTGTCCAGGCCAATGTTCACCGAGATACCAAAGCTTTCGTAAAATTGCAAATTTGAGTGTAAGTGCCGATGGTGTGCGTCACCTCGATACAAATAAAAATTTCTCAGATACCATGCGTTATTGTGACGTAAGCTTTTGAATGACCCAATTCCGGAGCAAAGCAAAGCTTATTCTGTGCTCTGTAAAAACTATTGAGGATTGGGTTGCTGAGGAACTTTATCTTTTGGAATTTAGGAAATATTCCAAGTTAGAAGCTTCCAGGAATTTATTGAAATTTAATATGAATAAATAGGAAATTTGAAAAACATTTATTTAAACTATAATCTTTCTTTTTACTTCGGCTGCTCCCATAAGGGGTCGCCACAGCGGATCATTTGTCTTCATATCCCCCTGTCCTCTACATCTGCTTCTTTCAACCCAACTACCTGCATGTCTTCCCTCACCACATCCTTGGCCTTCCTGTTTTTCTCCTTCCTAGTGGCTCCATCCTTAGCATTCTCCTACTGATATACCCCATGTCCCTCCTTTGCACATGTCCAAACCATCCCAATCTCACCTCCCTCACCTTGTCTCCAAAACGACCTACGTGAGCGGTTCCTCTAATAAACTCTTTTCTAATCCTGTATATAATCCTATATCATATGCATAAATATACATAAATGCATAAATAATAAGCTGATCTGCATGCAAACTAATACAGCTAAAATGTTGACTTTGACTAGCTTACACATCGCACAAGGGATTTTTTTTCCTTTAATGCATGTAATATTTATTTGCATGAACACTTGCCAAAATAGACATTTGTTTTACCCTTTTTTTGTGCAGGATTCAAGAAATAATCAGTGTTCTGGAGGAACACACAGTGCATTTAGGGGTTACGACCTCAGTAGCCCTGCAGTGTGCGGTTACGATCTCAGTAGCCCTGCAGTGTGCTATCTGTAGTGTGATTGATGAATGTACAGGGTAGGAATTAAGATTGTATTCAGTTTGGTTGTTATATCCAAGATTATCCCGCAAGATTACATTCAAGTTCCCTGTTATAGGCTAACCAGCAATTTTCATAGATTCCCGTTAATTCCTATATATTCTCTTTAACACCCATGGAAATTTTCCAGTTTGGAAAATTCCTGGAAAATATTTTATATATAAATAATATTTTGATGGGGGTGTGACAGAAGCCGACTTGATTACACACAGCAGCAGCAGTGAGCGCTGACATGATGCTTTTTTGCACACATTTTGCACATCCTACGTAGTTTCTTAGGGACATGCATTTTTTCCCCCTTAATTTTACCTGGTGTAAATGCAAAAATGTGCAGCGTTAAAAAGTGCAATATGCACATTCTATTAGTAATGCATGCAAGTCTCAATCTGCAGCACCAATGGAGTTTAAATACACAGAGTGCACTCTTGTCGCATGGTCTAGTGTTTCTCTTGAATAGGCTGTAAAGTTTCTGTCTTAATACCGAAAAAGGAATCATCTGCACTTTGCGTTGGCTAATATCACGCTCATTTCGTATTGCACCAATTAACACACATTACACAGTTACACAACAGTGTTACGATGCTCAAGTTCTCTTCAGAGGTTTTTATTTAACGGTGTCCCTCAGCTCTCATGTCAGGAAAAGACGCAGAGAAACACGGGCATTTTAACCGTCTTTAGAGCTCGTTGTTCACATTACGTTTCAGTGAATTTTTTTCAGTCTATTTTTATTTTTTTGTATAAAGTGTTTAAACTCTAAACTTCAAATTATAGAAATAAGAAACCCCAGACCATGGCGTTCTATGAAAATAATTCAGTTTGAGGATTAGGGAGCAGCAGCATGCAGCTTGTGCTTTAAATATTTGAAGGAGACTATTATCACTGAGCCATCAAGTTAAATAGACCTAGCATGCAGTGAAAAAAATGTGATTTAAAAACTCCTGTTGAGAAATACAAAATGTGAAGATATAATACAGGGACACTGTACTCCATATAAAGGACACAACATAAAAAGAAAAGACAGTTAAAGACTGTAACCCATGAAATGTGTTCTGCAGCTAAATGAGATGTTTTCACACTACTTTCCAAGACTTGTGCAAACATATAATGGAGCATAAATTTGATACTTCAAGGGCATTAAACACTCCTCCTTGCGGTGAAGTTTGAGTCTACTGATGGCACTCGTGTCACTTTCCTTCAGCTCTCATCAAAAGTAGAGGATTTCTGTGGATTTATCAGTATCACTAGCTGATAGTGGGTTGTGGCGGTTCAGTTGTTAAGATGTTCGACTTCTGATTGAAAGGATGAGAGTTCGAATCCCAGCGGCACCAAGCTGCTGCTCCTGGGGCCCTGGGAAAGACCCTTAACTCTCAAATGCTCAGGTGTATAAATTAAAGAAATGTATTTCGCTCCGGTTTAGTGCATGTACATAAAAACCAAATATGGTCAAGGTCACAGGAATGACAAGTCTCTGTTTCTTTATTGGCTTTCTCCGAGTTTGGAGTATTGTGAATTTTAAGAGCGTGTAAGGCATACAGACTGATAGCAAGAAGAACTAAAGTTGTTGGCACAGAGATTTAGTTGTCTGGTTTGTGGGTGTTTAAAACATTAGCAGTTCAAACAAGTTACTTTAGAGTAACTTCTTGCAGTGCGGTAGGCTTTGTGTATTTGGGATATGATTACTTTTTGGAAACTCGTCTCCTCGCATGATGCCATCAAAAATGCTTTCTGAAGACAAATTCGAGACACTGTGAAATATTTGGTATGTCATGGAAACTTATGCTGTACACCAGATTTACATTTAATGCCTGTCTGATGTCAAAACCCAACTTTTCATAAAACTGCTGTTCAGTGAGAAGAAAAAATAATATAAAAAAAATAAGCGTTGTATGTGCTGCTTGAACGCCCGTCCATATTTAGTCCTGATTTGCTAATAACCTCCACTATTCTGGAAAGATCTTCCACTTGATTTTGGAGTGGGATGTGGAGATTTGTGCTCAAGTTGCCTGGTGGTCTAGTGGTTAGGATGCGGCGATCTCACCGCTGTGGCCCGGGTTCGATCCTCGGTCAGGGAACCAACCCCAGCCACTCTCAGTGCCGGTCCCAAGCCCGGATAAATGGGGAGGGTTGCATTAGGAAAGGCATCCAGCGTAAAAACGTGCCGAATCAAACATGCGGAGGAACCCGCTGTGGCGACCCCTAATGGGAAAAGTCGAAAGAAAGTTATGTGGAGAGTTGTGCTCATTCACCCAAAGGAGTGTTAGTCAGCTACTGATGTAGGTGAGGCGAGGAGCCCTGCGGTGCAGTCAGTGTTCCTATATATCGAAAGCTGTTCGGTATGGTTGAAGTCAGAGCTCTAGAGCAGAACGCAAGATTTTCCACTCCAACCCATGTAAACCATATCTTCATGTATCTCGTGTTGTCTACAGCAGCATTCTCCTGCTGGAACAGGTTTGGGTCTGCTAGTTCAGCTGAAGGAAAGAACCTAATTTGGCTGGAAAAGTCAGGTTTCTCAATAATTTTGCCCACTTATGATTTAAGCGTGATGTAAAAACGTTTGTGGTTCTTTGTGTATTTTCAATGAGAGAAATTCTAAAGACAAAGCGTTTGGTTTCGCCTCCTTGCCTTGTCCATCTTGAACAACACAGGCATCAGATAACGGCTTTTACACCTGTTCCGCGTTCCCGTTACCTTTTCAGCGATTATTCCTAAACGATAAATCAGCAGTTACCTCGAAAACGAATTTGTATTATGTAACTTAGGATATTAGGTTTCTTGCTTCTGAAACCTTGCAGCAAAGTTTGAAAATGGATCGTCGAAGCGTGTTTACTGAATTGAACGGCCTTTTTTCCCCTTTTTCTTTTCTTTTCCTTGTTTAGTTCGGCTCAGGTCAGACCGGGTTCTATTTGCGACTTGATCTTGCATCCTCTAGTGATGGATTTCTGATCTTTTATCATCCGTCGTTCTGTTTTAGAGTGCTTCATTCGACGACTCGGGAGTTGCGCGCCTGTTCGCTGGGCCATGCGCATTCATTCCTGCATGTTAATCCGCCCCCACACTGGGTTTCCTCCTTTACCCTGGCGCAGTGTTCGGGATTGCGGCGCGAGCAGGGTTTAATCGCTGAAGGTTTACAGGTATGAATCGCCTCATGAGTTTGAGCTCTTTCCTTAATCAGCTACACAAAGCCTGAAGGAAAAGGGAATTTGCACAGTTCCAATCAATCCCATGACGCCTAAAGAATGGTTAATAATCTGGGCCTCATTTGAGTGTCAATATCTTAGTAAATATGGTCATTTGGATGGATTTAGTGTGGCACAGTGGACAGCACTGTCGTCTCACAGCTTGAAGGTTCGATCCTGTGCTCTGGTTACCTTGTGCAGTGTTTTCAAGCTTTTATATATCATTTTTTCACTAATAAGAGAAAGTTTATGGTGCATGACCGTAAGATTTGCATGTGCACGTTTAGTTCCCATTTGCTCCTAAAATGACTTCCACTCTTCCAGAAAGATGTTCATTAGATTTTGGAGTGTGTCTGTGGAGATTTCAGCCACAAGCGTGTTGGTAAAGGCAAGTAATGATGTAGGATGAGGGTGCCTGGGGTCTTCACTTCAACCCATGTCAACGAGAAATTCACGACGCTGGCTTTGTGTACAGGGCAATTAAATGCACAAAATGGGTTTAGTTTTCACAGATTGCAATTTTACCAATAAAAATATACATTTTCCTAAAAAGGAAGCAGTTTAATTGTTAATTTTAAGAGACCCGTTGTATATTTAGCACTGATTTGTAATGAAGAAAAAAGTTTTTATCCGATTACTCGATTAATTGATTGACTAAAAAACTAGTGTTTTAAAATGGAGAATGTAAATTTGCACTAAATTAGAGCAGAAAAGTTTTGTCCTGATTTATTTTTTTATTTTAGGGAAATTAAATAAATAAATAGATCGCACTGCTCAGAGTTGCCAGTCTGACAGGATGATTTGTGCTTGTGTGCAGTCATGTGTAGTGTTCCTTTACAATCACTCACACGTTAATACGGTCCATCTTTCATACTTGAGCCCGATCTCGCAGCTTTCCGTCGAGCAACTTCCTGTTTCTCCCTTCCCGCTTTTCTTCTCTCCCACCTGCGGCCGTGTCGATGCCGTGGCACCTGTCAGCCCTGCAGGTGTCTCTCTCTGTGCAGTAATTAGTATGAGAGCGCGCATCTCTGCTAATCTTAGTTCACGGTCTGCTCTCATTAACACGCCGACTCGCAGCAACTGAGCTCATGTGGGCAACAGCGTGTGTTAGCTCCCTTTCTCTTAACACATTGTAATGCTAAATGATGGGTGTATGTGTGTGCACTAGGGCAGGGTTTCTACCGGCACCCTTCCGAGTTTCAAATGACCCGCTGTGTGCTGTATTCTTAATCTGAACATTGTGTATTCAGGTAGCTGGTGCTTTCAAGTTTTGAATGAATAGTAATGGCCCAGTAAACGGAAAACTTCCCGTATGCCCAATAAATCCTTTAATGCACTGCTTAGTATGTTTCCAAGGTAACAGCTTGAAAATGCCTGTATGTAAATAAATCGTATAGGGTTGTAATGGTACACAACTCATGGTTCAGTACGGTTCAAGTCGCGGTTCGGTTCAATTTCAGTACAGTTGGGGGAAGAAAAGAATGAAAACCATTTTGCTTGTTTTTTTTTTTTTAAACCGATTATTATTATTATTATTATTATTATTAACTTTTGTGATCAACATTTGAACAGATTTTTAAACCATTTTAAATTAAATGCCTGCTTGGTTAAATAATTAATAAAATATAAACCTTTACAATAGACATTCAAATGAATGCAATACACTTTTATATTTTATTGATTAAGTTGAGTAATTATATTGGCACAAATTAAGTTTATTATATAAATGTAAAAATTATAGCAGTTTACTTTAGTTAGACCCCATTTGTCTCCGAAAAAGAAATAACAAATTACAGGTCCTGAAGCAGCAAAACAGCCCCAGACCGTCACACTACCACCACCATATTTCACTGTTGGTATGATGTTCTTTTTCTGGAATGCAGTGTTACTTTTACGCCAGACGTAATGGGACACACTTTCCAAAAAGTTCAACTTTTGTCTCATCAGTCCACAGAGTATTTTCCCACAAGTCTTGCTGATCAAGATGTTTTCTGCCAAATCTGAGACGAGCCTTTGTTATTTTTGCTCAGCAGCAGTTTTCATCTTGGAACTCTGCCATGCAGACCATTTTTGCCCAGTCTCTTTTTTATGGTGGAGTCATGAACACTGACCAAGTGAGGCCTAAAGTTCTTTGGATGTTGTTGTGGGGTCTTTTGTGACCTCGTGAATAATTTTGGTCAGCCGGCCACTTCTGGGAAGGTTCTCCACTGTTGCAGGTTTTTGCCATTTATGAATGATGGCTCTCACTGTGGTTCACTTTAGAAATGGCTTTATAACATTTTACAGACTGATTGATCTCATTTGACTGAGTTTCTTTGGATCTCTGCATGATGTCTAGCTTTTGGGGATCTTTTGGTCTACTTCACTTTATCAGGCAGGTCATTTATTTATTTTCATACAGGGCCATGTAGTTTTAGATTTTGTTATTATTCCCTTAATAATTAAAAACCTTCATTTAAAAGCTGCATGTTGTGTTCACTTGTTATTGTTTACTGGTATTTAAATTATTTTGATGATTTGAAACATTAAAGTGTGACAAACATGCAAACAAATAAAAAGTCAGGAAGGTGGGCAATTTTTTTAACCTACTGTGTGTGTGTGTGTGTGTGTGATAAATTATTTAAATATATTTTATAATATAAAATTATGTTCCACACATAAAATTCAACATTCGGTACACATGGGTACCGAACCGAAAGCCCTGTCCTGAAAAGCGTTAGTACGAATACGTGTATTGTTATTTGCTTACGTGTTTTCCTTTTTTTTTTTCTGCCCTTTCCCCAAAAAATGTTTTTGAATGTGGAAACTTAACATTGATGGAGTTGTTACAGAGTTGTGTGTAATAACAGCCCAAAGTGTCCCTAATGTATGAGTCTTGTTTACAAAACAGAGCTCGACAATGATGTTTTAGTAATTGAAATCGTCCGCTTGGTAGCGCGTTCAGACGTCCGGTCCCTTCTGCGTAGTCAGGGTCCGACACACTGGCTGGATGCAATACAGTCTTTCTTCAGCTCTCGCATTTAGTTAAGATTTCCACGGCTTATCGAAGCAGTAAGAACGGAACCGATCTGCCGCCAACTCGCTCTCAGGCTCTGGAGAAACCCGTCTGTCTTTATTTAATTTTTTGTCCATACCGGTTTCAGGAATCAAGCCGCATCACATGGCCGAAATCGAAAATATCCAGTGAGACAATGTGAGTGTTCGCAGCGGGTTTATCGCGCCCCGTGTCTTTCCTCTTGCGTCGGTTAATTTTCTTTTTTACAAGCCCCCGCGTCACTGTTTTACGAGAATGCTTTCAGTCCTGTCGCCCCTTAATCTGCTCAGATCAACACAATCCAAACTGTGTCCGGTAAACATACGAGTGCTGCCGCTTTACGAGTTCGACTCAACGTAGTAAATCGGTGTTTGCACACAAAGTAACTCTGTACGGATGTCTTGAGGTCGAGGGTCAGCCTCTTAAAATGGCTATTCGTTCTTTTATTACTTTGACATGTAATAACACAGCATGCCAACAGGTCGTTGCCAGCAGGAGCGGTGTCTAGAGCGCTGACTGATTGTGGATTGTAAATCGGAGCTTATAGAGATTCTAGAGTAAAATTTGACATACAGTTCTGTAAAAGCAGCAGAGAGACTTTTTATCAGGTGTAAATAATGAAAGCGGCACATGCCGCCGACGTCCCTCTACTGATCGTGAAGAAAGCCTTAGAGACTTCTCATTTGTCTGCTCCCTGGAACAATACATTTAAGAAAAAGCATCATTCATAAAACCAGTAAAATGCTTTATACCTTCCACAGATCAGAGATCACCAACATTAAATGCACACACTAAATATAAATGCGATCAGTGCTTTAAACAACAAATTGCACAAAATATATCTTGATGTTGAAACAAAACATATTTTTCATTGTAATAATTGCTGGGATCAACACACAAATATTTATCATCAGTTAAATTCCCCAAAATGTATTAAAACTACCCCTTTGAGAATTCTGTTGATACTTTCGAAAAAGGTTTTTAATCAAGGGCATCCAAGTTTAGTGCTGAGGGTTTTTAGAAAAAATTAATCAACACATTTAGTTTCATATTTGTATTTAAAAAAAACCTGGAGACATTTCAAATAGTCATGCTGTATGAACAAACATCATGTGTAAACTGATTGAACACTGTAGTTTGGTCTTGTCAAGTGGTTGTTCCTCTGTATTTAATGGACTGAACTGATGTTTGAAAGTGATGTTCCTCAGGACCATGGGATAACACTGACCAATCAAGTAGCATAGTACAAAGAAGAGAAACTAAACAACTGGACAGGACAGTAGAACTGTATACAAGTCATCCTGATACCTTCTCCTGATAAATCCTCAGGCCCTACTTCCGCTCGGAGATCACTTGGCGCTACTCAAAATATTTCCCCACGTTTTCACAGATTTTAATGCAATTGCAGCAATGTTTATTTAAAAAAGAAAAAAGGAAACAAACGACTTAAGAGACCCGTCTTTATTTAGTATTGCTTTTAATTAAAGAAAAAGTGCTTCTTACCCGATTAATCGATGGGATAATCGCCAGAATATTCGATTACTACAATAATCGGTAGCTGCAGCCCTACACTTATGTAAAAAATGTTTGAAATCTGATCATGTAGATTGTTTCAGATGAAGAGGTCTATATTTACATCAGAAACTTCAGCATATTAGTTGGAATGAGTATAAACTAATTGTCCTGAACTCCTACCTCTTCTTTAATAAAAGAATCAATTCACAGCATTAACTATGTATTAAATTGTACAATGAAGCACGTGTTCACAATGCGATTATCAGCGTCACGCATCAGTCTCTGTCTCACGACCTGAGGGCTTCTCGTCATCGTTGTCATCTCGTCACTTGACTGATCAGTGTTCTCTTATCAGCAGGGAAATAATCACTGATTATTGACTTCATAAAACTGTGCAGGAGCACCAGGCACTTTGGAAGCTGGTGTCTAATTGTAAACTGAATTTCTGTAGACTTGTGTACATTTTGCTGCAGCATTTATGCTGTTTCCTGAAATATCTGGGTATCTGGTTGTGGTGTAACAGCACGTATATTCGTATCAAGCCGTTTTGGTACAGGGATTCTTTTTATTTTTTATTTATATATACACGTGGAACATATTTAAAATCTGAGTTCCCACACGGAACGTAACCCACACGCTAGGTGTCACTTTTTTAGTTGGTATCATACAACCGGAAATACGATTTGCGCTGCGTTGTAAAACTCAGATTTTGTTTTGTGCCTGCACTTTTTTTTTTAACGACAGTCTTGTGATATGAATTCTTTAGCGTTTATGTCCAGCTTCAAGAAATTCTCTTAAAAGAAGAAAATCCTGACAATTCTGCATCTCGAAGGAACGAACGAGTGAAGGATGATAAGAATGAAGTATTCTGAAAATAAGTGCAACAGTTGTATACACAATTGAATTAACCAGATAGGGTTTAACAAATGTAAACTATTTAATTACATTTTTAATTAATTAAAAATTTTTTGCCTTCATTTGATTTATTTTTATTTGTGTATTTATTTCTTTTTCTTTTTTGCAAAATTTTGCTTTATATATTCTTTTACCAAACAGACACTTTCTTTAAAAAATACAAACTGTTGTTCACAAATGTTAATAATAACAAACTGCGTTGATAAAAAAAAGACAAGCAATTTAATGTTTTGCACTTCTTTCCTCTAACGGTACCAAAATTCAACCGAACAGTGATTCATCCCTAACCATGTATTTTGTGTACCGTTACACCCCTTGTATCTGGGTGTCACACCCATGTTTGATGGATGAACATCCCAGTTCAAGACTATGGATTTGGTCCTTGGCTCAAATAATTACTTCCAGTCCTCTGGAATGGCTTTCCGCTAGATTTGGATTTGAGCATTTACTGAGGACAGACAGTGACTTTGGGCGAGCAGTTCATCGTAAAGGTGCTGTTTGGAATAGAGCTCAGGACTAGCCATAGCCAATAGAGCACAGGAAGCCAGTGGAGCGATGGGTGCAATGTGGTAATGTTAGAGACTTGAGTACGGTTGGAAAGTCATGTAGCTGCATTCTGGATCAGTTGCAGATGTCAAATCGTGCTTGTAAGCAGAGCTGCTAGCAACAAGTTTCAGTCGTCCAGTCTTGAAATGACAAGCGACTGAACAAGTACCTGAACTGAACTGATTATTTTTCATGTTAACACATGCCTCAGACAGGCAGTTCAGGCTGTACTGTGAATATATAAAGTTTATATTGACGTGCATGTTCTGGTAGTTTCTATAGGAACGCGTACGCAGGGACCTACTGCAGACGTGCGTCGTCATGCAAAATTAATATTCGTATTAAAGGTTTATCAAAGAGCAAGGTATGATTAGTTCATCTGATGATGTTTTTGTTTATTTAATAAATACGGAAAGAGTCTTGGCTTTGAGTACTTGGGAACAAGTCTCCAGGACAGGAATTTTGTTTTCCAATTTCCTGGTGTAATGATCAGCCGCATTTTAGATTTTTTAGAAAGGAAGGAGAGAGGGATATGCTCTTTAGAACAGTTTCCCTTTGGGAATAATAAAGTGTTCCGATTCTGCCGAGCGGAACTACGACAGAAAAAAAAACCTAAAGCGAACTAACTTGTCTCTTGGATGTTCCACAACATTAACATTTAAATCTAACTATAAACAGTTCAGCAGTACATTTTGTTGTTCGTTATTAAATTCAGCTAATCATTTTTCCTCCAGTGTGCATTATTTCCATGTAACAGCACAGACCAGGACAAGGCTGGTTTGTGCAATATAGTAACAAGTATTAGGACATCGGTCTTTTCCAGTCATATGTGCTTCTTCCTTAAACTGTTAACAGTTACAGGCATTTAATTGTTTTGGATGCAGTTATTTTTTTTGTAGGAGACCCAAACCTGTTCAAGCATAACAATGACGTATAATGCATAAGCATATGGTTTTATGGGTGAAAGTGGAAGATCTTGAGTGGCCTGCTGTAGAGCTCTGACCTCCCCTACAAACGGTACCTGACTTTAAAAATGCCCTTGTGGTGAAATTGGAGATATCGGTGTAAGAATTTATTTTTTTAATTTTTTTATTTATTTATTTTTTTTTAATATATATATTTTTTTATTTATTTATACAGACATCTAAGGTTTTCTCAGATTTACGTGTATAAAATAAACCAACTGAAGGATTTAATGTGCAGTAGCAAGAAGCTCTCTGTTTAATTTAAGGGTGTACATGAAAGCAAAAAAGATCAGATAATGTCATAAAAAACCTGGTAGTCTGATTTTGGTACAAAAAGTGAAACTATTGACTGGGTGTTCGATATTTATTTTATACATTTTTAGCGCTAATGATAATTAGACAAGTTATTGTGCTGGTACTTTAAGGACTACCATGTACAGCTGAGTCCTAAAAAATGTTTTATATTCTTCATAGTGTGTTGTGTTCAGTTCACATCAGTGACAGAGATACATTTTTTCCACTAAGTTTAAATAGATTTTTACTAGTGCCTGTGAGTTTGTGGTCACCATCTTTGTCGATATTTTCACTTTAAGGATTACAGACGTTGTGCAAAAAGAGGTGGTACTTGTGGGAAAACACGTTTGTATCAGCACCTAAAACAGCAAAAATATGATAAATGCATGCCTGAGAAAACCCAGATTAGTAAAGAGACAGAGGAACGAAACCAGGCACAACCTGTTACCCCGAACAAATCAAAACACAATTACAGATGTTCGCGAGTGTCACGCCGTATGATACATGTAACAGGATCTCAGTGGTTCAGGGATGGAAGAAAGAGACGACAGGTGATGGTTCAACAGATCGAGCTTCCGTTCATTTTTCATTAACGGTTGTCCCAGCACTTTTTTTATTTCCTCATACTCACGCTGTCGTATTTCTCGCTCTCTCTCTCTCTCTCTCAAATCGTAGTCTTAAGTGTATTATTCTAATTGACTGAGATTTTGACAGTTGACCGACAATTACTGGGTAAAATAATTAGCATTTTATATAATATAATATAAAAGTTATATCATAAGAGCTTTTTGTCTATTGATTAAATGTAAAAAAAAATTCATCCAACAGTATCATGGAATTTTGTGATCATTCCAAGTGCATATTATTAGACCGAGTTACGCAGTCACCAAACACATTCTAAATGCGCACGAGTCTGATCTACTATGAATCATTAGGTAATGTATGCGTGCACTCTGTAGGTGTGTTTGGTCTGGGTTTTGTGATGTACTCAATATCAAATCATGCTTCGTTAAAACAATTGAGATTATTGTAAGCGCATATATATATATATATATATATATATATATATATATATATATATATATATATATATATATATATATATATATATAAATACACATCTTGTACATTTCTACTGTTGACATTCTGAATGTGTTCAGGGGGAATGTTGGGTTAAAAAAATTCCTTTACGCTAAACTTTCCCAGTGTGCATCGAGCGCTAGCACAGTAATTGTGAAGTTACTTTGCCTGTGTGGTTTGCCGTTTGTGTACATGAAGACAGCTAATGATTGGAGCGAAAGCTAAATTGGAGTTATCAGTCATGTAGGCCTAATTAAAATGCCCTCTTTACCCATTAAATGCGAACCCTATCAGCAAGGGATTTATTCGGGAAAATAATTGTGTGAATTATAAATACTGAGCACATTGCTAATCCCACACGGCTGACACGCCACGTTAAGAAGGATTTGACCAATGAAAACGAGTCAACACCAAACTCCTGGTTCCATGCGCAGTCATTACGTCTATCTGTCTGTTCAGGCTTTTCTCATCTCTCCATTAGTTTAATGTCTCCTGCTCTGGAGTTAATGAGCTTGGGTTGAAGGTTTACTGTGTTTAAAAGCTGGGAAGTCTGATGTAGGAAACTTGTTTTTAACTTTCTCTTCAATTTGCCATTTTGTTTTTTTTAAAACCATTGTACATTTAGAAAGCAGCAGGTTTTCGCCACCGTTATATACAATATATGGTTAACCTGGCCGTTAGATTGATTTTTTTTCTTTTTCTTCTAGCAATCCTTTTCAACATTTAGCCCCCAATTGCTGTTCTAATAACCTTTTACTCTTCTGGAAAGATTTTGCAATAGTGTGGTTGCATTTTAAGTCACAAAATCCTACACTCCAAACCATTTTTAATTCCCATTTAATTCAATCACTTCCAAAGGCACATGGGCCCACAATTCTTTTCAGAGAGCCACAGAATTCATTTCTTTAATGGGGGGCGAGTTGGTCTGTAACAGAAAATGACATGGGTCGGAGTGACTACCAGTATTATCTGGTCCTCCACGTGGCCTCCGAATGCTAGATTAGTTTATTTTGTCATGCACCGTACAGACAAATGACTTAAGAGACATATAGCCTATTAAAAAAGCATTATTACTCATTCATTTTTTTTTCTTTTTCTCCTGCTTATCCGTAATTCGGGTCGCGGGGGCAGCAGTCTAAGCAGGCCCCCGCCTTCGACTGCTGCCCAATCCTCACAGCACCGTCCCTTACGGTCCCTCCTGCAGGTGGTGAGCCCACTGGAAGGCGGCCCCGCGTCAATCCGACGTCACGGACCTTGATATTTCCCTCATAAGGGACCCCCGGAGCATAGAGGGTTAAGGGCCTTGCTCAAGGGCCCAAGAGTGGCAGCTTGGCGATACCGGGGCTTGAACCCCAGACCTTCCGATCGGCAACCCAGCGCCTTAACCGCTGGAGCCACCACTCCCCCACAAAAATTATTACATTATTACTATCAAAATTAATTTTTTATATTTATTGCTATTTACTGTTATGTTGAATGGAAATTATTGTTAGTTATGTTAATAACCATAGAAAATGTAAGCATGAAAGCCAACCTTTTTGGTCAAATACAGATATGAGTAAAGCGCATATTTAAAATTACATTTTGAAAATATGCCCCCTGCATTTTTCAGAGGGCTATTCCAAATGTGGGGGTGGGTGTTTGGCCCATAGGCTATAGTTTGAGGACTTCTGTCCTACACAATTATTTGAAGAAGAACTACATATGCTGGAAAAGTCAGGCATCATAATACTTGTGTTTCGGGATGAAACGAGTCCTTGAGTAACTTGAGTAATTTTATATAAAAAAAAATTGTCCATTTAACTACACATGCAGCTTTGTCCCAAAAAAGGGAGGTTTACGTCAAATTTACGACTTTTTTTTCTTTTTCTGTAGTGCCATAAAGCTTTACACATTAAAATAGGCTACAGTCAATAGAATTGCATGGTTTCGAACGAAGCTTCCGATCTCTTGAGAGAACTCTGTCCAACAATCAGTTCAGTGTCCTCCTGAGCAAGACAGATGAAGCAGAGGAGCCTCGTTCATGCTTCAAACTTCAGGTGAACAACATGGTTACCGGTGGATGCACCAGAAATGTTAAATGCTTAATAGAAATAGTCAGAATTGCGTCAGAATTACGCAAACTTTTTTTTTTTTTTTTTTTTTTATGTGGCGGAAATATGCTTTCATATGATTCTCCAAAGAAAACAATTTAAAGTTTGGGATAATTTCTAACTAAAACGTAAAAAAAATGTTATATATATATATATATAAAAGTATCCAGATTTCAATTAATTTTTTTATTCATGCATTTGCATTTTTATGTACGATTGCAAATACATTAATGGGTTAAGTTTTCATGGATATTATACGCAATTTCAGCAACAAAATGTAAATTTTTCTCAAAAAGGAAACAAATTACTTGTTTATTTCAAGAGATGTTTAATTATCTCTTATATATTTAGTATTTTTTTTTTATATAAAGATAAAGTATTTATTTGATTAATTGTTGGAATAATCGATAGAATACTCGATTACTAAAATAAGTGAAAGCTGCAGCCCTAAATTTTAAATGTTGTTTCTTGATCCTCAATTTGTAGACAAAAAATAATTCAGGATCTTGATTTACAGTTATGACACAATGTTTGAACTCAGATTTTTTTTAAGGCTTGGTGAAGAAAGTGTTACAAACCAATAAAAATGGACAGAAAACCATCAGCTTGTCTCCAGTTTAAAACCTGCATTCAAAGTGATCACTTGCTATTTTCTACTATGATCATTTTAAGCAATATTATAGTTAGTAACCAGTTCTGTATTATATAAGCCTAACTGAGTAAAAAAAAAAATTTGATACATAGAATTACGATTGCTTTTCTTCGTTAAAGAGCTACAGTTTGTCGAATAGTTGCACATAGAGAACAGAAAAATGACATTTTATTCACAGAGGGTAATGTTTTTACATTCCAGCATATGTTGTTTATGAAGGAGAGTATGCTTTGATCATGTGAAAGTTTTTTTTTTTTAATATTCTAATTAATCTTGTAGCAGATGCAGTACTGGAAATTTACAGATAAACATGGTTGGGGTTGGAGCCTATCCCAAGAACACTGGATATGAGTCAGGAATGCACATTGATGAGAGGACAACAGTTAACACACGTTCACACGGTCATTAATACTTGGCTAATGAGCTAATATTGTTAATTTAGAGTAAAAACCGTCTAGCATGTGGATGAGAGTTGGAAGAAACCTGTAAATTCTGAAGTAGTTCACATGTGCAGAACAGGCAGTAGCTAATCTCAGCTAAACGAACCTGGAACCCGGTTGCGCTGCAAAGTTACATACTCTGTGACATTTTAGGCGAAAAGTTAAATATGTTGAATATACAAGTCTGTATTTGCTGTGTTTATTTTTATTTTTTAATTGTTACTTGTAATGTGAATTCTGATGCTTTCATTTCTTCTTTTTTTTTTTTTTTTTTTTTGGATCTAATAGTGAAAACAACAAAAGGAGATTTACTTCATTTTCTTTCTTTGTTTAATCACACAATGTGTTTTTACAATTGTCAAATTAAGACCGCAAGGGACTATTAATGTTTTTTTTATTTTTATTTTTTTAATATATATTTTACATATTGTGCCGTTATTTCATAATTAAGTTTTCAAACACACGACTCAGGCATATGCACCTTAGATGACACCTTCAATATGTATTATCATTATTTGTGAACAATCTTTGCTCTGTTTATGAAGTAACACTTGAGCAGTTATCTTTGATGTTGGTATCGCTGATGTATACTAATGCATTATGGAAAAAGGAGCATATTAATGAAACCTGCCATAATGACTTTGCTAGTCTCAAGCCACGCCCCCATATATACGGATCTTGACACATCGTTGAAAGACTGGCATGCGTGAGCGTTTTCCATTTATTTTTGTGTTTCTGTATGCATGGATAACTGTAGACAGAATTATCCACCCCCCCACCCACACACAGGGTTTTTCCAAAACAGTCTATGTATGTAGACCAGCCCCTCAGCCTACACTCTTCACTGTGCAGCTGGTGAAAGGTTAAAATGTAGTTAGAACGGTGCTTTCCTGGAAGGAAAATCACCCGTGAGTGATGGTTTTCAGTTGGCCCCTGTCACAAGCGCCCTCGGAACAGCACGTTTTTGTGCTCCGACAAACCCGCGCTTGACCCCGAATAGCTTTAACAATCCAGCAAGTTGAGTCAGGTGCGTTGGAGCACAGAAAATTCCAAAAATGTCCAGTGTACGTGGTTCAGAAACTGCTCCTCTGTTAGAAGGAACGTTCCACTACAGAAGGCCTGTTCCACTTGAATGGAGTTTGAAGTGAAGTCAGATTCTCACCTTGTTCAGACTCTAAACAAGAGCCGATTTCTCAGTTAATGTGGATGTAACATGGAAACCAACTCGTGGTAAAAAAAAAAATTCAGTGGGTTGTACATTTCTTGGCTAAAAATGAATCTATATGTTTTGACCGTTCCATAAATCCTATGTTGCAAAGTCGTTGTTTGCAATTACAGCTTTAAAGATGTCTTTGGTAAAAGGAAATCGTTTTTTTTTTGTTTGTTTGTTTTTTATGATGTCTATGGTAAGAAGAGGTATCTCAGTGGATAAGAGGTATTTCTGATTGGACGGCGATGAGTTCAAATCCTAGCAAGCTGACGCTTAGGGCCCCTTAGCAAGGCCCTTAACATTCAGTCATATAAGTCGTTTTGGGAAGGGCGCAAAATGTAATGACATGGCTCATAGTGTCTTCCATTACAATCTTTTGTAATTCGGCGCAAGTGGTAGCTCAGTATGGTGAGGTGGTGGACTTCTGAGTTCAAATCTCAGCACCACTAAGCTTCCAATGCTGGGTCCTTGAACAAGGCTCTTAACTCAGTCATCAGTATAAATGGGATGAGTGCAAGTTGCTCTGGATAACGGGTATCTGTCTAATGGCATAAATGTAAGATTTGGTAATATTACATCTTTATGGTCTAGTTTTAGCTCAGATTTCGAAGGTTACAAGGTGACCAGGGTTCCTCTGATGAACTCGAAATTAATTTTTAATTCATCAAATATCACTCAGGTTCAAAATGTAGCTAGTCTACGTGTGCCTTTGAGATCTTTTGGCCGTGTGGTTGGGGTAGAATAATAAGAATACATTTTCAGTGTAACATTAAAATACATCCAGGTTATGATGCAGCCATCAGTGTACCTCACTAAAGGTCTGGTGGTGTGGGATCAAACATGAACCACCTGAATTATTGCCAGGAAGTTACTTTTCACCAGAGTTCTGTTTTGATAGTTTTGATAAGGAGTTTCAGTTTTGTATGTGTTCAGTAAAGTATGTTTGTGTTGTGGTTAAACGATTATTCACTTTAGTGATGGACTAGTCGGTATCTGAGAGAAGACCGTAGTTTTAGAATAGTAATTTCTGGGTTTTTGAGCGTTTTTCACCAAGCGCAAGAGTTGCGTGCCTGGCATGTTTGTAGGAAAGTCGGCCACCCTTCAGCAGGTAAGCAGGTGTGATGCTGCCTGCAGGTAATGAGCATTTGCACTTTGTTTACTTCGTGCTTGATGTGCTGCGTCAAGACACGCTCACCGTGGATTAGCGGTGTGTCTGGAGGCTTTGTTTTTCCGGCGGCAGTTTTGCAAGGACACCTATATTAAAAAAAAAAAAAAGGCACGTGAACGCTCCTCATTAGTGGCTTGTGTCACTGTGTGTGTGTGTGTGTGTGTGTCTCTCGCTCTCTCTCATGCACACACTTTTCCTCTCTTTGTGCTAACATTATTTTATACAAGTGGAATGGTAAAAAAGAAAACACCTTTTATTTAATCTGAAGACATGAAGCCATCTTAACACAGTGGTTTGTCGGAGTGGTTGACGCTAACAAGCAGCTAGTGATGCCTGCAAGGACGATATTGGTTCTAATGAGGATTTAAACAGTTGAAGCATTTTTTCCAGACATGATCCATTTTAATATGATTTTCTATAAAATAATTTGTATACTCTATTTCCGCATTTACTCCCATTTCATTCATGGATTTTTTTTTTTTAATAATTTTTAGTTATCTGAATGGTCCCCAGATCTTTTTCAACCTTCAACTTTCCAGTTTCAGTGACCAGCGATGCCTCGGATCGCACTTCTGTCCTGAAAGGCATGCAACCTGAAATGGTGTTCTGCTGTTGTAGCTAGAGTTCACAGATAGTTGATTGCTGGAACTATTGGCTATTGGCAAAAATCCATACAGAGTTTTTCCGGCTTCCGCTTCCCTGTCATTGCACGATTAGCCTCTAGAGGCGCATCACTGACACCACGTGCTGCTTGTTTTTACACGCGAGACTGTGCGCTGCACTTTAGTGCTATTATATTTATAATTTATTCATTTATCATATTTACATCCTTCAGCACATTAAAAGCTATCGGCTGATTAATTGCTTTATCGGCAAGTACGATACAACCTAGCTATCGGTTTTAGCAAAATCCACTATCGGTCGACCTCTAATTGTAGCCCTTCTCCCTCCACATCCAACAAATTGACACGCTTTTCTGTCTAATCTGTTTGCATCGAGTGGTTATTTGAGATACTCTACTGTAGTCAGTCCAAACCAGTCTAGCCATTCTCCTCTGGCCTTTTTGAATCAACAACTAGCTCCTCATTGGATGGATCTAAGATCAGCAGCCTCTGACTTGATTGTAGCTTGAGAGGAGTTCCATAGGATTTGGCTGTAGATGCTGGAAAAACAGCTGTAAGAGGTTTATGTCGGAGAAGCTTAGCATAAAGTCTCTCATTTCCCTCCCGCATCTGTCGGCTGTCTTTTATTCATAGGGTTTCCTTTTAGCTCCCTATGTTATGCTGGTGGTTTGAGCCAGCTGACACTGCCATCTGGCAAATCATGCCTTGTTGTGAGTGTTTTGGACGAATTTATGAGTGCCTGTTCATAAACAGGTCGCCTTGCCAGGAATAAAATGTCACATCGCATCACATAGCTTATGCATTAATCAACGATCAGTTATGGAGCAGTTGTTGTTTTCCTGTGTGGCGAGTTGTTCCTGGTTAGGTGTTCTTGGAAAAAGGGAGGTACAGATTGTTTTGCAGATTTGTAGGTTACAACCGATCTGCTTTACCAGCGTGACCCTGTACGCTTGAAGTCGGTTTAGATAAAAAAAAAAAAAAGCACATCTCCCATCGTATGTTAATTTATTTGTTGTTGAACTTGATTCGTTGTTAACGCTACCAGTCCCTGAGCTTTGTGTCGATTTATTGCTTACCAACTGGAAACGTGTTCCTGTTAGCGGCGATAGCAATAAAGATTTCTCTCCGGAATCCGTGTGTTGTGCTTCCAAGTCCTCAGCTGGATGCCGGAGTAGAGGTTAGAGGTACGATCAACATCTCGGCATGCCTTTTAGATCTTTGTCTGCGCTCCCCTGTTCGACTCCAAACCCCCCCCCGTTCACCGTTAAAGGCGACAGTGCTTGGATTGCTCTAAGTGCCTGTTTCTAATGTGGTCTGTGCTTATAGGCAAAATGTCTGGCTGAAACTGTCTGAAATGCCAGAGGCACTTTGTATAAAATGTCAAGAGAAGTTCAGCAGAATTCGGGAGATTATATCTTGTTAAATGTAGCCGTAGGCTAGAAGACTGATCCTGGATTGGGGCTTAAGACGTCATCTTTCATGCACTATCGCTGAGGGCGCATCCCGTGTTCCGTCGCAGGTCGGCAAAATCCGAACGATCTGTTCTGATGTAGACCTCAGCAGTATCTCGAGTGAAGGATGATTACGCAGGATGTCATGGATGGTATGGCTTGTGATACGGCTTGTGCCATGTAATCGTGCTAAAAATGCCAGTGCCCAGCTGTGTTGTTTAGTAGTCACTGATTGGCAATAATATAGTTCATAGGGTCGTGCATCCTTGAATATTTAGCTAATATGTTCAAGATCATTGGCGAATTTGATGCCAACTCTGATGTCACATCCACTATATGGACAAAAGTATTGGGTTTCCTGACTTTTTTTCTGCTAGATGTGTTCTTCTCCAATCTGTTAACACAAAGCTCGAGGCGCACAATTGTATCGAATGGCATTAGTTAAGTTTTATGTTCAATTGAACCTGGAAACCCAGACCTGTTCCGGCACACCATTGCTCCTGTGCACAAAGCGAATTCCATGAAGATATGGATTGGAGAGGAAGATCTTGAGAGGCCTGCTAATAGAGCTCTGATCTCACCATCATTACCTGACTTTAGCAGCACCCTTGTGGCTGATGGACACAAATGTCCACAAGCACACTCCAAAGTCTAGTGGAACATCTTATCAGAAGAGTGGAGGAGATCAATGGGACTAAATGTGGAATACGATGCTCAAAAAGAACATACCATGCTTATGACCAGGTGTCTGCAAACAGATATTGGCGATATAGTGTATAAACACGCATTGTGTATTTGTAACCTTGTTCCACTCCGCTGAAAGCCATATTTGACACTCTTCAGGCAGCGATAATTAGAGACCTCGATAGGATGATTGCATGATGTACAGCCATACAAGCCTGGTAGCTTTCACATTTCTTGGTAATAGAATGCTGGTGTTCAACACCTTCAGGAAAGTCTGTCAAATGCTGCGGTGGTAAAATTTCATTGGCAACCTGGTACGAGGAAGCATCCTGTACACATACATATACAGAAACCAGTTTTAATAGATCTTTTTCTACAGAATTCAGAAAAGTTACCTACGTTGAATATTTAGTCTGTAGTAATGACAATTCCATCTCTGCCCTCTTATCAACCATGTGATATCTGTAGTGATGCTGTTTCCATGGTTACATAAGATCTATGAAGGAAACAAGCGAGGTTACGTCCATCATATGAAAAAGCTGTACCGAGCAGGGATTTGCAACGCTGAGGGAGGCCGGTGGAGCAGAGGGAGACGCACATTACTTGCGTCGCCTGAAGCACGTAAAGCTACCGAAACATTCCGACATTCATTTGCCGCGTTGATAGACGGAATGCCAGCTGCCATGTATAGGAAAAACGTACAGTGCGTCAATATCCGGTGGCTTTCAATCTGTGTAAAGGCAAATGTGTTCTGCTCTTTTTGCGAATGTATTTCAAATTACAGCTCTGATAATAGTTGTGAAAGGAACACGCTTGGAGCTGTCTGTTAGCTAGTCAGCATAGGTATTGATCGCTTTTGTCTCTAAGAATGGATTAGAATTTTAATTGCACCCCGACTTCTGGTGGATTCGAGCAAGCAGCGTTTTTGCAACGTTTAACCAAAGGGGAGGATACCCTGATGCTCTCGACTGTTCTTTACGAAGAAGAACTCATCCAGATACTATCCCAGGATGTTCTCTTTGGAAAATGGATGGGAGGAAGTTTTTGCCTTTATGGTGTGCAATGAAGAGTGAGCACAGCACAGGGTCTTAAAAAGTATATACTTAAAAAAATAAAAAAATAAAAAAATAAATAAAATGTTAGGCCTTTTAAAAGTCTCTTAAATTTGTTGTTCTAGGTCTTAAATAATTTAAAACCGGTCTTTAGTTTTAAATGTCTGTGTAACACAGTCTCTAATGCACATTGAAATGCTCCTGTTTTAGAATAATTTGTAATATTTTTGTTTGTTAGTTTCCATTGTATTGTAATTTTTTTTTCGCTAGTCCGGGAAAAAAATTGGCCGTTGCATGTTGGCCTCTTTGGTAGTCGCAATACAGCGAGTGAGCTTTCTGTTATTGTAATCTCGAGTTGGACCGCAGACGTAAAACGGATTTTGCTTTTTTGCTATGTGTAAGCACAAGTATAGCGATACTCGGCTTGAAAAGGCTATTTGTTAACGTGTTTGTGTTTTGATGTGTGTGATGGGTCTTACATTTCTCAATGGTCTTCAAAAGGTCTTAAAAAGTCTTTAATTTTACTTAGTCAAGCATACAGAAACCCAGACATTAGGTCCTGCTAAAGTCAATAACTCTGTATACAAGACTATAAGCTGTTCCACAATCTGTACACTGATCCATTAGATCCTGGTAACGATTTGTAGTGTTCTCAGCAAATTATGTTGCCATAAGGGATGGGTATGCTTGAAGTCTTGGCACAGACTTTTACGGCTCCCCATTAGGAAGACATTTATTCCAGGACCGTTTTGAACCCTTGGCTGACTTACCAGTAGGGGTGCAACGGATCGCAGTTGGTCCGTAAACCGTGGATTCATTGCAAATTTTTTAACTTTCAGATTAATCAGATTTTTTTATTTTAAATGGTTGCAGAATTGAAAGACGCGGGTTTTTTTTCTTCTTTTTTCCATATCGTTCTCTGTCATTTCGTAACCACACAGCCGTCGTGTTTACATGAACGGGACGTGTCAATCAGTTAAACGGCTAGCAGGGAAGCAGAAGAACTTGAAAAGCCTCCCGCATCATTCAAATCACATGTATGGGAGCATTTCCTCACTGTAACTAAAAAATTTGTCTCCTCCCACTTTTTTGCTGCTCCAAAAAATGGTCCGATCCGTGACTAAAAAACGTAATGTGATCCGCACCACTACTTACCAGTACCGCAACCTTTCTCAAACCTTGCACACCCTGTGAGCTACAGGTTTATAACACCAACGCTGCTGCAACCAGTTTCTTTGCCTAACACTTGGCCCTAATTTATCCCGGAAGAATGTTTGTGTAGATTTGTTGATTGCACTGGATTTAATTAAGGGTTAATGTTTTTTTTTTTACTGTGAAAAGTTGTCGTATGGAGATACTGGAACGCCTTACCGATGCCTACCCGAGAGGATGTGGAGTTTAAGATTTCTGAAGTACTTGCAGAAAACATTTCAGTCTGTATACAGTCGTATTGGTTATTCAGAACGACTGAGACTTTCACTATAAATCTCTTAGGGACTGCTGAATGGTGTGTAAGGGTTGGCCCAAAAACCATCCGCAAATGTTTTAATTGGCAAAAACACTGTTTTGGTCAAACAGAGTCCGCTGTGTGTTCCATCCGTAGACCAGATCCACTTCTTCCGCTGTATGCCTCCTCGATTAAAAAGACAATTTATTTATTGCCTTTATCGTTCTGTTTTTCAGAATAACATTTATTTACGAGCATTTCGTCTTGTTCTCTCAACACACACGCAGCTCTCCGTCGGTTTTCAGTTGTTCCTTGAGGTCAAAGCCAGCACTTGTTTGGACAAGCTGTTTCATTTGGCCTGAATTAAGGTTATGGAAAACACAGCATCTTCAACTGGGCTCTGTATGCGCACACTTTCAGTAGCTTTCCATTCAGGAGAAAAAAATAGCTCTTTGCACGAGCGACTCAAACTCAACATGGACTATTTGACCTTCCCCGAAGCACTGTAATTTTTCAGAATCGGCTTCCTGATCGATTCCTGAGTAGCGGGAAATGCACGAATAGATTAGTCATGTTGAGAACGATACGCGAGCTCGGTAATGCCGCTCGCCACCGGCCTTCACACTGTCCATAAATAGGATTTTTTTTTTTTTTTTATTTAGTCCCTCGGGTTGTTCAGCGAGACAAAAATCATGGTTTTGTTTATCTCTCTGTGTGATCTAGCACCTGTCTTGGGCAGATGAATTGGCCGGTAAAAAAACGTTTCCAGCACCTTTCTCTGTATATTGTGTGTAACGATTTGCACTTACTCATTTGGCGAATGTTTAAAAAAATAAAAATTAAAGGCAATACACAACCCAGACGTTTAGAGTATCGCAGCATTTGCTTTTCGGAGTTGGATCTCGCTCTTGGACCAATTGTTTTGGAGTGTTTTCACCGTCTAAACAAAACACCTGCATATTGAAAATCGCCTTAGAATTAGTTTCCGGTAGTCGGACGAACAGCGAGTCATGGGCGTGATTTTTGCTTATAATCACACTTGAGACAGAGAGCAAAAACAACTGCCAATTACACACAACTATAATGCGCTTTAGTATTTTTATAAACCTGACCAACTCGGCGTAAACGATAAATAAAATTTTTTTTTTATTCCTTTTTCCCGCTCCGCTGAGGAGAATCTGGAGCCTCCCTGCACTCAGCTACTTGATTTCCGATTAGATGTTGCTGTCTTGTTGAGTTCGGATACTTGGACAGATTTCAGCAGTACATTCCGTGCTGCCTGCCTGCCTGCCTGCCGTGTGTGTGTGTGTGTGTGTGTGTGTGTGTGTGTGTGTGTGTGTGTGTGTGTGTGTGTGTGTGTGTGTGTGTGTGTGTGTGTGTGTGTGTGTGTGTGTGTGTGTGTGTGTGAGCGAGGCAGACAGAGTTGAGAGTATGTGGCTGTTTTGTTCTCCAGCTGGTTTCATCTTCCAAAGGGCTCACCCTCAGCAAGGCACCGCCAGCATGTAGGTCAGATTTTAGACACGGTCCCCTGCTGTCTGGTCCATACACACATGCGCACACCCGGATTTGCCATCAGCGCCAACAGGGGGGAAAAATACACGCTGGCAGCAAAAAAAAAAATCTTTACAGCCACACACACACGACTGGAACGCATATAAGTATGTCTCTGGAGTTGATTAGAAAGGAACATTGCCTACATTGGCATTTTTTCCCCTTCATTATCAAACAAGTCCCGTGCAAATATTGCAAAATGGGAAAATTGTGTACATTAAGAGACATTTAACACGCTTGTCATATACCACATACTCTCCGTATTGAGCGAGCATGAACGGCAGTCGCAGGAAATGGCATCTCCAAAATACATTTTCGTTTAGAAATTGGAACGAAATGGGTCTCGGAGTTAGTTTGATGTTTGAACGAGGAAAACGCCTATAAATCTGTTCAAAGGTCCACAGCACTTCACAGCTCGTGGCCCACAGGACACAGACAAAACATTCACAACTGTTTAAAATGTCATTAAAGTGACATCGGCAGAGAGAAAAATATACAAGACTCACGTAATGTGTTTTATTTTTTTTAAGTTTGTAGCAACGTTTTTAAATGTTAAAATGCCCATGTCTTACAGTGTCTCTTCTTCCTTATCTTGTCCTGCAGGTATGGCGTGACTCCAGAAAACATCATCCTGTACGGCCAGAGCATCGGCACGGTGCCAACGGTGGACCTGGCGGCACGATACGAGTGCGCAGCGGTCATCCTGCATTCTCCTCTCATGTCCGGACTGCGCGTGGCCTTCCCTGATACACGCAAAACCTACTGCTTCGATGCTTTTCCTAGGTGGGTCATCCTACAGACTTTTACAGTACATGTACACATACAGTATGGCAAAATGTCTTCTAACCGAACTGTTCTGGCAATGAAATGAAAGTGATTTTGCAGTGGTGGACAAAGTACACAAACTATGTACTTAAGGTAAAGTGGAGATACAGTAGGTGAAATATTACTCCAGTAAAAGTGCTGCCGTTAAACTTGCATTTGAGAGAAAGTACAACAGTATTTGCCTTCAGATATACGTTTATTGTGGCTGTAATGTACTATAGTCATTTTTTTGTCCCAGATTTTTGCTTAATTCACATTTACGGCATCAGGCAGGTGAACTTATCCAGCACGACGTACAAAAGTGCTTTGAATCTCTATCAATGAATAAATAAACACTGGTTTGCTAGATTACAAACTTAAGATACCAGCTGCACACAACTCGTCAACTATTATTATTTTTTTAAACAAAGACAACACAAAGCAGGAAAGTGAAAGAGGTTTCAGAAGAGGTATGTGTTAAACCCGTCGCTTGGAGATGGAGACTCAGCTGTTCAGACAACTAGGGGAAGTTCGTTCCTCCTCTGTTCTGCTGGCGCTGAACTGAATGGTCGTGCCGAGCAGCTACCTCCAATCGAAAACAAGTTTAGATCGGAGCGGGCGCTCGACCCTGATTGGTGGCTCGCTGCATGTATGAACAGTTAGGGTTTTTTTTACCGCTCATAAATGAAATGGAACGACTGATTTTGCAAAATGTGAATATTTGACTTAGAAATGTAGTGAAGTTAAATGAAACGTCTCCCCAAATGGAAATACTTTAGTTAAGTACAGTTAAGTACACCAAAGAGGCTACTGAAGTACAGCACCGAATTAGATTCACTTTGTTACTGTCCACCACTGCGATTCTGCATTCTAAAAGTGCCTGTATTTCCTATAACCACACCGTGATGTTCCACTTTGTGCATTCACACTGCTCTTTTTTGTTTGTCACTTCCTGGCTTGATACGGTTGCTACAAGTGTGTTAAAGCCATCAGCAGCAGCCTTAGAAAAAAAAAAAAACACATTTCAGGGATATAACTTGAAATATAATGGGTTTTCAGATGAAGAAGAAAAGAAAAAAGGATGACAGTTTTATCAGGAGCTCCTTTAACAAGAATGTGCAAATCACCGCGTGCCAGCCAGCTAGTCGACACGCTATAACGTGAATGTGGCTCCTCTGGGATGTGTTTCTGCTGTAAACAGAGCACGAGGCCTTATTGTGTCGGAAA
This sequence comes from Silurus aristotelis, assembly GCF_946808225.1. Classification (NCBI taxonomy): domain Eukaryota; kingdom Metazoa; phylum Chordata; class Actinopteri; order Siluriformes; family Siluridae; genus Silurus; species Silurus aristotelis. Next base: position 20,874,447 of record NC_139586.1, read on the forward strand.
TGTCAGTTGCTCGGTGTTCATTTCTTCTTTATAGAAGCGTTGTATAAAAGCAGTTTCTCGTGGCACGGCTGTGATTAAGTAGAGCACTCAGCCTGCCGTGTCATGCCCCGTGGTCGAATCGCAGCCACGCGCATATTCAGCTACACACTATAACCGTTCATGCAATATTGCCTAATTATAATGCTGCATTGCCAGATAATGTGGGCAGGTGCTCAGATTATGAACTTTTGAAAATATGCTGATATAAACAATTTTTTTGCTTCCCAACACTACAATGGCTCTAACCTGCGATTTGAAAATTTTAGATTTTCCATCGAGCCCTGGTCACTCGGCTCCTAAACAAATCTCTCTCTCAACTGGATTCTCATAATAAACCTAATAATTAACGCCCTACTCACCCCACACCTTCACTTGCAGCAGTTGCCATAGAAACCAAGTTGCATTGAAGGCCAACGTGAGACCCAGGGTCTTAATGTTCCGTCGCACACAGAAGCCCACGTAACAACACGCCAAAACAACCGAGTGACTACAGGTCATAATTTCCATTTCACAATCGACTTTGCCTGATTGATTTATTTGAAATTCGAGGAATGAGATCGGCGCTGTAAGAGGTTTTTATATCCGGGGGTGGCTAACAGGTTTGTACACAGTGCGATATAACCTTTCGCAGATGAGCAATTCAATCCTGCTCTTATTTTCTTTTTGGTTCATAGCATTTATACGGCTGCCTTAAAAAACATTATGCTAAACGATGTAGTACTTCGATCAAGTGGAAAATCCAACCGTATATTAGTACTTCGTTATGATTCAACTGTCCATAGCAGTTTTCAGAGTCAACAAGCAGCCGTTAAGTCGCTTCTAATATCGTCTACAATAATATCGTAATTGTTTTAACAATTAACATTGATAGCGCATACATTGTGATGAGCTCTAGTAGGGTTCAGTTCATGATTTAAATCATTACAAAATTCAAGATATGGGGCAGTAAATGTGTACATTTATATAATATCATACAGTTTAAAAAAAAAAAAAATGTCAGCTATTTGAATATAATATAAGTTAATTAGTTAAATTAAGCATTTTATTAAAATGCTGATTATATCTGCTTTGTAACAGCCAAAATGTAATTGTTCTAATTGACTGTTCAAATGTAAGAATTTGACTCAAAAGATAATGCGCACTAACAATAGCTTTGTAAAGGTAAAAAATTACCTTAATTACCTTTTTTTTTCAAAAAAAAAAAACAATCTCTGTAACTGCTGTGAACTGACCACCACACGGATTATGAAGATCAAAACATTTTAGGAGTCAGCTGTCCATGGTAGTCCCTAAGGTACCAGCACAATAACACATAGCAAAATACTGCCTAATTAGTGTTATTGATAAAATAAATTTTTTTGTCAATATTACACAGTCCTAGTAGCATTTACATTTTCCAAACTCTTGAACTAGGAGAGCCAAACCTGTTCCAGCATGACATTACCATTGTGCACAGAGCCAGGTCAATGAAGATATGGTAAAAGATATTGAATGGTCCTGCTATAATGCTTTCCTCTTGGCCACCTTTAGAATGAATCGGAACTCTGAGTGCATCCCAGGTTTTCTCACCCTATAACAATACTGGACTTTACTTAACACCTTTTAGTGAAATGAGCACAAATATCCACAAGCACATTCCAAAATCTGGTAGAACATCTTCCCAAGTTTTAACAGTAAATGGGGACTAAATGTGGAATGGGCGTGGTCAGGTGTCTTACACAAACGCTTGTGTATTCTGTGTATAGTCTTCTAGCCTCTCAGCTTTGTCTCTAATAAACCAAACAGGATTTAATGAGAGCTGAATTTGACCAATCACAGATACGGTCACCTGTTTGAAAGTTACTAACGGATTTTTTTTATCCGAGCTCACTGTAAGTGCTTTGTAAGCGCACCAAATGGCTGTGTAATATTATTTGTCACTCAGATGGCCTTCAATAAGTCAACTGTTAGAATGCCAATGAGCTAGTCGAGAGACTCCGCCTCTCAACATGCCTATAATAACCTCCTGGCATCAAACATTTTCACACGATCCCTGCGAAAGGCACGCAGCATTTTTCCAAATGGGTTTGTGGATGCGGTGCACACCCCGAGATGTGCAAAAGTGTTTGTAACATGGACTGCGAGTTAAAACGAGTTCTGTTAAATAAAACAAGGTGGAATCAAAAAGATTTGACAAAGTACTTTACTTACTATCACATTCAAAATAGTCCCCTTGCACAAAACAGCGCTCCTAGCGTTCCTTGCACGTCTGATATGTGTCCTGGAAGTCTTTTTGAAACGTGCTGGATCTCCGCAATGGTGTTAAAAACAGAGAGTGCGAAATCCACATTGTCCTCGTGGAGCATCTAGTTATTGTCGTCCAACTTGCCGACGAGGTGTTTCAGCACACTGACTTATGAAGGTTGGTGTGATTTACACAAAAGCGATCCTCTTCCGTTAATGGTGCATCATGACTGACTTTGATTCTCAGGCATTTTCACCATTCTGATCTATTCCAAACAGTTGTTTAATGAAAGTTGTTTCTTTTTCATACATACAACCCCTCTCCATCAGCAGAGCGCGATATTAAATTGCCATCTGCACTGCTTGACTTGGATGTAATGTTAATTCAGGAAGAAGCTTTTCTCTGCTCTGCTGGCAAAGTTAAAGGTGGCTTCTTTAAACCCCCCCCCCCCCCACCTGTTCCGCACCTCTCCCCTTTTAATCAGAGTCTGACTTTTTTCTTTCTTTTTTTAGTTAAGGTGTCGTGACACTGTTGAATGCTGAAGTGGTCACACCGTAGCTCAAGATGTGCACATATGACGCATTACTAAGCTCTGCGAAATAGTCTCTCTTTACATGGTCTGGTGTTAAATCAGAATCAGAAAGCGCCTTATTGCCAAGTATATTGCACTTACAAGGATTCCAGTTGCACAAAACAAAAATAAAATGGAAATAAAAGAATAAAAAAGAATCGGGAGTATTATTGCACAGAAAAACGTAAAAAAAAAGTAAATAAGTTAAAGCACTGAAATAAATGGGTAAAAAAAAATAAAGAATCGAGGCTGCTACTCCAGACACTCGAGCCAGAGTGATCCCGTAACCTTAATTTGGCGTTAAACCAACAGCGTTTGCACGGATTTGGCCGCCAATTCAGGATGTAATTGTTCCCTACTGAAGTAAGAGCCTGCCCAGGCAGCAGCTGGTTAGCAGACTGGTCGGTGCTATTCCTGATCATTGTCGACATTGTTAGAAATCTGTAGTGGCGATTCATTTGCATGATGCCTCTGTCTGGATATCTCAAGTACGCAAGCTTGTGGCTCATTGACTCTCAGGACTGCAACACGGAGTATTAGTGGCATGACAGCTGGTCAGTGCTGCAGAGCTTTTCAGGCTCAATGTTGACTTCTTATACTGATCCCGGAGTAAGTATAGTCCAGTGCAAGCGCTCGCATGTTTGGTGTTGCCATTAGCATCTCGCTAAGCATGACCAAAAAAGTCAGATACTCTGTGCAAATACTCCTTAGTGCCTGCAGCAAGTTCGTACACTGGTGGTCTGTTCTTAGGGTTTGCTTCTGGGCAAATGTACCGTTTGTCTTGCAGTGGCGTCAGAATGTCATTTTAAATGTAGTTTTCCTCCTTCCTTTTATTATTTTATTTTTTTTTACTTTTGGATGTACACAGATATACAGCATACAGTGATCAAAACTATGTGTATACCTGACCATAAGGGGTGTCTTTTAAATATTACAGATTTAGTCCTTCTTTTGGTGGCATAATAATCTTCTCCTTTGTAAAGGCTTTCCTTTATATTCTGTGGGGATTTGTGCTTCTTTAGTTATGCATGAGTGGAGTCCGGAGGTCTGGGGTTCATCCAGACCTCCAGTCACAAGTTCTTCTATGCATTCCTCCCTGACAAACTGTGTTCATGGGCTTATTTTATATACAGGGCATTGTCCTGCTGTAACATGTGAAGGGATAAGGAAATACAATATGCATAAGATTTCCTGTACAGTTAATGCCTCCAATGTTGTCATTTAGGGAGGAAGCACATATTGGTGTACTGGTCAGGAGTTAACACTTTTTGCCTTATAGTAGAAGTGTAACGGTACACAACATTTGCAGTTCGTTACCTCTGTCCCGTTTAGGAAAGAAATGCAAAGTTCCGGAGGGACCAAATATATATATATATATATATATATATATATATATATATATATATATATATATATATATATATACACTTTTTTCCCCACGCTTTAAATCCCGCGGCCTAAACAACTAAGCGGCTAATATATGGATTTTTCCTGGGTTTTTTCCGGTTTCTTAAAGCCAAAAAACTGAGCCCCATAAAATTAGACCAATGAAATTGCCAAACTGTTTCAGGTGAACCAATGAAACTCTTTATATTAAATCATATGCGCTCCCTCTGAATCGGGCCACACCACATCAAAAATATGGATGCGGTTCCTCTGACGTTTGACCTGCCGCTCACTTGGACTGTCAACTGGAAATGCGAATCATTCGTCACGCTGAAAACAACCGGGCATGAAAAAACGCACTTCACCTGTGTTCTGAGCTGCACGGCATCGGGAGAAAAGATTCACCGGTGGTGATTTTTAAACACGTGACTATGCCAAAAGAAAAACTCCCGAGAGAAATAGTTGTGAAAGGAAGGAGGAAGACAGTGAACAATGACTTTCTCGGTAGGCTACTGTTTAGATACAAGCCGTGTAACAGACACTGTCTTTCATTAAAGCCTGTGTAAAGTTCATTAGTTTCAGTGTAGACACCTGCGGCTTATAGACAGGTGCGGCGTATTTATGTTCAAAATAAAAATCTTTGTAAAATTCAGTGGGTGTGGCTTATATTTGGGTGCGCTTAATAGTTCGGGAAAATACGGTATACATAAAATCTCGCTAGACAGTAACACTGAGCTACTCTATCCGGTCTAGATTCCTGTGAATTTTAAGATAATCTGCAACTTGCTTTTAGTTAGGTTCCAAATGAGAACCCACAAATTTTCCAAGCTGTACTGAAACGGTTCGGTACGTGCAAGTGTACTGTTACACACGTAATATATAGTGTAGAATTTAGAGATTTCACCGTGTGAAAGATTCTCCTGTATTATGCAAATGATTCTCTCACGCTGAAATATTTAGTCATGTGTGTATATAACTAATTATATTTTTGGAAAAAAAAAGAGGTAACATTTCTTCTGCTCTTTTTCCTTTTTTGACCCTCGTAAATAAGGTTCAACACTAGATCAGGTTTAGGTCATCCAGCAGCACCCTTTCTGAATACTGCACTAACAACTTCTTGATTCTGGTGCCAGGTGGGTCTGTGCACCGTTTGCCAACCACACACTTCAATGCTGATTGCCAACATAATGAGCCACTAGCAAAGACACGAACAGTAGAGCCAGACCTCCTACATCTCCATCCATCAATCAAAAAAGCACGAAGAAAGAGCTTTGGGCACGCATGTGAATTGCTTTGATTTCAATAGAGCAATAGCGTTCATTAATTTGCTACCCCGTGCGACTGGAACAAGAGGGAGTCGGTACAAAAGAGGCAGAGAAAGACGTGTGGATTGTGTCAGCCACTTTGTGATGACTCACTCCAAGGCCCTGATCACATCTGCTGCACTCAACAGCAGTCTGTACAAGAAACTAAAAAAAATCTGCTATTGCATGCTGTTTAATCTAGATTGATTTTTTTTTTTAAAGAATTTTATTATTATTATTATTATTATAGGACATTACAAATGCAGTTTTAAGTGCTGTACCGAAGAAAAAAAAAACACAAACAAATAAATATGCAAAAAGAAATCTTACAATTTGAATAAGGTCGTTTGGTACACGCATCACTTTTACTCCTTGAAGTTCCTTTACGGTTTTAATTTTTTTCCACTGAAAAGGCTGACTGATTGTATTGACTAAAATTTTACTATTTTTGTGTGTGTGTGTGTGTGTGTGTGTGTGTGTGTGTGTGTGTGTGTGTGTGTGTGTGTGTGTGTGTGTGTGTGTGTGTGTGTGTGTGTGTGTGTGTGTGTGTTTGCATGCTTGTCACACTTTAATGTTTCAGATCATCAAACTAATTTAAATATTAATAAAAGATAACACAAGTAAACAAAACATGCAGTTATTAAATAAAGGTTTTTATCATTGAGGAAAAACAAAATCGAAAACTACATAGCCTTGTGTGAAAGTGTTTGCCCCTTTGTTAAAACTGGTTTATCAAACCTGAGATAAATTTCTCCAGCAACACCCAGGCCTGGTTACTGCCACACCTGTTCACAATCAAGAAATCTCTTAAATAGGACCTGCCTGATAAAGTGAAGTAGACCAAAATATCCTCAAGCTAGACATCACACTGAAATCCAAAGAAATTTAGAAACAAATTAGAGAGAAAGTAATTGAGATCTATCAGTCTGCAAAAGGTTGTAAGGCCATTTCTAAGCTTTGGCACTCCAGTGAACCACAGTGAGAGCCATTATTCACAAATAGCAAAAACATGGAACAGTGGAGAACCTTTCTCAGGAGTGGCCAAATTACCCCAAGAGCACAGCGACGACTCATCCAAGAGGTCACAAAAGATCCCACAACATTATTCAAAGAACTTTAGGCCTCACTTGCCTCAGTTAAGGTCAGTGTTCATGACTCCACCATAAGAAAGAGACTGGGCAAAAATGGTCTGCATGGCAGAATTCCAAGACGAAAACCGCTGCTGAGCAATAAGAACATAAAGGCTTGTCTCAGATTTGCCAGAAAACATCTTGATGTTACCCAAGACTTTTGGGAAAATACTCTGTGGATTGACGAGACAAAAGTTGAACTTTTTGGAAGGTGTTTCCCATTACGTCTAAAAGTAACACTGCATTTCAGAAAAAGAACAACATACCTACAGTACAATATGGTGGTGGCAGTGTTATAGTCTGGGGCTGTTTTGCTGATTCAGGACCTAGAAAACTTGCTGTGATAAATGGAACCATAAATTCAGCTTTTTCCAAAAAAATCCTGGAATTTGGACAATGATCCAAAACACACCAGCAAGTCCACCTCTGATTGGCTGAAGAAAAACAAAATGAACTCTTTAAAGTGGCCTAGTCAAAGGCCTGACCTGATTCCTATTGAGATGCTGTGGCATGACCTTAAAAAGGCGGTTCATGCTCGAAAACCCTCCAATGTGGCTAAATTACAACAATTCTGCAGAGATGAGTGACCAAGATTCCTCCACAGCGCTGTAACAGACTCATTGCAAGTTATCGCAAACGCGTGATTGCAGTTGTTGCTGCTAAGGGCGACCCAACCAGTTATTAGGTTTAACTGCCAAATGTTTGCGGACACCTGGTCTTAAGCATGGTCATGTATTTTTTGAGCATCATATTCCACATTTAGTCCCCATTTGCTCTTATAATCGCCTCCACTGTTCTGGAAGATGTTCCACCTGATTTTAGTGTGCTTGTGGACATTTGTGTTCATCAGCCACAAGGGTGCTGGTAAAGTCAGCTATTGATGTAGGTGAGGAGGCCTGTGGTGCATTCAGCGTTCAAATTCATCCCAAAGGTGTTCAATATGCTTGAGATCAGAGCTCTATAGCAGGCCACAGGGGCATTGCCATGCTGGAACAGGTTTTTTCATGTTTTGTAATCTGAAAATCGGAGTTTAGACTTAAACCGCCTAGGATAGATCATGATTATGCCATTTGAGGCACAACTTTAATTTGTTCACTTCACTGACTTTATGGCACTACACTTGCCCCAATTATTTATGGTGGTACTGCTTAATTCTTATTAGATTTTTCGAAATCCCATGCACCAAATGAACACACAATGCATGCGACAGCCATCTTGATTACAGTAGATTAAAACAAGCATAAACCCTGTGTAAAGAGTCATCAATTATTGATTTGTCACACCTGTGTTGCTCTTCGCTGGGTTCCCGCTCATCCTGGGTATCGTTCATTCCTTTTTTGTGCCCACAAAACAAGCATCTAATTAGAAAGCAGTACAGTTTAGACTCCCTGGGGCTTTAAATCTATGATGAATGAATGCAAGGTTTATTTCCCTCTTTGCAAAGATTTTTCATTACAATAGTAGTGGAAACAGTAGGCAACTGCAACAAAACGCAGCGGGGGCCTTGTTATATTTTGCTGTAATGTTAAATCGCCCAGCCCCGATGCAGGTATTTATTTTTTCAAAACGTTTCCTTTTTTGAAAACCGATTAGGACTTAAACAGATTCCGGATCACCATTGTGGCGTAAATCACTCACGATCATCAAACCTGGTTGGAGTGTTTGTATAAACGAAATGGCAACCACTTGGTCAAGGTCGACGTTCAGAGACTTCAGTGGAACTATTTTAATTAATATGTAATGTGTAAGACTCTTACACAGCAGTATGATCTGAATAATCATCAGTTGCCTTTAATGGAAGGTGAAAAATGTAAAAGAAGTCGAGGGCACACGATCTATCCACAGACTTGTAATGAGCTAAATAAATTCATTCTGACACCAGAATAAAATCAGTTTCAGATCGACATCAATGATCAACTGTTTATGTTTCTTACCTCATCGTATTTGCTTCTGCTGCCGCCTCATCGGCATCCATTTGTAGGTCTTTTTGTGAACGAGATCGCCAATAGCAACAGTGCCGCTACTTTTCCCGCCTTTTTTTTTTTTTACCACCTTTGCTACGTGAATCAGAAAAGCGTGTGATTTTAGATTTTTCGTAATTAAGTCACACCGATCCAACAGCCGGTATCCAGTATTCATTTACCTGTTACTGTATATCCGTGGGTTTCAGGTGACGCTTTGCTTCGAAACACACTCCAGAGAAATTAGAAAAGTTGTATAGGAGAGAAATGTGTATTATGAAAAGAACAAGTTTTAGTCCCATTTCAGGGAAAGTACAAATGGATCAGGGTCTGTTTATTGGCCTGGTCAAAGTAATTTGATTTCAGCTCTAATATGGCAACCGCAGCAGAAAAGTCATGTGACACCGCTGAGATTGGCATTCGCAGCATTTAAACAACCCGAAGTGAATCCTTCGCTTCCTCGTTTGCATTTTCTATGACAGGAATGAATTGCTCTCTTCTTTCTTGCATCATGGTTGCATGAAGAGTTCAGGCAGACTGACCAATGACCACCGTGTGCAGAACAGCCACTTTCTATTCAGTTCTCAAAGTCTGTTTTGATCAAATCTGATAAGTAGAGCTAAATTTAAACAAGTTATGAAAATTCTACCTTTGTCTTCTCTTTGGCGTGCAAAACCCACACCGATTCTGTTCATCATTCTGTCGTGTATCTCTTTTTAACCTTTTTATTTTGAGGATTCTCGGGTGCTCGGTGAATATTTGGTCTCACCTTTTCCAAGAAAGTTGCATGTGCTGCTTTAGATTTGTCCAAAATAAGCAACGTTGGAGAGTGCAGTTCTCTACAAGTGACAGGCTTCATCTTGGGAACAAACATGCTGTCTGCAGTGGTGGATATTTAGAAGCTTGGGAACTGGAGACACGACTTTCTAGGCTTTATTATTTATTTATTATTTATTCATATGTACCCAGGAGGGTTGCATTTTTAGTTTTTTTTTTTTTTTGCCTTTTAAAATTGAAAACCACCCCAAAAAAAAAATGTGCAAAACATTAAGTTCTGAATGAGCCATGATATAATACGGTGGTGTGGTGCATCTCTGCACGTTGTTCCAGACTCCTGCACACTCCACACCACCCAGTCGGATCAATTAACGGATGGCGCGCGACCTTTTCAGCCCGAAGAACACGCAGCTAGAAAATGCTGAGAAAACCGAAGCAAAATAAAGCGCAACATGAAGCTGCCGTGGAACTCATTGAGAAAACAGCGAGTACGAAATAGACACTGGTCCAACTCTCCTTTACATGTGATGCATGTCTGCTAAGAACTTGTTGAGGTCTTGTCAAATACAACGTGGATGCTTTCCAGGGAAACTCTGACTGTTGGTTGCTAGCTAACTAGATCTCTATTGGGGATTCCATTGTAGATTTCCAGGCAGCCGAAAGACGGGCTGCATTTTTATTTGCCCAGTGGGTTTTGCTAATGGATTTATGACTTGTTTTTGCCTGTGTAGATGCCTCTTCCTCAGCATAAGATTGAAGTGGCTGTAACGATATGGAATGTGTTGAATAGGGCAAAAAAAAATTTCATGTCTAGTCATTTTGTTTAGTTTTTTTTAATAGTGCATTTATGCTGTCCTCTTGATGTTTCTTCATTTACCTTGACATGCTACTACTCTCACTGATTTTCTTCTGACTTTTTTCGCTGGATCACCTCGTAGTCCGTGTTTGTTTTCAGCCTCTGACTTCAGATCGGCCCTTCAGCACTTGCGGAGCTGCCACCTGCAATGGCCAATCCGCAACAAATCCTGCCGTTCCCTCACATCCGTGTTCCCAATCAACGTAACACGTTTAGAGATTTAAGATCGCATGCACACCTCCTTTTGGATAGATGAGTTGACTTACCGCTCGGGTCCCTGCGGAGCTCCAGCCAGCTGCCCACGGATCTCTGTTCCAGACACAGATTTTCCGTTTGCCAAATTTGAGATTCACAGCTGTGTGGGGCAGGAGAAAAACTGTGAATGGATGTATGAAAGTTTAATGACGCGACACCCTCTGTGGACTTTTTTCCTCTCGGGCTGCAGCATGGCATGGATCGGAATATTAAAACCGCGTCCAGGAACAGCGAGGCCAAAGGAGAAAAGCACGGAAGTGAGGACTTGTGTGGTCGTGAAAGATATATTGCTGTAACTGTGTTTTTAGTTCAATTGGCTGGGCTTGTAATGCTCCAAGCCGACCATCCTGGTTTAGCTGCACTACCGTAAAAAAAAAAGAAATAAAAAAAAGATAGAGGGGAGTTTGAAGAATTGTTAGTTTGCTTTATCTTGTGTGGCTGCTGAATTGAAAATAGCTTGAAAGCCCGGTTCTAACTTTTGGGTCAAAGGGCAAAAACTGGTAATAAATAGCACAGAGTAGCATTGGACTAAAAGCCCCTTTCAGATAACAGGGTGCATGTCTACCGAGTGACCACGTTAGACCGTTAGCATTGTGTTCGAAAAGAAGCACAAAATCGTCACGTTCTAACCAGTCCATTCCGGAGATTCAGAAACTTTTGGATTCGCATGTTTAATCCAACGATTTATTTATTGCAACTCTTTTCACAAGGCAGAAATGACCTTTTTGTGATTTATAGCTGTGGTATCATGCAATTTTTTTTTTCTCTCTCTCTTAACATATAAAACCCCGTCGCATAAAACCCCTCTATAATCGTGCTGTTTACGAGTTTGAAATCAACCATGAGAATCCACACCCAATCTTGTTATAATACTCGTTCCCATTCGTCCTGTGGTGTAATTATTCCATCCGACTGTTCCATACATTAATCTTTATCCGAGCGTGTTCAGGATGCATAAACGGTAAACACTAATTAGCCTTTTGGAGCGCCGAATTAATATTCCAAACTGATCCGCGGCAGCGTAAAAAGTTATGCCTTCAGTCTTAAATGCCTCTAGGCATGAGCAGATGGCTCATGTAGAAAACAGATCATTTTCTTTTTTAACGCTAAAGATTTTTTTTTTTATTGGTGATTTATGCACACCGGCATGGTGACACTGCAACGTGTAGTCTGGTAATGTTTTTGAAGAAAATCTATCCTCTTTGCGGTTACAGATGTTTGTTTGTTTTTTTCTTCTTCTTCTTAATGTGGTGCTTCCATGTTGATCCCAGGGGTTGGTAATTAAAATAGCATAAATGTTCAAATTCATTGACCCGCTGGACAACTGAACGCTCCAGTGTGCTACCTGAGCCAGCGTTTAGACTAATGATCAGACTTGCTCGTTATGTTCATTAACGCTAATGCTTAGACTCTTCGTTTAAAATTTTTAAAAAAGGATCCGTGTTCCTTAAAGGGTCGTGGAGTGTCACTGTAGCATAATCATATTTTATCCAAAACTATATTTTGTATGTAGGAACAGTTCTTAGGATTATTGCCTCCATGTTGTGGTTTCCGTGTGAAGAAACTCCATGTCCACATGGTTTTCATTTGAAAATGCAGCTTTTGCGTCGCCGACGTGTTTGTAGTCAGTGCCTCAAAGAGCCAAAACGAGTAAATAAACACCAGGAGGAAATTATGAAGGTCAGATTCAGACGAAATGTTGCCGTTTCGACAACCCTGCACAAATCCTGCACGAATCGGAGAAAAGTGCTTGACACTTCAAAAAGAAGACTTCAGGACACATTCCAGAAGTGGCAGGAACGCTGGGAGCATCGTATTGCTGTGCAAGGAGACTATTTTGATGTAGATAGATGAAGTACTTTCTTTTCTCAAAACTTTTTGATGCCACTCCGTATCTCTGTAAAGCTGCTTTGGGGCAGTAAAAAGTGGCATACAAATAAAAACGAATCGTAATGACTTGAATAGTCGTTCTGATCTGAAGCTCAGGTTCAAATCCCGGCCCCGCCGAGCTCGTAATCCTTGAGCAAGGCCCTTAACCCGTCGACTGCTCAGTTGTTTAAATGAGATAATCATCAGTCACTCTCAGGCTACGGGCATCCGACAGAGTGCCATAAATGTAAATGGGTCTAATTCAAGACATCTTCAAAAACAATTAAGTCCTAAATAAGCCTCTGTGTGTTAATTGTGTGGAGGTACTTGACCTAACCCGGTTTGTTTTTCTCCTTTCGTCACAGCATCGACAAGGTGTCCAAGGTGGCCTCTCCGGTCCTCGTGATTCACGGCACGGAGGACGAGGTGATCGATTTCTCGCACGGCCTCGCCATCTACGAGCGATGCCCGCGCGCCGTGGAGCCGCTGTGGGTGGAGGGCGCGGGGCACAACGACATCGAGCTGTACGCGCAGTACCTGGAGAGGCTCAAGCAGTTCATCTCTTTCGAGCTGGCTACCTCTTGAAAGCACACCGCAGCACACTGTACAACATCACGGCACACACTGCGATGAGCTCCTCTCGGCTCTTTCCACACTGAGCCGAGGATCAGCGTCAAGGATTTGCACTTGCTGACACAAATTCTGGACTATTCGTGGTTTTTTTTTTTTTTTTTTTTTAAGTGTATATGGCGGTATTAGGGAGCGGGGCATTTCCATTTCTGCGTAATGGAAAAGCCTTTTATTGATTTGTGTTGTTTTTAATAATTATTGATTCTTTTCTACTGAATGAAGAAAACTTTAAAGTGCACCACATACTTTATATATTTAGTTTTTTTTTTATTTGTGAAGCTGATATTAACTTTTTTTTTCTTGTCTGTGTGTGTAAATACCCAGCAGGGGTAAGTCAGTGGATGCACTTTAATTGTGCGATGTTTGGGTGACCAATTTTTCTTTTCTTTTTTTTATCATTTCTAGGCATTCCATTGGTCAAGTTAGATTTTCTTGACTAAGGCGAAAGATAATTTGCTCGTGTGTGTGTGTGTGTGTGTGTGTGTGTGTGTGTGTGTGTGTGTGTGTGTGTGTGTGTGTGTGTGTGTGTGTGTGTGTGTGTGTGTGTGTGTGTGTGTGTGTGTGTGTGTGTGTGTGTGTGTGTGTGTGTGTGTGTTTTTTTTTTTTTTTTTTTTTTAAAGCAAGCCAGTAAGTGAAGGAATACTACCACTGAAAACGCATCAATGTCACATGACTGATCGAACCACTACATTGTTTCTGGCTCTGGAGCATGGTGCTGTGTGTTACTACAGTAGTCAGGGCATTGTTTTGTGCATACACACTACATAAATAAGGTTGTTCATATATGGGAAAATCTCGGTCTCCATTTCTGCGCCAGTGCCACAGTAAGCCTTACGCTCTCGGACATTTATGCCGTCTATCATTTCTCGGGAGCCGGCTTTTCTCAAGGTTTATTACTAGCTGCTACTCTTCCGATGAGAAAAATAAAATCACTGTGAGACTGGACTGGCAAAACAATAAGGGTACAAAAAAACTCACCCGCCCCAAATTTTTGCAGCTGCTTCCTCATTCTTGATATCATCTACTGACCCGAATGGACTCTAACCCTGAACACGGAGACATGATAACACTAAAATGCTTCAAGTGCTTATATTTCAGTGCTAGCTTTGCAAATGTTAATGTATTCAGGGGTAGCACTAGACACTAGAAGATACAATGGTTTAATTAACAAGAAGGAACTCGGTTTATTCAAAGTAGCTGCAATTAATGTGTTGCAACTTTTGAAGGGTATTTTGAATTAAATTTTTTTTTTTTTTTTTGAGCAAATGGGCTGAACTTATCCGTCTGTCATCTGTGTATTGCTGTAAGATAACACTGCAGTGGCAGATACACGTGGTACAGGACATTATCGTGTTTCTCCACATGTCCTGAACCAAGTATGAAGCTTTTTTTTTTTCCTTTATCCTCAGTGGAGGGTTTTGGGATTTTTCATTTTTTTTTGGGGGGGGGGCTACGGAGACCACTCTCTAAGGAATCCACTGAACCCAGCCCTAACTGAGCCCCGCTCTTGCTTTTGATACCGTTTTTAAACAACGTTTTTCCAGTACTTATTAATATTATCTTTACACCTCTTTTAATGCTGGTTTGTAAGATAATCGTACTGTACACATCATCTCTCCCGTCGATAGATACATTAAAACGGGAAATTGTATTTAGTCTTTTTAATGATTTTGACACTGGAATCGCTGAATGCAAGTATAATGCCAGAAAAAATAGTTGGTACAAAATGTGCTAGTGTAAATTTTTTTTTTTTCCCTTAGATGAAATGAAAAAAAGCCTTAAATGTGCTGCGAGACAGATTTATTACTCACTTGATGTTGGCTGTTGCCTCAGAGCAACTCACTGGATGTTGTATTGCTATATAATGGAATAAAGGATGCATGGAATATTGAACATAGTTTTTTTTTTTTTTTTCTTTTTATGAAGTTTACTTATGATCTGTTTTTGCTCTTCACTTTAAGGCTGTTTTAAAGTCGGGTTCATAAATATCTGGATACATCTCTCTCCCATTATTTTATAGCCGTCTTCCACACTATATACAAGTTGAAATTAAATTGGACTTGAAAGTCTGCACTTTGAGAGACTTTGTCTCGATTATGTAAGGGTATATTTGTCCAAATCGGTCAGAAGTGTTGGAACTACTTCACTTGATTATAAGATTCATATTACATTTCACATTTAGTCCCCATTTGCTGTTATAATAATAACCACTCCACTCTTTGTAGCCCAATCTAGATTTCCATTCCAACCAGATGCTCATGGAGCTGGCTTTGTGCACAGGGACATGGTCATGTTGGAGCAGGTTTGGGTCTCCTAGTTCAAGTGAAGGGAAAATCTAATGCCACAGAATCCAAAGATCCTATACAACTGTGTGCTGCAAACTTTGTAGTAGCAATTTGAGGAAGAACCACGTACAGTTGGAAAAATCAGGTTCCCAGTACTATTATCCATATAGTGTGTGTCTCTTTGGTTACATGTGTGACTGATTGAAGTCTGGAACTAATGACTGCATTTTTTTCCCCTGCTGTTTCTCTACCATTGCTTTACTGCAGATGTCTACAATTCCAGAGTGTTTTGCCTTCAAGTGAAATTCAGCCACAGTTAATTTCAGGTCATGCTATTGCCTTGGCCATTGCAGAACATTTTACTTTTGGAATCATTCTTCTGGTCACTGTCTTCACTTTAAAAAAAAAAAAAAAAAAAAAAAAAAAGAAAAATTAAAACCATTCAGTTTTGAAGAATTTGGCTAAATCTGAGTAGATAATGCAGCCTTATGCGCTTAAAAAAAAATCACCCTGCTGCTTTCCAGCAATCACATCATCAGTATGAACAAGGGAGCTAGTTCTATTGGCAGACATATTAGCTCATGGCATAAGATATCATTATGCTTTGGATTAAGAGTAGTTCCTTTCTTTCTTCCTGTTCTTTTCATCATTCTGGTACATGTTTTTGCTTGTATTATCAGTATACAGGATGATGTTCCAGAACATTATGGGCTTTTTTTTTAGGTTTTGGCCAAATTCTAATAATTTTAAAAGCTTTACCCTAGATTCAACAATATCTCCATTTATTCTGGTGGTCTTTTCGTCATTGTTGACTTTTACAGGCAACAGTGGGGCAGATCAACAAGTAAGTGTAACCAAATTTTATTTTATTTTTTTTTATCTTCAGGAACTTGGTGTCCTTCTTGTATGTACTAAACAATTGTCAACTATCTTTACGATGTGTTCGAATTCCGCTTGAATCCAACCCTAGACATTTGATCTGCTTACTTGTAATTGAAATAATGAGAAGATAACATTAACCTTATTATGTAACTGCTGAACAGCACATTTTCCAATCCATGTTTACTACCTTGGAATGGGGAAAATCTAGAAATTGGTGTAAATTTGACACCATTCAGCTGATTTGGTTGTAAATACCCTTTATGCATTTTTATTTCATTTTAATTCCTATACACTTGTAGACATGAAAATTATTTAACTTTCAATTAAAATCTTTTATAGGTAAAAACCTGAAATAGAAACAAATTTGAATTTGTTGCCCTCAGGTCTATTATATCAGACTTGCTTGAGAGGCTTTTGTATTGCCAGATTTGTGCCCAATGACGTAGATTACAAAAAATAGTAGTAGTTTTTATTTATATTTTTGTGCTTTTCACACACTCAAGGTCATTTTTTTTTTTTTTCTCTCTCTCTTTCAAAACCAAAGCAAAAATGAACATTTCGAAGCTCTGTGACCTTGAAACTCCATTTTCTCGTAGCATTTGTCTGAAAACTGTTATTTTACATAATGCTGGCAGAGACAAAGGCAGCACTTATCTGGTAGCTCAAGATTGGGGGCCAAAATCAAGCCACAAGGGGCCTGAAAGTGCTTGTTAAAACGAGTCATTTATGTTGTCCGCACAGTGCGTTTCTCTTTAACACTATAGCTGCTCTTCCTCTCGCTCTCACTCCGAGAAAGGTGTTGTTCTGCCGAGCACTCAACATTAATCACTCCTGTCCAAACCACCCGGAGTGGCCTGTTGATTAGTTACTGGTTCACATAAGGGTCAGGGGGACAATAGAAGGTTGGGCTCTGTGCCATAAGTGCTGCCAGGGTTTGAGCCAAAGTCATGTCCTAGACACTAAAATGCCAGAATTAGAAGGTACGAGGATGGTTAATGGAGAGAGAGAGAGGGAGGAAAAAAAAAAAATCTGGACTCTGTGATTACTGGCTTTGACATGGACCAAAAAGATAGGGTGGGTTCAATGTTATGTGTTTAGAATACATTTTTTTAAAACCTATTCCTTGGATTTGAAAAGCCACATCAAAGTAATAAAACTCTGAAGAATAAAATTCTTTTCACATTCACTTATTGCCAAAAGTCTTCGGACACCTGGTCATAAGTATGGTATCTGCTTTTTGAGCATCGCATCCCACATTTAGACCCCATTTGCTCTTATTCCGTCTACTCCTCTAGGAAGATGTTCCACTAGATTTTAAAGTGTGCTTGTGGACATTTGTGTTCATCAGCCACAGGAGTGTTAACTTACAACTGAGGTACAACAGAGTTGTGAGTGAGGAGCCCTGGGGTGCAGTCAGCGTTCCAATTCATCCCAAAAGTGTTCAGTTTGGTTGAGATCAGAACTCTATATCAAGCCACTCAAGATCTTTCTTTTCAAACTATGTAAACCAGATCATCATGGCGCTCACTTTGTGCACAGGGGCATTACCATTCTTTGGGTTTCAAGTTCAAGTAAATGCAAAATTTTATCTCATCCAGAGACATCCTATACAATTGTGTGCCTCGAGCTTTGTGCCAGCAGTTTGGAGAAGAACCAAATCTGGCAGGAAAGCTCAGGTGTCTCAATACTTTTGTCCATATAGTGTATCTTGACTTGAAGTTGAAGTTGGTGTGCAGGGTCATTTATGATACAATGCCCTTGGATTACATGGGGTTAAAGACCTTGCTCAAGGGCCCAACAGTCTAATCATGGTGGTACTTATCTGTAACCCAAAGACACATTGCCTTATGCAAATCAGTCAAGCAATCTTTCCCTTCTCTTGTGACCACACTCATTCTCTTATGGCACAATGTTGCTCAAAGCTTCAATTTGGATAATTGGGATTAGATTAGATTAGATTAGATTGATCAGAAGTAATGTTGCACATGTATGGAACAGGATTTTTTTTTTTTTACCGACAAAAAGGCAACAGTGGCTGTGTAGAATCACCTACAACCTACTGATGAAAGCACTGATGGAATTTGACAAACAATATGGTCATCTCTCAGTTCCCACAGCTAGCAAATAGAATGGATAAAGTCTTACACTTGCTTATGTCGAGACACCTGTAGCTAAAAATAGATGTTTAGCGTAGCGTAACCTGCTCAAAGAAAGATGCTTTTTGCCTTCTTCTACATACATGAGCTGAATGACTGATATAGTTGGCTGGAAAGCGATTGAAAACAAGTTGTGCAGCTGCATTTTGGATCATTTGCAAGGAAGGATTGCATTCAGGCGTAGAGGTAGAGTTGCACTAGTACAGTCTCAAAATGACAAGAGAATAAACAAACACCTGAGCAGCATGTGTGGATAAAAATGGTTGAATCCCTGTGATGTTGTAGAGAAGAAACTGACAAGAACTTGCCACATTAGCAGCATGTGAGGAAATGGGCAGTTGATTGTCCATGGTTACCCCATGGCTGCGAGCAGTGGCTGAGGGGGAGATAAGAGAGCTGTATAGAGATATCGTAAGATCCTGCCCTGTAGATGGCAATCACCTGGGATCATTTCTCATTATTTCTCTTGCCACAACCTACAACAAAAATGCAAACACTGCAGGTGAAATTCAACCTGATGGTTGAATCTGAACCTGTCATAAAACTGCAGTCATGCTATCACCTGAAAACCACAGATTACCTAGAAGTCCTGTTTCATAGGAGTCTGTTGTTCATGGGTATACAAAAATAATATGTTGTGCCAAGAGAAATTATGACTTCAACACTGCAGGCTAGAATTTTATTCGATGGTTGAGTAATAGCTGTTTGTATCCCCTAGTTTCCTCTCAGAGGTGCCTGTAGTCAAACGCATGATTCTGAAAATCTTGCAATTGTGTGCTATGGTTTGTAGGATTTATATTAATAAGCCACTCAGAGTTTACAGCAAAGCCATCACCCAGGTCCTCCTTTTTAAATAGGATGATGCACATCACCTAACAATGAGATAAGTTTAATCCTTCAACATGTTCATTCGCCATAATTACAAACAGGCTTGTAATGCATTTAATGCATACATTTCAGATATTTGATACCATAGACAAGCAAATTTAACAAATCCCACTAATTTTAATAAAAAGCAGTAGTTGCTGGTACTGTACTGACTTTCCTTTTTGCAGCACAATATTACTGAGCCGACACCTAATCAATTGATGCAACCCAAGATCATAGCTGTGCCTCCAGGGGCTTGTACAGTAGGCATGACTGCCATCTCTTTATGCACTTTCTTTTTTACCCTAATGCGCACAACATTTCACTTAATGTGTCTGAATCTGGACTCATAATCTGGACTCATCTGTCCATGTGACCCTGTTCCATTAGATTGCTCCACAGTCTGTTCTGGATGCTCCCTGGCAAATTAAAAGTATTTTTTCCCTTCAAGTCTCACTAATAAGTGGCTTTCTTGTGACCACAAAGTGGAAAAGTGAAAGTAAGAGCATTTCCACACACACAATGGCATAGGAACTATTAAACATAGGCATGAGTTCCACTGTCTAATTTTTATGATGTGACTTCACTAAGCGTTTTCAAGATTTTTTTTTTTCCGGCTACATTTCATCAGCAAACTTAACACTAAAGCGCTATCCTTCCAGGTTTTAATAAAGTGCTGAATGGTTCTTAACCAAATTGCAGTTCAGCAATCTCCTTGATTTCCTTTGCATGATGCAGGCCAATTATTTGCCCTTTCACAGTAATGTTTTTTCCGTCTTTTTCCAGACATGGTTGTTTAAAAATGAGTAGCTACACACTGCATCAGTTAGGGATAAAAGAATTTGTAATCACTGCAATAATAATTTAACCACACACACACACACACACACACAAACAGTGCTTGTCGATGTTCATTGAAAATTTTACCCTCGGCATGAATAACAGCTTTACACGTCCTTGCTAGCTGGACAGTTTGTTTCTTGAAACATTAGGCTGAAATACTGTGCCATCCCGCTTGTAAAACTTGCCAAAGGTCTTCTTAATAGTTGGATTTATTTTTGACCTTGTGTTCCAGTTCATCCCAGTGCAGTACAATAGGATTTAGGTGTGAAGACTGAGCAGGCAATTTCATAATACATAACACTTCAGCTGACTGTTTGCTCTCTAAATAACAGAGCTTGGGCGTATGCTTCAGCTCATCCTCTTGTTGTATGGTGATGTCTGTTCTATTGAGCGGCAGAATTATATGGTACTGAAGTATGGAATGGTAGCCATGTTGATTCAGTGTTACTTTTACCTGGAATAAGTGTCCAACCATCCCTGCTCCAAAACAACCCCTTCCACCTCCATGTTTGTCTATGGGAGTGAGGCAGTCTGTTAACATCTTCTCTCCTGTTTTCAGTCTTACATAAGTGCTTCTGTTAAAATTGTCAAATTTAGATAATCTATTCAGAGAACTTTCTTCTAGTCATTCACTGTCCAATTCTTAGTTGTTTTTCAATTTTATCTAGTTTGTTGCACATAAACAACAGCTATAGTATTAAAGCTATTAAATTAACCATATAAGACTAATTAGATGATTATATATAGAGAAAGCCCAGCATCCATTCTTGATGCATACCAATTGCACACACATTAAATAACTCTTTTATAGGGAAATTTATCATATACATTGATTCGTTTGCACTTCTTTATGTCAATGTGAACACAGAATGTTTCACGATCTATTGTGTACAGCTATCTGAAGAAACGTGTGATAATTGCCAATTTTCTGTCACTCATTGCTCATTCTTTCACACATAATTACAACTTTTTTATGCTCGCTTTTGATAAATGAAACCCCAAATTTATCTGAGTGCAGTTAGTCTAATGCCAATGTTAAAGAAAGTGACAAGGAGAAACAGGGCAGTCTCTGTGGAGTGGCTGTGAAATTGGACTGATTGTGATTCAGATCACCCTCTGTGATAGTTTCTTCTTTTAACTTGTAAATGGCAAGTTCAAGTATTAATTTATTTTTATAAAAATGAATAAAGGGAGACCATTTTGTAGTTCTCTGGTTCTTATGTTAGCAACTTGAGCACTAGTTTTACTTGGAGCTTCCTTGAATGTAATTGGAATTTTTTAGATAATGATGGCCCCTGGAGATCTGAGGCGATGTGGTCCACTTGCTGGGTGAGAAGTTGGTTGGAGAGACATTAACGAGACACATATAAAGATATATAAGGCTTGGGGTTCTTAATTATAAATATATGTGTATTTTAGGAGCACACACCCAGCACACTCGGCTCGACTGGTACCACCTTCTCTCAGGGTAAGAGGTAAGTATACTTCAAGGCTCTTCTCTGTTCTGGCACCAAGGTCGTGGAATGAACTCTCCCTGGATGTCCAAACAGCAGAGTCCCTGGCTATCTTCCAAGTGCTGGGTGAAGACCTACCTCTTCCTGAAACACTTAAACTAACACTAACAGTTTGTTTAGTTAAAAAAAAACTCTTAACAGACTTAAAGGCTCATTTAACTTAAGTTTGTAATCTAGTTTACCAGTGTAGATTTATTCATTGATAGAGACTCAAAGCACTTGTGTACGTCACTTTGGACAAGGGCGTCTGCTAAATGCTGCAAATGTGAATGGAATGTAATCGGCAGTACTGTGATTCATCAGTTAATGCTTTCTAAAGGAACACAGATACAAATGGGAATTTACTTTAGAAAACTTTACTGCCTGCCTTTTCTGCATTCCCAGAAAGGTTCAGTGGCCATCTGGTTGAGATTATAGATGTGTATCAGCACTTATGTGGGAGGTTTTCACTTGCTTGCAGGTGTGAGTGAGTTATAAAGCTTAGATTTAAGGAACAAGTTCATTAGCATGAACATGTGGCATCTCTTGGTAATTGACTGGTCAGGGACGTGATAAGTTTAACTAGCTTGTTTATAATTTGAGGAATGGAACCAGTTAAATGTGATAGAAGATACTTTAGGCAGGTACACATACAAATAATAACTGCACAAGCAGGATAAAAAAAAACAGTTTGTATATTTATACATTAAGAACTTTATTATGAACTCCAAGGCTGGCATTTGTCCCTCTAACTCCATTGCTCGAATATATATTATTCCTGGAAGCATAGTGGTTGGGTTCCCATGATCCAATATTGAATAAATGAAGAACGAAACAGCTACAGATTGAAACCGTGGCACTGTGTTACACCCCTATTGTGCATCAGCAGAACTTTCTGCCAGTACTTGTTCAGAGCAGTGGGTTATTTTCATCTTCGACCATTTTCTCTCAGCAATGCTGAGATTCATCCACAGTCTATGTAGAGCGCCAGAAAGCCAAAGGATTTGAAGTGTTTTGTGCATGCTCATCTGGATGTGCCTTATTTGGCGGTGGCTCTGCAGTTGAGGCGCTATGTAAGTGATCAGACGATTTTAGTAGAAATCCCAGGGCTGCCAGAGAAACACTGCAAGAGCATTGATCAAGGCCCTTAATCTCTAGCTGCTCAGCTGTACGAATGGACTGTGATCCTGTCTTGTTATAAAAAAATAAAAAAAAAAACATCTGGGAAATAAATTTGCAACATGTCCGTACAAAAATTGTATAGTTATTGCAGAGGTAGTAACATGGCCAGCTGATTTTTGTATGACTGCATTGCTGGATCATTTCTATGGAGCTTTTCCAAACTGCTGCAAGCTAATCGAGATGGAGATATTTAATTGGTCTGAGCCAAATGAGCCACTGATGAGTGAGTGACTTGTTTTTAGGCATTTGTTCTCAAAAAAAACAGACATTTTTGACAGCATGTTGTAGCTCTAAAATAAGACACAAGTTAAAATGCAATAAACAAAGCTTTCAGTGTGATAAAAGTAGACAGGTTTGCATAAACTGGAACAGAGTTCCAGTACAAACAGTCGAACAGTGTGTACACCGTGTTTGGAAGAACAATGCAAAAAAATCATGGCACCAATCAGACTTAACCAAGAGTTTGATATGTGTGCTGGAGCAGTTTGGGCTGTCTGAGTGTTTATGAATGAAATTCTTCATGAAGTGGAGCTTTAGCGCTTTTTAAAATTGATTTACATGAATGTATACTCGAACACTCTGTTTGTGTGTAACCAGACGTCTTGTAATATACTGCACCAACCGCTGCAATGTTATCATATTCCTGTTTGACTCTAAGAAAGGCAACAAATACTGGTCTAAATATACGTAAACATTCTTTGTGGGTTTTGAAGAGGCTGTCAAAAGTTTGGAAACACCTAGTCTTTAACTGATTTTAAGACATTTTCTTTTTGTTTATATGCAACAAACTAAATAAAAGACAAAAATACAGAAGAATTGGAGTGAATGACTAAAAGAAAGTTTGGTGAGTCCTAATTTAATATTTTTGGCTCTGACAGAAGAACTTGATGGAGATGGAGTACAGGAGAGATGTTAGCAGACTGCCTCACCCCCCAAATCAAACATGCAGGTAAAAAGCTTAATGGTTTGGGTTTGTTTTTGGAGCAGGGAGGGTTGGACAGGTGAAAGGATCACTGAACCATCATGTCTACCATTCTTTTCTTCAACACCATGCAATTTCCTCTGGACTGCAGCTAATTGAAGCCACCTTCACAATGCAACAAAAAAATGACATGAAGCACCTGATACGTCCAAACTCTGTAAGCGTTATTTAGAGTGCAAACAGTCAGCTTTAGTGTTATCTATCATTAAATGGCCTGCCCAGTCACCGCACCTAAATCCTATTTAACCTGTTTTGGGATGAACTGGATCAGAGACAAGGTCAGGAAAAAAACTCCAACTAGTGAAGATCATCTTTGGCAAGTGTTACAAGAGGTATAGCAAAATATTTCAGCTGAACTTTTGTAGAAACTAACTATCTGGATTCCAAGGGTGTGTAAAACTTTTATTCATGCTGAGGGATGTCATTCATACTGTTACATTATCTATTTTGTTGCATATAAACCAAAGAAATGTGTTTGTCTCTCAAAAACCATAAAAGACTAGACTGCCAAACACTATATATTTATATTTTAAGTCCCTTTCACAACAATTAGCACCTTTTTATGTGTGGAAATAGCAAAAACAGAATATTAATTGAATATGAATAATGTATAAGGCTTAAATATCTGTCTTTTTTTATTATTTTATTTTCCAGGTTTTCGGAGTCAATAACATCTGCCAATTTTGTTCTCTTTTAAAAGCTCCTCAGGAATCTGATGACTTGAAAGTAAGTTGATGTAAAGTACCTAATTATATATTTAGTCTAACAGCAATAGTGGTACTACATACTGAGAGCAATTATTATGCTGAAAAATTGTTTGCGACCATTTACGCTTGTTTGCACTTTTAAACTTTCCTTAGCGCTGTCAATCATTTTTAGGTGACACACTGTTATTTAAAAATAGTTAAAATAGCTTTAGATTTAAGGAAAAGCAAATACATTCTTCAGTTCCATTCTTTTTTTTGTATCGTGTTTGTACAGAGCTTTGTTTCATACAAACATTGAACTCAGGAGTACCAGTAGTTCAGGATGTACAACTAACTAACTAACTAACTGTCTGTCTGTCTGTGTGTCTGTCTATCCACAGTATCCACAGTCAGTTCTAGGACCCCTGCTCTTCACAATATACATGCTTCCGTTAGGAAATATTATTAAAATGCATGGAATTAGCTTCCATTGTTATGCTGATGATACCCAGCTATATATTTCATCCAAACCAGGCGATACAGCTCAATTAGTTCGCATAACTGAGTGTGTTGAAGAAATAAGAGATTGGATGACCCATAACTTTCTGTTATTAAATTATGATAAAACGGAGATTTTGCTCATCGGCCCAAAAAATAGTACACAGAAGCTCCAGCATCTCAGCCTGCATTTGGACGGTTGTTCTGTAACTACTAGTTCAACGGTAAAAGACCTGGGAGTTATTTTAGACAGCAACTTATCTTTTAAAAATCACATCAATCAAGTTACAAAAACAGCCTTCTTTCACCTTAGAAATATTTCTAAGCTAAGAAATGTTATGTTATGTAATTATCTATATCTGATGCAGAGAAGCTCGTCCATGCGTTCATGACCTCTAGAATAGACTACTGTAATGCATTACTAGGTGGATGTCCTGCATTATTAATAAACAAGCTTCAGTTAGTTCAGAATGCCGCAGCAAGTGTTCTTACTAGGTCAAGAAAATACGATCATATAACCCCGATCTTATCGTCCCTACATTGGCTTCCTGTTAAGTTTCGAATAGACTACAAACTACTGCTACTCACTTATAAAGCACTAAATGGTTTGGCTCCCATGTATCTATCCAGTCGTTTAACACGCTACAATCCGTCACGCTCCCTGAGATCTCAAAACTCTGGGCTTCTAGTAGTTCCTAGAATAGCAAAGTCCACTAAAGGTGGTAGAGCATTTTCACATTTAGCTCCTAAACTCTGGAATAGTCTTCCTGACAGTGTTCGGGGTTCAGATACACTCTCCCAGTTTAAGTGCAGATTAAAAACATATCTTTTTAGCAAAGCCTACACATAACACACATCACACACATCACATCACATGTTGTCTTTTGCACTGTTTGCACCAGCTGCACACATGCACTTTATGTGGCGAGGATCTTAGTTCTCGGCCCTGTGTTCTTCTGTTCTGTACTGTTTGTTTTATGTTGTTCTATGTAGCACCTGGGTTCAGGAGGAACGTTGTTTCATTTCACTGTGTACTGCATCAGCTATATATGGTTGAAATGACAATAAAAGCTTCTTGACTTGACCTGACTTGACATCACAAACTTGTGCTCCAGAATATATGATCACATGCACATTATCAACTTGTGCTGTTAATATCATGAACAGCAGCTACGCTAATTCCTCTCCACTGCTTCTCTTTCTCTCCCCATCCCGAGGCATCCTGAGGTTTGGCCAGCTCCAGTCACGTCCCACCTCGTGAAGATTATAGACCTATGGATGATCATGGAGAAGTAGATGCCGAGTGTTTAAAGGCCCTGGCATGGAGAAGCTGATGCTGGATCTATGATGATCACAAATTGTTCTGTATTGTTGAAAGATTTATGATCAAACTCTTGATGTCACCCATATGAGGATGGGTTCCCCTTTGAGTCTGGTTCCTCTCAAGGTTTCTTCCTCATATCATCTAAGGGAGTTTTTCCTTGCCACTGTCGCCACGGCTGCTCATCAGGGACAAACGCACACCATTCACCTTCACTGTTGTTTTCTGTAAAGCTGCTTTGAGACAATGTCTGTTGTGGAAAGCGCTATACAAATAAACTTGACTTGACTTGACTTGACTTGAGTATCTCTCAAAAGTGAGTACACCCCTCACATTTCAAACCCACACATTATATGGTCTCAAGAGACAAAACTATAGAAATGAAACTTGGATATATTTTAGAGTAGTCAATGTGCAGCTTGTATAACAGTACAGATTTACTGTCCTCTGAAAATAACTTAACATACAGCCATTATTGTCTAAATAGCTGTCAAAAAAAGTAGGTACCCTCTAAGTAAACATGCCAAAACGATGTCCATAGTGTCAATATTTTGTGTGAGCATCATTATTTAGCACTGCCTTAACCCTCCTGTTCATAGACTTCACAAGAGCTGCACAGGTTGTTGCTGGGATCCTCTTCCACTCCTCCATAATGACATCACGGAGATGCTAAATATTAGACACATGGTACTCCACCTTTCACTTGAGGATGCCCCACAGGTGCTCAATAGGGTTCTGGTATGGATACATACTTGGCCACTCCACCACCTTCACCTTCAGCTTCCTCAGGAAGGCTGTTTTCATCTTGGCGGTGTGTTTGGGGTCGTTATAATGTTGAAAAACTGCAGTTCGCCCAGTTTTTAAAGGGAGGGCATCATGTTCTGCTTCCAAATATTGGAATCCATGATTTCCTCAATGAACCGCAGCTCCCCAGTACCAGCAGCACTCATGCAGCCTCAGAACATGATGCTACCACCATCATGCTTGACTGTAGGTAAGACACACTTGCTGGACACCATCTGAGCCAAACAAGTTTATCTTAGTCTCATCAGACAACAGGACATGGTTCCAGTAATGCATGCTCTTGGACAGGTTGTCTTCAGCAAACTGTTTGTGGGCTTTCTTGTTTTCTTTCTTCTTTAGAAGAGACTTCTCACTTGGATGACGGCCATGCAAACGGACTTGTTGCAGTGTGTGGCGTCTGGTCTGAGCACTGACAAGCAGACTTTCTTTTTGAAGCAGCTTCTGCACTTAACGCACAGCACGAGAACTCAACTTTGATCAACACTTCGGAGGCCTGTTCCTAGTGGAACAGTGGATCTATCTATCTATCTATCTATCTATCTATCTATCTATCTATCTATCTATCTATCTATCTATCTATCTATCTATCTATCTATCTATCTATCTATCTATCTATCTATCTATCTATCTATTAATCACAGAGTAAAGAGAAAACCTTACAAAATGTATTCATAAACTACAATTGTTATATCTTTGTGTTGAGGGGCATTATCAATGGAGTGGAAGACCTCAGTTGGCCTGCACAAAGTCCTGACAACTCTGCTGAACAACTTTGGGACGGACTGAAACACCGACTGTGCGCCATGCTTTCTGAACAGACATCAGTGCCTGATTTCTGGACCTCTTGTTGTTGAGTTGATGTTCTACATGTGCTCTAATCCTAGCAGTGTTGGCTGATCCGATAATGTTCTTAGCCATTCGATATTTACATTTACACCATTTAGAATTTTTTATATTTGCTTCTAGATTTAAACAGGATTTGGCCTTGCATAAGTATTTTCCCCCATTATTTTTTCCACATTTTCTCCAAACTAGAGCTGAAATTAACTTATTGGAAATGTCATAAATCTATAGAAAATGAAGCATATTATTAAAATGGAGTGAACAGAGGAAATTAAGATTTTGTAGCAAATTTCATATATATATATATATATATATATATATATATATATATATATATATATATATATATATATATATATATATATATATATATATATATTTTGGCAGACTGCTTTAAGGAATAAATTTGACAAAAAATATTGTACAAGGAGTTTTATAAATAACGTTAGAGTTTGCCTTAAAAAAGAAAAGTGTTAACTTCCATGTATTTTGAGATACCCTGTAGTTCATATCATGTTTAAATTTGGGATATTTTCTTTTATAACCAAACCCTGATTAAAAGTTGGATTAGTTGCCATTCTAACCAGGATTGATTGTTTCCCAAATCGGACAATTCTGTGTCAATTGTATGACATACAGTATAATCCCAATTGATTCCATTTTCATGTTGTAAATTCCAAGGAAGTGAATACTCATCAAAGCGACTGTATATCAAGGAAAATGTAAAAATGTTTATAAAGTTGTACTTGCTGTTAAAGTGTAACTTGGTAACAAAAGTGCATAACGGTGCATGTGGTGGAGGGAATGAGTGTGTGGCGCTCCCACTGGGAAGTGAGATATAAAATAATGAAATAGTGGCAGCCAAAAATGTCGGTGGTCTCAGTTCATGCTTCAGGCCCCACATTTTATGTTAGGGAACTCATCAAAATGCTTGGCGTATTGACTACTTTTTTTTTCCTACATGAAATTTCCTGTACTTGTTTACACCTTTAAATTTCGTGCCCCTTATATCTGGACTGTATGCTTGTCTCATATGCGCATTTTTATAAGATTCCTATCCAATACACTTAGTAACTGCATCTTTGCTTATTAACATACTCATTAATTTTAGCAAAGAAGTTGAAAGTCCTATACCTACCTAGAGAGAAACTTTCTTTTGTCTTTGTAGACTGAAGTGATGCTGCCATTATATTGGATATTTATTTTCAAAGCCTCTATAGAGAGCACACAGGGCAAATAAACAGGCTTCTAGTGTATGTCTTTTCTTCATTCTCATTCAGTTGTGAATTTTCTTTAAACAATGGCAAGGAGAACTAAAGCAAGGGTGCTACCTACTATTCTATGATGGACTAACACTAAAGAAAATGGAAGTTTTGCTGAAGATGCCCCAATGGAACATGATGCAAATCATTAAAAATAATGAAAAGTAAATAGCGAACAATGCCTTTCAGATGCATGTCAAAAGCAAGCAGTTGAATGATATTATAGCATAACATTGTTCTTACACAGAAACAACGTTTCCATAAATTGATCCAATTAGGTGCAGAAAAATTTGCAAAACAGGCTTTGCTTGCAGTGTGAATATTTTAAAGACACACTTTATACACAGGACCTACTTGCACATCACTTCCACATTAAATCCCCATTTGTTGTTATAGTATAATAACCTCCACTCTTCAGGACTGATGTTCCATAGATTTTAAAGTGTGATTGTGGAGATTTGTTCTAATTCAAGGGCATTAGTAAAGTCAGGTAGGATGAGGAGGTCCAGGGTGGTGTCAGTGTTTCAATTTATCCTAAAGGTGTTAGGATTGAGGTCAGAGCTCTGTAGCAAGCCACTCAGGATCTTCCACGCCAATGCATGAAAATTATATATATATATCTTCACGGAGCTGGCTTTGTGAGAGCGGCATTGTCATGATTGAACAAATTTGGGTCTCCTGGTTTAAGTGATGGGAATATTGAACGCTACTGCCTCCAAAGACATCCAATATAATTGCGTGCCCCAACTTTGCGGTAACAGTTTATGGAACTGTTCCTTGCATGTTAAATATGCATATTGTTTCTACTGAGAGGCCTCAAGTATCAGAAATAAAATATCTAAATATCTTATTAATTTCACAATTATTATGTGATGTAATACTTATATTGACTGCTCACTAAAAGCCCTATAATAATACTGGGAAGGACTTTCTTCTCACAGAACAACTTTAATTGTACTGTGAATATTCCTTTGCTTGTGCTTCATGAGTGCATCACATAATTGCTGCAGATTGCTCAGGTGCACATCCATGCTGTGAATCTGCCTCAGCCTCTACTGGAAGATGCTCTACTGGATAAAG
This sequence comes from Silurus aristotelis, assembly GCF_946808225.1. NCBI lineage: Eukaryota > Metazoa > Chordata > Actinopteri > Siluriformes > Siluridae > Silurus > Silurus aristotelis. The sequence goes on from NC_139586.1 coordinate 20,904,633, forward strand.
GTCTTATAACAGCGAATGCCATTGAAGTACACTGAACTCATTGTCGTGTTAATAGAGGACTATGTGACAGTACATTATGCTGGAAATGGGGATGGGTAAGATGTGTAATTTGCACGACGGGAAATCACGTGCCAATCAAATACCAAAGCCTTTCTGAGTATTGTTGCTGACCAGGTGGATCCTTTGATGGCTACAAAGAAAACATTCTCCAGACAATTACATTACCAGCAGCAGCCTGAACCTTTGACACAACACAGATTGGGTCCCTGGCCTCATGCTGTTGATGCTTAGTTCAAACCTTACCATCTGCATGCAGAAATTAAGATTCAGCAGATCCGCTGATGTTTTTTCAACTGTTCAGTTCCTGTCAGTGCACACTGAAGCCTTAGTTTTCTGTTCTTACGCTGACAGGAATAGAACTCAGTGTGATCATTCTCAAGGTTTGATGTGTCATGCCTTTCTAAGATGTTTTTTCGCTCACCGCAGTTCTTCAGCAGCAGGACAACTCTATCAGGTAAATTGCTACTTGAGCTCGCAGGATAAGTGGCAGTGAGTGCAAAAATGAAGCAATTTAATATGAAGCAAGTAAAGGGAAATAGACCGAATGGATGGAGCGTTTATTATTCGAATTTAGTTGATTTAAAAAGGATTAGAAAATAGCTTTTTTTTATTTTACAAGATAACTATTTACTCTTAGAAATGACATTCTAGTGCCATGGTTTGGACCCAAGATAATAATAATAAAAAAAACTTTCTTTTCGGCTTCTCCCGTTAGGGGTCGCCACAGCGGATCCTCCGCACGTTTGATTTGGCACATGTTTTACGCTGGATGCCCTTCCTAACGCAACCCTCCCCAATTTATCCGGGCTTGGGACCGGCACTAAGAGTGGCTGGGGATGGTTCCCTGACCGGGAATCGAACCCGGGTCGCAGCAGTGGGAGCGCTGCATCTTAACCACTAGACCACCAGGGGACCTACCCAAGATAATAATAATAAGAGTAGTAAAAAACCTTATTCAGTAACACTAACAGTAAGCAACATCACTGGCTCTATTTTAGAAAAGCCTATTAATAGATTGATTTATTAATTAATGTCAATTAATACAATTATTTGTTCAGTTTGAATGATAACAGCTCTGTAAAACTTGCTAATATATTTGGTTGCACCAAATGTATAACTAAATCCTATTTAACAGTTCAAATCATTCATTCATGGATGGATTATTTCCAATTATGGCTTAATACTAATTGACGGATGGACGCAGTTCTGCTGTAGCCCTTGCAGCACTGATAATTGATTATTCATGCAGGGGGATCAGTTGGGATTTGGCAGCCTGTTGTTTGGGCCTGTGAGTGTAAAAAAGTGTGAAAGAATACAGTCTTGTTTTTTAAACATGTATTTTTGTTTTTCAAACTGGCAAACACCATTATTTACCTCATTAAAGTTTTATGTAAGAATAATTGCTATTATTGATTTAACTTACTAGCTACTGAAGTTGTTTATTAGATACATTTTTAACTGCAAGCATAATAGCTGGATGGCTGGTCAAATGGCATTCAGCTACTTCTCAAATCTGTAAAACGTTTTTGCTGCAATAACTGAATTCACATTTGGCATGACTAAAAGAACATGGATAAAATGAATTATTGTGATAATTTTTCTTTATTTTCACCCTAATTTGCTAATTTACATCTACTAGTCTGATCTCACCTGTCATACAACACAACTGCAAGCTAATAAGGACTAGCTAGGAGTTGTTACACTCAGAGAAATCTGCCTTCTTTTACACAAATGAGCTCACCCGTCATTGGCAAGTTACATTGTGACTGACCTGGAAAAGAAAATATCCCATAGCTATGTTTTCGCAGAGATCTTGGCTAGGTGGGAGGTGTTTGGAAATGAGCTACAGCTGTAGACTATAAGATGATGATCAATTTAATGTTGGTGGGAATGCATAATATTCCTTATGGTATCACAGTACAACATTCTCAGATACATCGTGAAAGACACATCAATTATATAAAACCACAATCCAGGATATTCTAAAAAATTATAATTATAAATACTATCAAAAGGAAGATTCATCAAAGCCAAGGAGATTTATACTGATTAGGATTTTAAAAAATAATTTTGATCAGTAAAAATGCTGACCTGATTTTCTGTATAGGATGCTCACTCATTTCAGAAGCAAACAGACACACAAACAGAACATCCTTACACAAAAGTATATGCCATTTACAAGAAAGGGCAGAGCAGACTCTTTCTGCTGAGGAGACTAATGTCTTTTGGAGTGCAGTCAGCACTACTAAAGACATTTTTTTGACTCTGTGGTGGCCTCAGCCATCTTCTATGGTGTGGTCTTCTGATGCAGAAGCATCTCTACTGCAGACAGGAAGAGACTGGACAAGCTAATCAGGAAGGCCAGCTCAGTCCTGCAGATGCCCGTGGACACTGTACAGGAGATGGGAGAAAGGAGGATGGTGGCTAAACTTCATTGCTTTTAAGTTTCATCTCTGAGCAGCTTCTTCAGTTACCAGAGGTCTTTTTTCCCTGCTGCTATTAGACTGTACAATCAGAGCTGCTCCCAGTGAACCAGTCACCAAAATATACACAGTTAATACTGTTTTTAAACTTTGCAATAAAAAAAAGTGTGCAATAATAAAATATTAACTGCTATTTTGTTTCTTTTGTTTTTGTATTTATACACTGTACTGTATATATTTGTACTGTCTCTGCTTTATATTTGCACATTTGCTGCTGTAACATAGAAATCATTTTTTATCTTATCTTATCTTATCTTAATCAGTGTTGGCAAATCTCCACCTTGGGCTTGCCAGGAAATGCTTGTGTATATATATAAACGTATTTAGCAAAGCAGTGCATTGAGACCTATTTTAGATGAAGAAACAAACTTCTTATATGCCTATTGAAGTTTCTTCAAACTTCTTATTTCTACTTGAAATAATCTTGCTTCCAAGCTAATTCCATGTATTGGCAAGCAGACAAAAGTAGAATTAAGCATTCAAAGTCATTATTGCAACCTTGCACTGCTAATCCTGTGTCCAGCAGGAATAATCTGTAAAAATCCATTTGAACCAGATGAAATGGATCCAAGCTGGTAGTACAGCTGCTTTGTCCTGCACTTTGTCTGTTCATAACCATGCGCCATGAAGTATGAAACAATGAACTCAAAAAGTCAAGTCAAGTTTATTTGTATAGCGCTTTTCACAACAGACATTGTCTCAAAGCAGCTTTACACAAATCAACAGTTAAGGTGAATGGTGTGAATTTGTCCCTGATGAGCAAGCCGTCTGACTGTGGCAAGGAAAAACTCCCTTAGATGTTATGAGGAAGAAACCTTGAGAGGAACCAGACTCAAAAGGGGAACCCAGCCTCATTTGGGTGACATCAAGAGTTTGATCATAAATCTTTCAACAATACAGAACACTGGAGAGTGAGAACTAACATGAGCACTGGAGTATAAGATTATAAGTGATGTTCTTTCTGCAGTCTTATACAGTCTATATGGTTAGTAGCTCCTAGTTTTATAAGCTCAGCATTTGTGATCATCACAGATCCAGCATCAGCTTCTCCATGCCAGAGCCTTTAAACACTCCAGGAGGTCCAATGTCAAACTCCACACATGTAGCGGGATCCAAATGGCACTGGTACGTCTCTAGATGGTTTGGGATGTTTGCGAGTTTGGCATCTACTTCTTCAAAGGTCCGTAATCATCACGAGGTGGGAGGTGACTGGAGCTGGCCAAACCTCAGGGTGTCTCGGGATGGGGAGAGAAAGAGAAGCAGTGGAGAGGAATTAGCGTAGCTGCTGTTCATGATATTAACAGCACAAGTTGATAATGTGCATGTGATCAGATGTTCTGAAACACAAAGTTATGATATGTGATGTGTGTTATGTGTAGGCTTCGCTAAAAAGATATGTTTTTAATCTACACTTAAACTGGGTGAGTGTGTCTGAGCCCCGAACACTGTCAGGAAGACTATTCCAGAGTTTAGGAGCTAAATGTGAAAATGCTCTACCACCTTTAGTGGACTTTGCTATTCTAGGAACTACTAGAAGCCCAGAGTTTTGAGATCTCAGGGAGCGTGACGGATTGTAGCGTGTTAAAAGACTGGATAGACACATAGGAGCCAAACCATTTAGTGCTTTATAAGTGAGAAGTAATAGTTTGTAGTCTATTCGAAACTTAACAGGAAGCCAGTGTAGGGACGATAGGATTGGGGTTATGTGATCATATTTTCTTGACCTTGTGAGAACTCTGGCTGCTGCATTCTGGACTAACTGAAGCTTGTTTATTAATGATGCAGGACATCCACCTAGTAATGCATTACAGTAGTCTATTCTGGAGGTCATAAACGCATGGACGAGCTTCTCTGCATCGGATATAGACAACATGTTTCTTAACTTAGAAATATTTCTAAGGTGAAAGAAGGCTGTTTTTGTAACTTGGTTGATGTGATATTTGAAAGACAAGTTGCTGTCTAAAATAACTCCCAGGTCTTTTACCATTGAACTAGTGGTTACAGAACATCCGTCTAAATGCAAGTTGAGATGCTGGAGCTTCTGTATACTAGTTTTTGGGCCGATGAGCAAAATCTCAGTCTTATCAGAATTTAAAAGTAGAAAGTTATGGGTCATCCAATCTCTTATTTCCTTAACACACTCAGTTATCCGAGTTAATTGAGCTGTATCGCCTGGTTTAGATGAGATATATAGCTGAGTATCATCAGCATAACAATGGAAGCTAATTCCATGTCTTCTAATAATATTTCCTAACGGAAGCATGTATATTGTGAAGAGCAGGGGTCCTAGAACGCCATAATTTACTTGCATTAGCCTGGATAGCTCTCTATTTAAATCTACGAAATGGTAACGATCGGACAGGTAGGATTTAAACCAGCTTAATGCCTGTCCCTGAATGCCGATGTAATTTTGTAAGCGATCTAGGAGGAGATCATGGTCTATAGTGTCGAATGCAGCACTAAGATCCAGTAGAACCAACAGCGAGATGAAGCCTGGTCTGAAGCTAAAAACAGGTCATTAGTGATTTTAACTAGAGCAGTTTCTGTGCTATGAGGGGGCCTAAAACCTGACTGAAATTCTTCAAAGATATTGTTCTCTTGCAGGTAGGAACATAACTGGGCAGCGACAATCTTTTCTAAGATCTTAGACATAAATGGGAGATTTGAAATTGGTCTGTAATTCGATAGCGTGTTTGGATCCAGATAAAGTTTTTTTAACGAGGGGCTTAATAACTGCTAACTTGAGGGATTTAGGGACATGTCCTAACGATAGTGAAGAGTTAATAATATTCAGAAGAGGTTCACCAGTTGTATATAACACTTTCTTCAGTAATTTAGTAGGAATTGGATCTAACTGACATGTTGTCGATTTAGCTTTGGCAATAACATTATACAGCTCTTCCTGTCCTATACATGTAAAACAGTGGAGTTGTGGAGTTGAAGGTAACACTGTCTCAGGAGATGGTGTCAGAGGTTGAACTGCCACAATTGTTTTTCTAATGTTCTCTATTTTTTCAGTGAAGAAATTCATAAAGTCCTCACTACTAAACTGTGATGGAACACAATTTTCAGAGCCCTGATTTGTAGTTAGTTTAGCTACAGTACTGAAAAGGAACCTGGGATTGTTTTTGTTATTTTCTATGAGTTTGCTCAGGTGTTTAGCTCTAGCAGCTTTTAGCGCCTGTCTGAGCGTACTGTCTTTATACGCAATTCTAAATACCTCCAATTTAGTTTTCCTCCATTTTCTCTCCAGATTACGTGCTGTTCTCTTGAGGGCATGCATATGACTATTATCCCAAGGTGCAGGTGCTTGTTCTCTAACCTTTTTTAACCGGATGGGGGCAACGGTGTCTAATGTGCTAGTGAGGATAAGGTTTATGTTGTTAGTTATTTCATCAAGATTATTATCAGTTATGGGTTTAGTGAGAAATTGAGATAAATCAGGCAGGTTATTTGTGAATCTGTCCTTAGTGGTTGGAACAATAGTCCTACCAGGTCGATAACGTGGTGCAACATGGCTAATCTGCTCTACTGGTAGTGTGTACAGTATAAGGTAATGGTCTGTGATGTCATCACTCTGAGGTAAAATATCGATATCAGTGACGTCTGCTCCGTGGGATATTATTAAGTCTAGTGTGTGGTTAAAACGGTGAGTTGGTCTGGTGACGTTTTGTTTAACCCCAAAAGAGTTTAATTAGTCAACAAATGATAATCCTAAAGCATCGTTTACATCATCTACATGAATATTAAAATCTCCTACAAGCAGCACTTTATCAAAATTGATTAAGAGATCGGATAGAAAACTGTACACGGTTACCAGAGCGAGTTTTCTATGCATGTCTGAAAGTACAACTTTAAGAACGAGCACTTCAAATGATTTAAAGCTGAATCCTAATCTCTGACTAACATTAAGAGAGGCACTATAAATGGTTGCTACACCCCCCCCCCCCCCCACAACCAGTCTGACGGGGCTCATGCTTATAAACATATCCTGACGGTGTCGACTCGTTTAGACCCAGATAATCACCTGGTTTAATCCAGGTCTCAGTGAGACAGAGTGCATCGAAAAAGAAAAGAGGTGCATGGCCATGTTTTTTCGCTCAGAGCCTTGGGCACTGCTTTTGCCTTGTTAATGTCGGTGTCACTGTGTTCTTTTCTGGTTGAGAGCATAACATATAGGAGAATGTATCTTTGTCAAAAATGAGATGGGCTTTACCTAAACATTTCTTGTAAATATAAAACTTTCTGGTGGGCACCAAAATGGTTTGATTACACAAGAAACTCTGACCCCAATCTTTTTCTGTCCTACAAAAACACTCACCTTTGTGGTCAGTTGCTGTTAAACCTATTTTTTATAACTGCACTGGAGCAATCCAGCATAGAAATTGGAAGTAATGTAGTACTTTGTAAGCAGTAATGTTACACTCAGCCTCAGCATTTATAGAAATTAGAATTTTGTGTCATTTTGTCCAACAATGTTCTGTTACCTCTACAGTAATAATTCAAACAACTCATAAAGTCAACTTTGCTATACCATCCATATCTAGCTTATGGCATTACTTTTAATTTGTTTTGTACAATTATTTTAATGCTAGTGAACTATTGATTTCAAATAGGTGAGTAATACACATGAAATACAATATAGGCTGTGTTTTTATCTGCATCTGGTGAGACACAGCTTTTTGTAATTGGTATAAAGTTCTACATTAGATTTAAACTGCCCACTACTCATTACCCTAAAACCAGAAAATGGTCAGGGCTGAGGGCAAGACTGATGGAGTAATCATACAAGCAATCATACAAGAAAAACTGTTCCAGTTCACAAGACTTGAGACAGGGGCAGATGTTCCATTATCCCAACAGGCCAATAAAAATAAATGCATTGCCGAAGCATCAATGGAGTGGTTCAAAACCAAGACCCCCAGAAGATGAACATGTCAAAACCAGGAAGCCTAGACCTTAATCTGACTGATCTACAATGTCAGAAGGAACTGCAGCTGCAGTCAAAGGTGATTCTACCAAATACTGACCCCGGATGTTGATGACATATGCAATCACCACAAACGCCTGCTTCACTTGTTTGATTAACTATTGTGTCACGATAAGAATATTTTCCCCTTAAAATAAAGACATAAATAATATAATGTTAGAAATATTATTTAATTACAGGTGGTATTGTTACATAATGTGGAAAGTTCAATGGGGTGTATATAAAATGGACTGTAGGCCTATGAATGCACAGTGAAACAAGAATCCTGTTTATTTTGCTGTTCGAAAAATGTAGCAGAATAGCAAAGCTGTTAGCTTATATTTGATAAAAAATAGGTACAAAACCTTTTTATTGAATGAATGTTTTGGCTTTTAGGCTTGACCTTAGACACCGTCGACTTCAGTTCCTTGTCTTTAACAATGACCTGAAAAGAAAAGACTGCTGTTCGAAATTTCCAGATTCTGAGAACTGAATGTGGCTGAATGTTTAGTTCACTTTATTTAGGTCAAGTGCAGCCAGATCTTCATCACTGATTACAGATTTCTAGCTCTTATGTTACAGAGATTTTTGGAGATGCAGGAGCTGTACTTTTTGCAATTTATGTAAAAGACAACAGGAAGTTACAGAAAACTGTCCCAAACAAAAGGATTGTCAGCATTCAGAAAAGGACAATGTCACATTCAGAGAGTGACTGGAAATGTACACAAGAAGTCCTCAATTCTCACAGGATCAATTTTAGATCAATGTTGCTCTGCGAGTTGGAGGTGAGAATAAGACCTTCATAGATGAGGTTGTTGCTGTTTGCCTTTGTATTGGTAAATAGGTTTACTTGTTTTATATAAGTAACATAATCATTCAGAAATAAAACTGTATATTAATAATAGGAAATCTCTAACCCAGCCATTAGGGGGGCACAAGCCAGTGTACTCTTAGTGCCGGTCCCAAGCCCGGGTAAATGGGGAGGGTTGCGTTAGGAAGGGCATCCAGCGTAAAACATGTGCCAAATCAAATATGCGGATCACAAATGAGAATTTCATACCGGATCGGTCGAGGCCCGGGTTAACAACGACCGCCACAGGTATCGTTAGCCGACAGGGTACCGGTGGAAATTGGGCTACTGTTGGCCGAAGGAGGAGAAGGAGAGGAGGAAGGCGTCTACAGAGACGGCAGGAAAAGGAGCAGTGTAGGAGAGTAGAGGTTCGGGTTGGTACTTTAAATGTTGGTACTATGACGGGTAAAGGGAGAGAGATAGCTGATATGATGGAGAGGAGAAAGGTAGATGTGTTGTGTGTTCAGGAGACCAAGTGGAAAGGGAGTAAGGCCAGGAACATTGGAGGTGGGTTTAAACTGTTTTATCATGGTGTGGATGGGAAGAGAAATGGTGTAGGGGTGATTCTGAAGGAAGAGTACAGTAAGAGTGTAGTGGAGGTGAAGAGAGTTTCTGATAGGGTGATGATCGTGAAGGTGGAAGTTGAAGGGATGATGATAAATGTCATCAGTGCCTATGCTCCACAAGTTGGCTGTGAGATGGAGGAGAAGGAAAGATTCTGGAGTGAATTAGATGAAGTGGTAGATGGTGTACCTAGGAAAGAACGATTGGTGATTGGGGCAGACTTTAATGGGCATGTAGGTGAAGGGAACAGAGGTGATGAGGAGGTGATGGGTAGGTATGGTTTTAAGGAGAGGAATGTGGAAGGGCAGATGGTGGTAGATTTTGCTAAAAGGATGGAAATGGCAGTGGTGAACACGTATTTTAAGAAGAAGGAGGATCATAGGGTGACATATAAGAGTGGAGGAAGGTGCACACAGGTGGATTATCTTCTGTGTAGGAGATGCAACCTGAAGGAGATTGGAGACTGTAAGGTGTTGGCGGGGGACAGTGTAGCTAGACAGCATCGAATGGTGGTCTGTAGGATGGTTTTGGAGGCGAAGAAGAAGAGGAGGAAAGTAAGGTTTGAAAGAAGAATAAGATGGTGGAAACTGAAGGAGGAAGAGTGTAGTGTGAGGTTCAGGGAAGAGGTCAGACAGGGGCTTGGTGGTGGTGAAGAGGTGCCGGATGATTGGGCAACTACCGCAGGAGTGATGAGGGAGGCAGCTAGAAAAGTACTTGGTGTGACATCTGGAAATAGAAAGCAAGACAAGGAGACGTGGTGGTGGAATGAGGAAGTGCAGGAGAGCATTAGGGGAAAGAGATTGGCAAAACAGAAGTGGGATCGACAGAGTGATGAGAAAAGTAGGCAGGAGTACAAGGAGATGCGGCAGCAGGTTAAAAGGGATGTGGCGAAAGCCAAGGAAAAGGCATATGAGGAACTGTATAAGAGGTTGGACACTAAGGAAGGAGAAAAGGATTTATACCGATTGGCCAAGCAGAGGGACCGAGCTGGGAAGGATGTACTGCAAGTTAGAGCAATAAAGGATGGAGAGGGAAATGTGTTGACTAGTGAGGAGAGTGTGTTGAGAAGATGGAGGGAGTATTTTGAGCAGCTGATGAATGAGGAAAATCAGAGAGAGAGAAGGTTGGAGGATGTGGAGTTGGTGAAGCAGGATGTAGATAGGATTAGTAAGGAGGAAGTGAGAGCAGCGATTAAGAGGATGAAGAATGGAAAGTCGGTTGGACCAGATGACATACCGGTAGAAGCGTGGAGATGTTTAGGAGAGATGGCAGTGGAGTTTTTAACCAGATTGTTTAACAGGATTCTGGAAGGGGAGAGGATGCCTGAGGAATGGAGAAGGAGTGTGCTGGTACCGATCTTTAAGCATAAGGGAGATGTGCAAACCTGCAGTAACTACAGGGGAATTAAGTTGATCAGTCACACCATGAAGTTATGGGAAAGAGTAGTGGAAGCCAGGCTGAGAGAAGAGGTGACCATCTGTGAGCAACAGTATGGTTTCATGCCGAGGAAGAGCACCACAGATGCCTTATTTGCTTTGAGGATGTTGATGGAGAAGTATAGAGAAGGACAGAAGGAGCTGCATTGTGTATTTGTGGATTTAGAGAAAGCGTACGACAGGGTGCCGAGAGAGGAGTTGTGGTATTGTATGAGGAAGTCAGGTGTGTCAGAGAAGTATTTGAGGGTGGTGCAGGACATGTATGAGGACAGTGTGACGGCAGTAAAGTGTGCAGTAGGTACGACAGACTGGTTCAGGGTGAAGGTTGGACTACATCAAGGATCGGCCCTGAGCCCTTTCCTGTTTGCAGTGGTGATGGACAGGTTGACGGACGAGGTCAGACAGGAGTCTCCCTGGACTATGATGTTTGCAGATGATATTGTGATTTGTGGTGAGAGTAGAGAGCAGGTTGAGAAGAGCCTGGAGAGGTGGAGATATGCGCTTGAGAGAAGGGGAATGAAAGTCAGTAGGAGTAAGACAGAGTACATGTGTGTGAATGAGAGGGAGGGCAGTGGAGTGATGCGGTTGCAGGGTGAAAAGGTGAAGAAGGTGGAGGAGTTCAGGTACCTGGGGTCAACAGTGCAAAGTAATGGAGAGTGTGTTAGGGAAGTAAAGAAAAGAGTGCAGGCAGGGTGGAGTGGGTGGAGAAGAGTGACAGGAGTGATTTGTGATAGAAGAGTATCTGCAAGAATGAAAGGGAAAGTTTATAGGACTGTGGTGAGACCTGCGATGTTGTATGGATTAGAGACAGTGGCATTGAGTAAAAGACAGGAGGTGGAGCTGGAGGTAGCAGAGCTGAAGATGTTGAGGTTTTCGTTGGGAGTGACGAGGATGGACAAGATTAGAAATGAGTTTATTAGAGGGACAGCACATGTAGGATGTTGTGGTGACAAGGTGAGGGAGGCGAGATTGAGATGGTTTGGACATGTGCAGAGAAGGGACATGAATTATATTGGTAGAAAAATGCTGAAGATGGAGCCACCAGGTAGGAGGAAAAGAGGAAGGCCAAGGAGGAGGTTCATGGATGTGGTGAGGGAAGACATGCAGGTAGTTGGTGTAAAAGAGGCAGATATAGAGGACAGGGTGGTATGGAGACGGATGATCCGCTGTGGCGACCCCTAATGGGAGCAGCCGAAAGAAAAAGAAGAAGAAGAATAATAGGAAATCTCTGCATAATTCAGTTATACACAGTCAGTACTGCCTGTAAATGTTTGCCTCTGCAGTTCCTCAAGTTTCATACACTACTCGAGTTGTCATTTAGTGTCATATAGACAGACAGACTGACTGACTGACTGACTGACTGACTGACTGACTGACTGACAGACAGACAGACAGACAGACAGACAGACAGACAGACAGACAGACAGACAGACATATAGATAGATAGACATATAGATAGATAGATAGATAGATAGATAGATAGATAGATAGATAGATAGATAGATAGATAGATAGATAGATAGATAGATAGATAGATAGATAGATAGATAGATAGAACTGCGTTTTAATCTTACTTGTGCAGTTATTAATACTGCTTTTTATCCCATATAATTGTTTAGCAAAAACAGTTTCCTGAAATATATTCAAACTAATAGTCTGACAAAAATAAATAAAGGAATAAATGGAATGCCATGCCTTTAGTTGTGTTATTGTGAGCTTTAAATTTGATTGCGTTCTAGTGCCCCATTAAAGTAAAAACTTTCTCTATACTTGATTAATTTTGTTTATAGTGGAACCTCGTGATGTAGAAGGCAGACACAATGTATCTAGTTCTCCTTCTATCCTCGATCTCTTGATGTAGGATGAGGAAGCCTGGGGTTCACTCAGCGTTCCAATTCATCCCAAAGGTGTTCAGTGCGGTTAAAGTCAAAGCTTTTAAATCTGTGGGGTTAAGGTCAAAGAACTCAAGACCTTTTACTCAAATGATATCTTCATGAATCTGGCTTTGTCCACAGGGATTTTTTTAAATGCTGGAGCAGGTTTGGGTCTCCTAGTTCAAGTGAAGGGAAAATTTTATGCTACTGCATCCTAAAGAATTGTGTGCCTTTTACTTTTTGGTAACAGTTTATGGAGGAACTACACATGGCTAAAAAAGTTGGGTGTCCTAATACTTTTGTCCATATATTGTAGCTTTTACCTAAAAAAAAAAACATAAAAAAAAAAAAAATCGAATTTCTTCTAGAAGGCAATGGGGTCACATTGATTTAGAGAGAGCCTTCTGCTTGAATTTGTTCATCTCACTGGTATTTCTCCACGCTCAGATGTGAAAAGTTAATTATGTCAGGTTTATATACTACCAAATGTACTTACGTGAACATTCCTACAAGGATACTAAGGTATATTCAAAAGGTTGCTTTTGTTTACAGAGAGAAGTACCCTGTATGTGTATTTTATATGGCAGTTAAAATACTTGACAAAAATTTCACTAGTGTAATCGACTGCTAGAAATGATTCAGAATGTTTCCAGGTTCTGCCCAACCACCCCTTTCATATGTTTCCTCCACTGGTATCCTGTAGTTGACTGTATCAGACAGCTTGCCTACAAAGCCAAAAACAGACCAGCACCCCTCTACCACTCAGGACTTGATTCACCCTGCAATGAGCCATGCACGTTTCCTCTGATCCTTAACCACTGCTCGACTGATCCCACCATCATTTCAGGTGCAAGGAAGATATGCTTCCAGACTTTTCTCTGCTCTGGATTTATTGTGGTGGAAGGAACTTCTACTTGATGTCCAAACAGCTAAGTCTCTTGCTGTCTTCAAGCAGCATTCAAAGACCTGCCTCTTCTGCATTTTACAGTTCTGCATTTATGCACTCATCACTCAACAATGCACTTCAACATTCATAAAACTATAATGAATGGACATTTGTTGCCACACAGAGAAGGATGGGCTTACTTTTGAGTCTGGTTCTGCTCAAGGTTTCTTCCTTATACCATCTCAGGGAGTTTTTCCCTGCCACAGTCGCCACTGGCTCACTCATTAGGGATAAACTTAGAATTACAAAGAACAAACTTATAGGCACTAAAATTATACATACTTTTATAAAACTTTATAAAACTTTCTCTTTCTAAAGCTGCTTTAAGACAATGAACATTGTTAAAAACACTATACAAATAGAAATGAATTAAATTGAATCTTTAAGGTGTTCGAAAATTAGCACCTTTTTAATAAAAATAAAATGAACTAGTATCAGAACATATTTATTGAATAAGACTTCAAATGACTTCATAATTCGTTTTGGATAAAGGAGTCTGCCAAATGACATAAATGTAGCGTACTCTGTATATGCTAGACAAAAAGATCAGTTTTTGCTTGTTTTTACAAGCAGCTTTTCATCCAACACTAAAACTCCAAAATAAAAATCACTTGATCCTGTTCACTAAACAGTAAATCCCACACAAACACAAAGGGTGTTTTTATCGATTTGTAGCATCTTTCTTGTTGGTGCAGTGGTCACGTGTTTGCCTTGTGGTAAAAAGATTGTGTTTAACTCTAGACAGTGTCAAACATTCTCTCTCATCTTACATCTCTTTTTTATGTCTTGCCTTTCTTTTAAGGAATAGAGTCTGGTGGTCTGGAGTCCATTTATGGTGGACATTCTTAGAATTCTGTTCTAGCAATTAAATTGGTGGCCTGTTGTATAATAGTCTTTAAATATATCAAGTTAAAATGAGGAAGTTAGTTGGACTCTCTCGCTGGAGCAGTGGTGGAAAGTATCAAAGTAAATGTTATTTGTTACTGTACTTCACTGATGTATTTCCATCTGGGGAGCTTTTTTCTTTAACTTCACTACATTTAAATTTCCAATATCTTTACATTTTGCAGAATCAGACGTTCTTTTTTATTTATGAGTAGATAAAAACTTAACTGGTCAAGCACGCAGCAAGCCACCAATCAAGTCAAGTCAAGTAAAGTCAAGTCAAGTCGTCACAACAGACATTGTCTCAAAGCAGCTTTACAGAAATCAACAGTCAAGATGAATGATGTGCATTTATCCCTGATGAGCAAGCCTGTGGCAAGGAAAAACTCCCTTAGATGTTATGAAAAAGAAACCTTGAGAGGAACCAGACTCAAAAGGAGAACCCATCCTCATTTGGGTGACATCAAGAGTTTGATCGTAAATCTTTCAACAAAACTAGGAGCTACTGAGCAACTCATAAAATAGCTCAACATTTGTGATCATCACAGATCCAGCACCAGCTTCTCCATGCCAGAGCCTTTAAACACTCCAGAAGGTCCAGTGTCAAAACTCCACACATGTAGTGGGCTCCAATTGGCACTGGTACGTCCATGGATGGTATGGGATGTTTGCGAGTTCGGCTTCTACTTCTTTAAAGGTCCATAATCTTCATGAGGTGGGACGTGACTGGAGCTGGCCAAACCTCAGGATGCCTCGGGATGGGGAGATCAGGGTAGCATGTGGGCTCTGTTTTGAACTTGTTTTGATTGCTGCTTGGAGGCATCTACTTAGCACGAGCACGAGTTTAGCATCAGTTCAACACCAACTAGAACATTTTGAGAGCAATAAATGATGGAAGAATCTTCTGACTCGAACTCGCCACAACACCCGTGGCCTTATTTGCGTGACATTTTTTGAAGTAGCTGAAAAAAAAGTTTTGGGCTTATTATAATTTTAATAAGATATCAATTAGTGTTTGACTAATTAATATTATTCTATTAATAGTTTGGTGTGCTAAGAGAAAAATTTGTCTTTTCACATAAACTAAGTTGATTAAGCAAAAGTCTTGTGACACAAATTATAATAGGAACATAATAGCCATAATAAATCATATTACTTTGGATACATTTAAACATTTGTACATATAAAGGCAAATACTCAAGTGAAAGTTTAAATGGAGCACTTTTGCGGGAGTAATATTTTTCCTAGTGTATCTCTATTTTAATTCAAGTACATGGTTTGTGTACTTTATCCACCACTGCTCTGGAGAATACAGATTCCTACAGATTTTTAATCAGTAGTTCAACAGCATTAAACAGATGGGTACAGGTTTGATTTTTGCCATAACGTCTTATTAATAGCTGAATGATTAATTGGTATTCTGCTTCTGGTGCTGAAAACTTTTGACATAAATTAATGTAACAAGGGAATATATAGCTAACATTACACCATATTGTATTGTGGTCTGAGCCATATGGTGTAGTACACACTGCTTTTTCTTTCAGCAAAATTGATATTATGATATTACTGTTCTGTTGATAATGCTGTTATGTGCAAAAGGTAATTGTTTCACTTGTTCTGGGAAAAAAGAAAACAAACTCTGCAGTGAAATGTTTTAGTTCACCTTTTTTAAATGAAAGGAAGGTGAAAATCAACGTATGAATGAGCAAAACAGAAAACACCATATGCGATGCATAGGTATATTACATTTAACCGCCTTCTTATATCAAAGATAGGTCTTATATTTGCATTGTGGTGTATTCTTTTTTTTTTTTTCTTTTCAAAATGCAAAGCAACACATTAAATTCTTATTCACCAGAATGTTAGCATCCACACAAATCTTTTAGCAGAGTGAATTCTTTTCAGTTTAGCTTGTTAAACATCAGACACCCATCCTAATAGACATTTTATATTTGGGCTCCTGTCAAGCTGAGGATGCAGAGATACAGTGGTATGCATGTCAGTCCAAGAGACAATAACATGACAATATGAAGAAAAGGGCAAATAAAAAAGCAAAGGCGAGCGCCTGAGTGGAAGAAGATGAAAGATCCTGACATTTTAATGACAATGTAGAAGACAACATATGTGTAATGAAATCAGCTGAATAGAATTAGCAATTGAAGCATGATAGAACTTAATGGAAAGATGATCGATTTTTGAAACATGACTAGGTACATAAATGAATGAACACTGCGATTCCTTTCCAGTGGTTGCAATGGTTATACAAATGACCAAAATGTTTGGGTTTTCTTGAAAGTCTGATGCAAGACCAAACGGAATTAGCAGACTGTGTTTTATTTTTATAAGAAAGTAAGTATGGTATCCTGAGGAACAGAATCAAGCCTCCCAGTATCCACCAGAAAACATTTCATCAGCTGGATGAAAAGGTTGAGGAGAAAACAAGAGAGAGAACACTTTTTGGACTTTATGTTGCGAGACTGATTGACAATAGACAAAACAAGTACAAAGTTCTCATAGAAACTGTTCCAATCAATGTTGTTTTTGCCACACGTGGGTGAGAATAACGCCTTCTTGAAGATAATCAGTACTTCGTGCTCTTCCTTGATGAATGTGTTGCATAAGTAACACTGAGAATCTAAATATCAGTATATTCTCACTTGTACTTCATAAATTTGCTTCGTAAAACCAATATATCAGGTTGGACAATGCTATTAAATGATTACAAATATAGACAAATTATAGAAAAATATATATATATTTTTTTTTAAGTATTACTAACTAAACAAAATGAATGAACCAGATAGACAGAATAGTGTTTATCATTTTAATGATGTCAATTTGGGGTTAGAAATGTCACACAAAAACGAATACCAGACAGATACTGGCATGTTTTAACTTTGGATATCTGAAGAGCATTGTGCTTAACATTCCTTTTTTTCATACACTTGGGTTAAATACTTTGCTTTTCAACACCTTAGTTCAGGTAACAAAAAGCATGACAATCCAGTATTCTGAGGAATGTCTGGAATGCATTGTGTAACTACTGTACATATATGTCTCAGGGTTCAAGTGTAATATATCCAATGCTTTTTAAAATAGACCTGAACTGAGTGGAAAAAAATGATCCTCAAGTCAAACACAGCCAACACCAACAAATGCTACCATTACCATGTCATTTTTTATTGTAGATTTATTAAACAGACTATATATATTTTTTGTTTATGTTTATGTTCTCATTTGCAGTTTTTATTACATTTATACAGTATATTATAGATTTAATATATTATACTATAATATATTATAGTATAATATATTCATTTTATGACAAAGTCTTACAAAACACTCTTCAATTTCTTTTTTCCCCTGTAACATGTGCCTGTGGAGACTGGCTGAGTAAAGAGTCAGAGTCAGTAAAGTTCTTTCTTGAAAAACTATCATGCTTTCTCTGTGCACATCCTCCAGATTGTAGGGTTTTGGTAGAATACACAAAACACTGTCCAGGGAAAAGTTACAACACTTAATATCATTGTCCAATTATATGCATCTTTGTTCATTCAGTTCTTCCATGAATTATTACAAGGCAGAAGTCACTGTCCTCATTCCTACACGCTACCTGAATAGTGATGTGTTTGTATTTTTCCGACCTCTTTCGCATCAGGTGCAACACGCCAGGCCATCAGGTGATGCCCTGACTTGTGGCAAATCAGAGGTGATTATAGATCTACACGCTGCAGCCTCACGTCTGCAATGCTGTTGATTTGCTACATGGGTGTGTGCTCACGGGTCCTCTTTATGAGGAGCAACTTTACACCTGCACATTCATGGGTTCATCAAATCTGTTAATCATGTGGCAGCAGCGAAACTCGTAAACGGGTGCACATGCAGGTAAAGAGCTTTAGGTAATGCATACAAAAAACATTATAACTGAAGATAAAATGTTATCTCCAACTGTCACACTTTTGGCATGTTTTTTAAAGCCTGATAGGCTGGTTTGACTAATTCTTGACGAACAACTGCTGATCTTTTGGAATTTTTATGCACAACAGTCTCTAATTACATTAAAAAAAATTTGAGAGGCCAGAATGGCCAGATTGGTTCAAGTTGACAGGAAGGCTATGGTAAATCGCACAATCACTCTTTGTAAGCATGGTGAGCAGAAAAGTATCTCTTTTAAATGTATATTTACATTTTATAACATTTAACAAATGCCTTATTTAGAGCAACATACTTACCGAGCAAACTCTGTTAACATTGTCTGTAAAAAAGGTTTGTGTCAGTCTGTGCTCACTGTAGCCACAGGTTCCTGATTCTGATTCTGTATTCCTGATTCTATTGTTGCAGTCTATCCACTTCAAGGTTCAGTGCATTCTGAGATCTTTTTCTGTATACCACAGTGGAAAAGAGTAGTTATTTCAGTTGCATAGCCTTTCTGTAAGCTTGAAACTGTTGGATGTCAAATCAATAATGTTCATAATGTTTAAATACATTTTCCAAGTACTTCCTACACTATTTAATCAACTTCTTCTGCTGTTCAGCAGATGAGATACTGGAATGAGGATGAATATGAAATATGGGGAACCTTTTTATATGGTACATATATGAAATAATGGTCATAAGGTGCCTGATCAGAACTGCATCATCTTTGTGGCTGTGTGTCCTGCATCTATGAATAGTTTGTCCCTGGCTTGATGTATTATAGCCAAATAAAATGCTATTACCGTATTTTTCGGACTATAAGCCGCTACTTTTTTCCTAAGTTTTTCCTAAGTTTCCTAAGTCCAATGAAGCGGCTAATTTATTAATTTTTCCTGGGTTTTTCCCGATTTCACAAACTGCAAGCCAAAAAACTGAGCGACATAACATTAGACCAATGAAATTTCCGAACGGAAACAAAAAAACGCACCCCACCTGTGTTCTGAAACGCATGATGATGCCAAAAGATAAACTCCCTAGAGATATAGTTGTGAAAGGAAGGAGGAAGACAGTGAACAATGACTTTCTTGGTCGGCTACTGTTTAGATACAAGTCGTTGTAGCGTGTTGAGTCAGGGTTAAGGGAGAGCTTGAGTTGTAACTCCAGGGTCAAAAGAAATCATATAAGCACAGACAGGTTTCCAAAACTCATGTTTTTTTATTTTACTTCGCAACAGCGTTACGGGTTAGTCAAAGAAACATAGAAATCAGCATCAGAAAATAATAAGGATATAATTCTCGTTTTATACACGCAGTAATAACGGAAAAATGCTGTGCCGGTCTTTTCCCAAAATACCGCTATGCTCCTAAAGGAAGCGTAACATATTTCACCCGTTACACCGTGTGTAACGTGTCTTTCGGTAAAGCCTGTGTAAAGTACATTAGTGTAGACATATTTAACGGCTTATTTATGTTAAAAATAAAAATATTTGTACAATTCAGTGGGTGCAGCTTATATAACCCTATGCGCTTTATAGTCCGGAAATTACGGTAGTTTTCTTTAGATTAGGTCCTGCGGTTGTGGTCTCGTGGTCACAAGGCCTCACGAGAGGCCTGTTGTATGTCTCACTAGCCAGACATCTGGCCAGTGCTGCCTTTGTTGGCAGAGACAGAGGTGTAATCAATTCTGCATCCCACCTCAGCAAGCATCTTGTTTACATAGCTTAGACGCAACCAGTAAGCAGACTTGTCTATCACAATCCTTCTTTCCTGACAATGGAAAGCTCTAGCTTGAGCAGCAGGACTTCAACATATCTCATCTATTCCAGTCAGACATGTACAGAGTGACAAAGTCACTTCACCTGACAGTCAAGCTTTCAGAAGGGGGTCTTGCTTAAGCACTGGGTTTTACACACACACACACACACACACACACACACACACACACACACACACACACACACACACACACACACACACACACACACACACACCTAGCACCATTTTAGCATGGGCAATTTAACTAATTGACTTATTTCCAGTAACCGCTTTATCTTCATCAGGGTCATAGTGGATCCACAGTACATCCCAATAACACCGGTCATTGTCCTGTAACATAAGGATTAAGGAATTGGAAAGTGGGAACAGATGCAAATGAGGATAAATTTAATCAAATAAAGTCCAAACAGACAAATTAACAAAATATCATGAAACATATATATATATACATACATACACACACACACACACACACACACACACACACACACATATATATATGGGTTAATTTATGGTTGCTAAATCACCTACTGGTATGTTTTTAGGAGGTGAAAGACATCCAGAGAACCCAGAAAAGCCCATATGGGTGGTTAGCTCAGTTTTTAACCCTGAAACTTGAAATCTGTGAAGCAGTAAGATGCGCTACCTATTTCCGAGGTAGTGGGTATTTCCTCTACATTTTCTTTTTCCTGTCGATGTAATTGCATTTTTGCGAGTTGAGATACAAAACTGGTAGCCACTGATAAGGTAGTGTGTCATCATATGCGAGTTCACTACTCCATTCATCGATGTAACAGCTCCATATCCCTTATTTAAATCACAGCAGCTCATTAAATCCTCATCGTGTACAGGAGATCAGCTAAACAGCATTTATACAGTATGAATGACTTCTAACATGGCTCCACCTCAAACATCAACCCGATCCCAGGAGAACAAATTAAATCTCTAGCAACACTTCCACTATTTAATTGTGCCTCTATCTGGAATTGTATCTGCATGACAGACTGACAGATCTGCCCAAGTGAACTTAGGGTTCCTTTCACAAGCAAGCAGGAAAGAGGAAAGCAAAGCCTCCATATTGTACCATGCCAATACAAGGCATAGCCAGAGTCTCTGCTTGCATAATATCCTTCCAGGGAAAATAACATGCATTCCCATTTTCAACACAAGGCTGTAATGAGCCCTGGGGTTACATCACTGCCTCTGATGAGAGAAGGGAGGCAGCGCTGATTCAAACAAATTGCGCTGTTTTAAAAATTCCTCTTCCATGCAGAAAATATATTGAAAAAAAATATTTAAAAAAGTGTTATGAACATAGGTTATTTAGTTGTTTGTCAGCAATTTGCTGTGGGTGCAGTGTAGCATGACAGTTGTAGGAAAAAAATGTGAAAACCCTTGCAAGCTATGATCAATAACTGCAATGTGAAAGGTGAGATTTATTTTGTCTGCGAAAAAACCCCCAAAAAACACAAACATTTACACCATATTTACTCTTTATAGAATGAGTTGGAAGGTTCGATTTTCCAGTTCAGTAATGTCAATAAGGTGACAAATATGTTTGTGTTTATTCTGACATTTGATTTTATGATTTGATGTTAAATAAAATAAAAAAAAAGGACAGAAAGACATCATAAAGCTAAAACATAAATCCTAATCACTTCCTCTGCACATATCTACCTAAAAGAACAAAGTTCTGCATGCTTTTCTGCTCACCATGGTTGTAAAGAGCATTATTTGTGTTACTATAGCCTTAAAACCTCCAAACTTTCTCAGCAGCAAAGTATTTTCACACAACTGCCACTCATTGGACTTTTTTCCACACCATTTCATCTAGAAACTTGAAAACCTTCAACTGTTGTGTCTGAAAATCCCAGATCAGCAGTCTCTGAAATACTTAGACCACCCATCTGCACCAGCAACCATTCTACAATCAGCGTCAATCAGAACGCATTTGTATCTGTATCTACAGCGTTACTCTTTGTGGTGTCTGATCATTGTGTGATGTTGAAAAAACCCCCACTAAGAGTTGATCAAGCACTGTGGATTTTGTTGTAGGGATGTGCCTGTTTTAATGCATTGTGACATTTCTGGCATTGCACATCCTTTCTCATGGTTAATTACTTCAAGCCCTCCATCCTGGTTTATTAAATAAATCCCAGAGTTGCCAGATTGGGAATTAATATCTTCCAGTCCAATTACTGTTTACAAGCCTCATACCAGTGCCACTTTAAAGCAAGACCAAATAAGCATTAAACTGTACAAATGAAGAAAAAAAATAAAAGAAGACATGGATTTTCCCAGTTTGCTCAAATTTGGACTATTTATGCCAACTCATAGTTGCTTGTGATTCATGAACTAGATATGCATTTTATTTTTCTTTCATTATGGTAGAGTGTAAAAGTAATAAGCATCAGAAAGGTTTCTATTTCAGTATTTATCACAATATCATTCATTCATTCATTCATCTTCTCCCGCTTATCCGTAATTCGGGTCGCGGGGGCAGCAGTCTAAGCAGATTACTTCTCCGTGTCCAGGGATCGGGCTGTCAAGGGCCCCGCCTTCGACTGCTGCCCAATCCTCTCAGCACCGGTCCTGTACGGTCCCTCCTGCAGGTGGTGAGCCCACGGGAATTATCACTATATATACTATTTATTTCTGAGAAATGTGTGTGAGCAATAACTTAGCATTTTGTCTTGCAATGACATGTGACCTAAAATATGGATTCACCTTTTCCAATGAACCAACAAAGTTTTTTCCTTACTCACAATTTACTAAGTACTTCTTTGTCTGAAATTTGTTCCTTCTGTTTGCTACGAGAGCAGTAACCAAGCCCCAAAAAAGCTCCAGTATTACATGGTTTGAGGCAGGTGCATGGTACTTAACCAGCAGGAGCCCATGAGGGAATTGTGTTTCCTACTTTCAGGGCACGTCTAAAGGTCCCAAGATACATGCAGGGAAAAAACAGTCAAAGAGATGTCACGGGAATACATACTACAATCTACTCTGCAGTTAAACTATATTAGGTGACTAAAGTCAGAAGTTTACAAAGAAGTGGCAATCACGAAGTGTAGAAGTAAAATCTGTGTAGGTAATATACTAAAGAGCAGAGAAGGAAAAAATAGGTTGAAATTCTTTAACTTATAAAGTTATGATTTTACTTTTCATTATTGTAAATAGCCTAATGGTCTAGTGGTCATTTTTCAGATGCTATAAAGAAAAACCTTTGGACTGCCCATCAGAGTCAAAGCCAACCAAAAGTAATTGAAGTTCATTTCTAAGCCAAATTTAACTAGTGATAAACTTGCATATTTTCCCAGGTCATGTCTAAATTAGCCTAGGATAACAACTAACAAGCATGTTATAGCTACAAAAAGCAGATCTTTGTAATATATTATAGAGTAACTATTTCTTTCGTGGCCATTTTCTCTGACATCTCATATCACCAAGATGTTTCCACCTACAGAAACTCTTGCACACAATGTTTTTTGCACCATTCTGAGTAAACTCTACAGAGTGTGTGAAAATGCCAGGAGATTAGAAGTGTACAGTTTGTGCCTGATCTTAAACAGGTACTGAAGCCATAATACCAAAATCCTTAGCGGAATACAAAAAAATAATATATAAAAAAATAATAATAGCTAATGAAAAGGTGGAGAAAAACCCCACAGCTTTACTTTTCCTCACGCTTTTTCCCCAGGGTTTGTAAAGTAAAGTAGTAATAATAGAGAAAATAGAGTTATGTATGACAGTTACTTATATCACACATGCACCATAATGCAGTCAAATATACTGTATCTAACAAACTAATATAGCAGAAATGTATCATTATTGCATATATTTTTCATATCATTTAATTTAAAGATCAGTTTCAGTTGTTTTATTTGCTATGGTTTTACCTGTTTACTTCTTTAATGATTGCTTTTCATTTATTTGTACTACATTTTTTGAAAGAATGTTCTCTTTCATGTGCTTTTGTGTCTGATTTTCACAAAGGAATGCATGAACACATACTGAACATTGTGTTACTTCCCAGTAATAAGCAAAACATGTTTAACGCGTGTTATCAGCAGTCTAAAAGTACACAGTCAGCAAATAGTTTGGCTAAATGTGGGGCAATACAATTCTTATTAAATGCATCATTATTATTAACCATTATTATTATTATTATTATTATTATTATTATTATTATTATTATTATTATTATTATTAATAATAATAATAATAATAATGATAATAATATTTACGTGTTCATAATTTTATTGTAGACATAACATCTTTCGAATTCTTTTTTTTTGTGGAATGTAAAAAAATTTTAATCAAGAAGGACTCTTACTCAATCTGGCAACCCACGTCATTCTTCAGATACAAGTCTGGAGGAAAGCAGCAGGTGGAAATTAAATATATCACCACTGACAATTTGATCAGAGACAATTCTTATTTTAAACTTAATGCCATTTGTATTGGAATGAGAACATGGGGTCAGGATAGACCCTGGAGAACATCTACCATGTTTTTCACTTATACTATGTTGCAATAACACTTAAAGTGTCCAGTGAACACATTTAGTTTGTTTGGCAACGTTTATTCAATAAAGAACATTGTGTTGAGTTCATTAACTCAAGTAGTAAATAGTAAATAAATGACATCATTGCGTGTTCAGTCTAATTTATACTCCATGAATAAAGTTGATATGGTTCCTGAAAGTGTGCAGTTAAAACAGTACTGTATATAGACAGACAGACATATAGATGGACAGACAGACAAGTAAACAAATGGACAGGCAGACAGAGAAATAGATGGACATTCAGACAGACAGACAGAGGAATAGACACATGGACAGACAGTCAGACGGGAGGGGGGGGAGACTGACAGACAGCAGACTCATATCACATATGAAATAACGCATAAAGTGTGGAAAGAACTCTTAGTGTTTCTTTGTGAACATTATAACAACGTTAAATGAACCATCGGTGTGTAGAATGAAAACATCCAGCACTGAGTTGGACTTTTGCTTTAATTCATTTCTTATAAATTTGCGTTTCTTACAGCAGGAGTAACAGATCGTTAGGTTTTTGGGGTGTGGATGCTTTACAGTTAACTCGGTTCTCTCACAATGAAGCGCCGCCGGCCGCCGTGCGCCTCGCGCCGTTTTGAAATTCCATGTCTGGCCGCAGCGCGCGGATCGCCCTCTTTATTTGCATATGCATACCTGTCTGGGCCAATGGAGCGCCGCAGGGCGTGGCTAACCACCTCCCTCCCCACGCTCCCCCCCCCTCTCTCTCAGCACGGTGCTCGCGGCTTGCACAGGTCTGTATAAATGGGAGCGCAGTCGCGCGCACAGCTCATACAATAACACATGCACGCACGCGCAGGCACGCACACGCTCTGTGTTCATCCCCGCTCCAGCAGCAGTTTGGATGACAGTTGGGTTTGTTTTTGCCAAGAAGCGGACAGCGATTTTTGTTCATGCATCCAGGTTTGTGTGTGTGTATGTGTGTATGTGTGTGTGTGTCACTTTGTTCTTTTATGGACTTCCTTCCCCCTATATTATCTGTGTACTCTAGATCACTTCCAAAGGTTAAGAGTCGATATCTCAGGTGCGTATCAGCAGAGCGCGAGCTCCTTTGGGGAAACTCAGGATGCTTTCTTTAATTCAATTTGCATGCATATTTTAATATTTAGGCTTGTGCAATTCAGGGATTGCCTGATTTCATTGGAAATCGAGGATGCACCTTTATCTTACAGAAAAAATTCACGTGTATGAACCCAAAAACAAACAAATGGAGCGCGTCGGGGTCACTCATTCCACAGTTCTAACGTGGCAACCTGATTAAAATTCAAGTCCTTGTTATTTAATTCAGTGCACCTCTCTCTATAAAAAAAATAAAAATAAAACCTCACGTGATGCTGTTAAAAAGTTGAGTCATTTGTGTTCATGTACAAGAAGCTGACCTGGTCTATGAGAATCAGTGCAGTTTGAAGATCGGATGAGAGAGAAAGAGAGAGAGGAAAGGAGCGCTGAACAGCTGAGTTGGAGCTGGATGCACGTGGTGGCATTGCAGGGTACAGAACCGTGTATCAGCGCCCTAATAATAAGCGTCTTGATCAGAGTTTGGTGAATTTGGCTCACTCGGGAACTTCAGTCCTTGCTGTGATGCTGAGATGAGCGACCCCAAGAAGAAGCACCTGTTACGGCATCGTTGCATCATCACACCCAGAGGTGAGTGCATGCGTATTTTGATCCTCACGTGGATTTCTGAACGTTTCCTGACACGTGTTAATTGAATAAATACTTGAATCCACAGTTGTGCAGGAATGCCATTGAGTAGCAATTGATTTGCACTGCAAAAGCTTCAGAGCTGAATCGAATAGCTGGAGGACCCAAGTTTTAAGTTGTTTATTGTAGTGTTTAAAATGATGCAGGCTTTGTTTAACACCTGATCAGAAAGCTTGATTAAACACTTCGGACAATACTGGAAACAGCTGTGTATATGTAACTTCAACACTATCGGAATCCTCTTATCTCTATAGGGTGAATGATACTTTAGACATATTCAACAATGTTTACGACTGAAAATGTTTTTTCAACACTGTGGTGAAATTAGTATTGTAGGTGTTAATACATTTCTGTAGTTATTAAGTCAGTAATTAATGCATTGATTAAACACCTTACTCACTATTCCAGTATTGTAGATGTTAATGCAACACCGAATGTGTTAATTAAATACTGAGGTCATTATGTCAGTATTGTATGTGTTAATGCAACTTTACAGTATTTAGGTCAGTATTTTATGTGTTAATTCAACACTGTAGTTATTAAGATTGCACTGTTTGTGTTAATGCTACTCTATAGTCATTAATATAGCACTGTCTTTGTTAATGCAACACCCGTGATGTTAATTAAACACCTTACTCATCATGGCAATATTGTAGATGTTAATGCAACACTGTGTTAATTAAAGACCATAGTCTTTAATTCTGTACTGTAGGTGTTAATGCAACTCTGTAGTCATTAATTCAGCATTGTAGGTATTAATACAACAATTTCGGTGTTAATTAACACCTTACTCATTATGCCAGCATTATAGATGTCAATGCAATACTAATTGTGCTCATTAAACACCGTAGTCATGAATTCAGCATTATATATGTTAAAGCAAAACTGATTGGGTTAAACACTGTCGTCATTAAGCCGGCGTTGTCGGTGTTTCCGGAAACACTTGCTATTTAGTCGCCATTATAGGTATTAATTTAACGCCACTGGTATGAATTCAGCAATGCAGTTGTTAAATACACACTGTAGTCACTAAGTCAGTATTTTGTGTTTTAATTGTTAACTGTAGTCATCAATTCACCACAGTTGATTTAACACTGCAACATTATTCAACACAAGATTCATTTTAATATTTTATACTAATTTAACATTGTTTGCATCTAAACCTTTTATATTTTATTCAATATTGAAAGAGATAATACACCCCTGTAATAATCACTTTAACTTTTAAAGAGACGGATTAACATTAAGTCTAACCATAAAACCTCCAGGCAATATCCAGTAGAATATCTCATGCAGGTGTTGGGTGTTGTTTTTAGCTAATGCCAGGTAACAGACAAACAATCACACACCCCAACACAGACCTGTGATGTGACTGTTGACAGCTGATCTGTATTATTCACATCTAGCGCCTGACTGATGAAACCAATTGTCAGCTAGACTTATTTATGAATGCTGTGGGCCAGGTTGCTGCACAGGAGGTACATTTTTGAAAAGCATTAGCATTTGGATCTGAATTCTTTCTGTGATGGTTATTCCAAAAGCATTTGTTCCAGCAGCTCTCACTTGTTAAGATCAGTCTTTACCCGGCTGAATTTCACCATGTGATAGTTGGGGTTCTTCCAACGTTAGTCATGCCCATCGTACTATTACATAGCTTGGGGAACACTGGCATTTGTAGGCTCTGTGCCATTAGTGAGCTTTCACATTGCAGTGGAGGCACGTCGCCAAATTCACTGACACTCACTGGTGACAGGTTTACTGGGAATAAATTGCCAAGATTGCAGTTTTTTAATATCCAAACCAAATGTAATTGAGCTGCCAACACTACAGACACTGGATTTCCCAAATGCTCAACTTTGGTTAGCTCAGCCCACTGGGTTGCCAGATTTATAGGCTTTGGTTTATGAAAGTCATTGACACTGGGTTGCCAAGCCCACTGATATTGCCTTTTCAACCTTAGCAGCTTTGGCTTGCCCAGCCATCTAGCACTGGGTTGCCAAGCCCACTGGCATTAAGATGTTTGTTTGTTTTTTAGTTTTTTTTTTTATAAGTGTGAAATTGCAGCAGGTTGCCAGAAACAGCTTTTCATTCCTCGTCCAGCAGCTACTAAATGGTGTGTGAAATTATCGAAAGTGGCAATCCTTTTCCCACACATTTTCAGAGCTCCCACTCCCATTCCTTCCAAGTTGTTAATTAATGGCAAAGGAGTTTTCAGAATGAGTGTTTTAATGAAATTAGTGCCGCGTGCGTGCGATGGTCTGCATCCTGTGCCTTACTAATGACTTGTGCAGTCACAGCATGCTGGTTTGCAGTCACCTACTTTCTCTTCTGGCTCAGAGGAGGACAGGAAAGTGGCAGACATATATGCAGAAACCATTGTGGCTGCATCTTATTCATATAAAGTAGCACTCAGGCTAGTGGCAATTAGTTTATTATAGTGTAGAAGGAAACAGAGCAGTGGCTATAATTCTGCTTTTCCTGTCTGATGGTTATTTTCGGCTGTACATTAAACACAGGCTGGCTTCAGAGTGACCTACTTACACACACACACACACACACACACACACACACACACACACACACACACACACACACACACACACACACACACAGGTGGAGCTGACAGATGTCCTCTCACTCCGCCCATGCCCTCTGATCCTTTCCATGATCCTTCCTCCTTCTTTCTTTTAGTCCAAACCTATTATTTATTCTATTTCTCAGTGTCTGTTTTCCAAAAGTGTTACAGTTTATGTCTAAAATAAGACATTTTTAAGAATACCAGAATACTTTGAGTCAGCTGAAGGAGAATTTTGGGATAGCCTTAATTTTCCTTTAAACAGTGTCATTTTGGTGTCTGTAGTACTCC
Organism: Silurus aristotelis; assembly: GCF_946808225.1. NCBI lineage: Eukaryota > Metazoa > Chordata > Actinopteri > Siluriformes > Siluridae > Silurus > Silurus aristotelis. Next base: position 20,933,533 of record NC_139586.1, read on the forward strand.
CATAAAAACTTTACAAAAATCTGATGGAAACTGAGGTGTTTTACAAGTCACACATTCGAGCGATTATAGATTGAGATAAAAAAAAAAAAAAAAAGTAGAGATTCTGATTACATAAACCTGTATTTGTTTAGCATCCTTACTCTTTTACAAGCTAGTCAGCAGATTAGCATGCTGGCTTTTAGCTACAGTAAAGGCTATAGAGTATATGTACTGTATACTTGGTTTTATTTTCACATTTTTTTTGATAAATGTGACAGCATGGATTGTAGAGTATTAAGATGCTGCTGACGGGTAGGAGTGGAACAATATTTATCTTACAATTTTGAGTGGGATGAGCAGGTATAGTAAAAGCTAATGGTGAGACATAGCATAAGCATCTGGAGCAATATTTATTTCTCCCAATTGCAGAAAAAAGGTCAACTCAGGATTAATGTAGGCACACATGAGCTAAGATGAACAGTGTGTGGCAATAACCTGATAAACTTATACAACATGTCAGTGTTTATCATGGTTTCTGAACAAATCAACGTGACTAGCACTAAGTCACGAATTCACACCCATTCACCTGAAAAACACGTTTAGCATTAAATGATTTTGTAGGTTATATAAGTTCTGTTCTTTTGCATCAGTGAACATGTTTCAGCATGTTTGCTCTCAATCACCCGTTTTATGAACAGGTTCAGTTTTATTTTTGTTCTAAATTTGAACAGTCAAGTGCAGACTCAGATGCCAGACACCAAAACCGGTGCTCTTGTGATAGGTCCACAGAACACACTTAGAAAGAAAGTGCTAATTGTCCTTTAACCTATACACAAGTTCACAGCCTGTCTGGAGGCACTTTGTTCAATAGCCAATTATGTTTCCGTGGAATTCTATCCATGTCGGGATTCAAAGTCGCTATCTCCACACGTCAAAGTGAATGGTTTCTGCTGCATCGTTCACATTTTCTTTACATTTATTCATTTGCCAGATACTTTTATCATAGTTGAACAGTGAATGTCTGAGGATTTAGCTTTAGGGCACAACACAACATTGGCACTCTGGAATTTAAAGATTTGAAATTCGGTTGCTAGAACGGAACCTCAGCCCCTTTGCTTTCTTTGCATTCCTCTTCAGGTCTGTACTTAAATTCGGGTCCTGCTTTTGCCTCACTCTTTTCCACCTTGGCTCATTTCCATGCAAATGAATACTAATATGGACTTGGGACTATTGGCACAAGCGTTGAATATTGAAAGCAGGGCCGGGAAGTCACAGTCAATGTAGTGATTAATATCCGTAGGGGAACTGCGTCCATTTGTGCTTCATTTTAAAGGTTTAAATTATATTCCCTTTATTACATTTTTACAGGATGATCTAATATAAAAGGCTGCTAATGCTGCTTTCTTCAACATAATAATTCAATTTGTTTGAACATGATATTTGTGTGGTGTTATAGGCAACAATGCTACATTCTTGTCAGATTTAATAATTGAAGTGAATAGGAGTGCGCTACTTACTGTTATATTTTCATGTATTCATATAAATGCTTTTATGTGCAAGAGCATGACAGAGATAAATGTGTTACCTTTGAAATGTAAGGGGTTATTTTCTCTCACAGGGACTGGCATCCACAAAATACACTATATAGACACATGACTTTTCCAGTCGTATGTAATTCTTCTTAAACTGTTATCACAAAGTTGGGGACACCTTTGGGATGGATCCCGTTCCCATAAATTGGAACACTGGCTGCACTCCAGGCCTCCAAACTCTGCATCAGTACCTGTCTTTACTAACACCCTGTGGCTGAATGAGCACAAATCTCCACACTCTAAAATCTAGTGGAACATCTTCCCAGAAGAGTGGAGGTTATAGTAACAGCAAATGTGGAATGGGATGTTCAATCAACACTATCCATAGAGCTTTACAATTAAATCATTAATACAGCTAAGCTTTGGAAGGTTAAGAGCTATGTTTAAGGACCCAGCAGTGGCAGCCTGGCACTAAGCTAGGTCTAACCTCTTAACCACCAAGTTACCACTTTCCTATGTAGAATCCAATGTGCATAAATTTGCACTTAACACGTTTATGGTTTTTACACGAACACTGGGACTTGAACTTAACGTTTAGTCACTAGTGCTACAGCGTAAACTGTTGTCTTAGAAGCTTCCTTAGATGGAAAAAAAATGCAGCGACACACCTCAATCTGCCTCCAAGGAAGCACGTACACATTTCTAGATTGGATTCCTCGGAATTGGAAAATGATGAAATCCGGCGACAAGTGAAATGCATAATAAATGGTTCTATTTCTTGTGTGTGTTCTCGCTGCAAGCAATTTGTTGAAACTTTGAAAGACGAATTGCTCGTCCCGCAGGAATATATGACCCGCCTTATCGCCCAACAAATGTCCCTGTGCCTATATGATAACTGCTTGACATCTCATTCATTATGAACTATTTACGAAGGACCCTGAGTTTCCAGTATCCAATGCTGTTTGTGTAGACCTTATGCTGATGTCCCAAGATTAGTGTTACGGCAGACTTGGCTTATTGTGTGCGTATGGGAGGCAGGGATTGTTCTTACCTGGTGATCCGGAGTGACAAGAATTGAGGATGGAGTGGAAATGGAGCATTGCCTGCAGCCATTGTCAGCTTTTATTTAGTGTCAGCTTTCTGCAGGTCATGTGGGGCCAATTAGTGTGTGTTTATGCCTGAGATATGTATGTTTTACATTTGTGTGTGTGTGTGTGTGTGTGTGTGTGTGTGTGTGTGTGTGTGTGTATGTTTTTTTTAAACTGTTTATCTCATTGGCTTGAAAGTACGTGCACTGTGTTAGAAAGGATTTAGTTTTCATGCATATATATAGTTTATATTAGGGCTGTCAAAATTAACACGTTAACGCAAATACATTTTAACAGCACAAATTTTATTAATGCGTGAATAATGCAGTGCGCATTTCTGTTTGACTATATCATTAAAAATGTGAATAAGTATCAAAGGGGCAAAATTAAAACCTTCAACACAAAAAACATTTCTTCACGACATCCTTTCTTTACTTGGATATAAAAAAATAACAAACTCCAGCAAAAAAAAATTGTAATCACTAAACATTTGTTTTACTGATGCGCCATGTCTGAAATGAAGCACAAAAACCCGCCATGATGCACACATCCGGAAATTAAAACCGTCCGTGTGGAAACAAATCAAAAGTTCCGTTTGGTTTCCTGATGATTTAAGTAATTTAAAACACTTACTTTAAAACATACACGAGAATATTTTGTCTCAACATCATGCCTATGTTAATTAGTGTATTACAAACTCGAAAAGTATTTAGGTACATTCAGAAGAGATAAAAATGTGCGATAAATTTGTGATTAATCGTGAACTCATGACAATCACGCAATTAATCGCGTTAAAATTGATCAACAGCCTATATATATATATATATATATATATATATATATATATATATATATATATATATATATATATATATATATATATATATATATATATATACACACATACAGTGGTCCCCGGTTATCCAATTTAATTCGTCCCTTAAAACCGTTCAAAATCCGAAATGTTCGAAAACCGGACCTAATTATCCCATAAGAAATAGTGGAAAACCAATTAATCCCTTCCCGAACTCCACCAATACCCAATAATTAACCATTTTTTCCTGTTTTTAGCCGTATTAATACTGTCAGGAATCCCCCTGCCACGCCCCCTTTGGTGGCTGTCATACCTCGGTGCTTCAGGGAATGCCCTGTTCCTTTGCTCATGCGTGCCCCGCCCACATTGAGCTCATCGCAATCGGGCTACCTCTGTAAAGCACCGTGGATATTATTTATGGACTGCCTTTTGCCGGATTATCCCGATCTCTGCGGGTATTTTGTGTTGGCTCGGTAAAAGTATATATTAACAACTTTACAAGAGTAAGAAACAAAATGATTACTGTACTTACCGCTAAATATCACTAATATTGTTCACAAACAGAAGTTGCGATAGATGCTTACTCAGCGATGGTTGAAGCAGCGTGGGTGGCGTTCGATAACTGGAACTTTGTTCGTTCACCGGACACAAATTTCGTTCGGAAAACCGTTCGCTAACTGGAATGTTCGATATCTGAGCCTTTCAATAACCGGGGGACCACTGTGTGTGTATGTATGTATATATATATATATATATATATATATATATATATATATATATATATATATATATATATATATATATATACCCTCAATCTGCTAACAAATGAAGCCATATAACATGGAGACTGTGCGTGTCTGCACATCACTTAGCACCAAAGAGGGAGCCAGAATGGTGCCAAATTTGCAGATGGATACAAAGGAACCTATTTCACTGTCGCTCACGTCTTCAATCTGCAAATAAAACCTTTATCAAAATTGCACTAATTCAGTGGCCCTTGGGTATTAGGGGACTTTTGGAATTCTCAAATACATCTTATTATAATCCCATTGTCTGTCTGAATGCTTGATTTTGATTGGATGTAAAGGTGAACTGTAAATTCAAATTAATGAGTACATAGGTAATGTGCTACATTATAAACTGCTGAATCCATAGCAACACACAGTCACAGTTGCATACAGAGTGAGTCAGCTGATCCGTCAGAGACACGGGTAATTCACACATCTTTATTTTGTTCTTTCTCTCTCTCATTCTTTTTCTAATAACTATTTATATCTAGAACTGCAGACCTCTATGCATAATAAAAACTAACTATTATTTATGGTATTTAGCTCTGCGAACTTCAATGTCAGCTTCAACTTGTCAGTGCTAGCAAGTGACTGTGGTATACACATGATAATCCATGCCTAGGTGTGTGATACATAATTTTAAATGCACTTCACGGAGGCTACCACCCTTTACTTTACATCGGGTGGTTCTGTGCCTTCATGTCTTGCATTACAATTGTAAAATTGTAAAAAAAAAAAAAAAAGCTGTGGATTATTATGCATCCCAATGAGCATATTATTCAGGTCTGTTTATTTCACATGCTCATTGTCCATAAAAGGTTATATGGAAAGAGATTTTTTAGCATTTTGGAAGGAGTCTCCAGTGTCAAAGCTTTGTAGTGGTCATAGATGGAGGATACATTTTTTCAAGTTTAACAACTGTTTCTTGATATGGAAAATGGTTATAATGTAAGTGATAACAGGAAATAACTCTGAACAGGCTGTTCAAAAAAAATGATTAAAAATGATAGCATCCCATAAAATAAAAAAAATGCTAGCATTGGTAAATTTCTTTTTTATAAAAGGACTCAATCACTTCATGCAAAACTGCACGCAAAACTGCTACTAGAAAATTATGAGCGTAACATATCATGCCACCACATCATTGCTTGTTTTCTGATAACACCATGCCCAAGCCCAACTTTTCAGACTTAACTACCTGTAGCTCCATGTTAAAAAAAAAAAAAAAAAAAAAAAAAAGGTAGCTGTGCTTTTCGCCTTTTTTATGATGTTTGTATGTTTCTGAGTGTACGGTGTCTATCATGTCGACTAAATTTGTAAAAGTGACTTGCAGTTTGTAGGAATGTGGTAAATACGGCAAAAGAATGACAAGCCGACATTTCTGTGCAACACGAATGATTGATTACTACAGAGAGGACTGCGTGTACCCACACACCTGCTTCGCCCCCCCTGGGGAATTGGTTTATAGTATGAACTGTAATAATATGTAACCTGAGGCTGCTTAATGACAGCTGTATAGTGGCAGACCACTTTAAAAGTCCCTGTGGTACCTTGTAATCAAAATTGGGCACTGGTTAATAGAACAGAAGAGATAATAATAATTACTTTTACTTATACTGCACCTTGCTTTCTTTTGTGAAAGGGAAGATCGATACAGCCAGACATTTCATCAAATTTAGGATGAATAATACCTAGTGATGTGCATAACTTTTTCTTCTGAATAAAAGAACCATTACACAGACAATAAATATATATATATATATATATATATATCTCAGTGGCAGGCCATGCATTTGGAACCTGGACCTCCAGTGGGGATTTACCCGACCTAATACACCTCTTAATACCACCACTATGGCGCAATTATAGAAACCATCCATACTATACAAACACGCAATAAAACAAGGCGTGCCATTACATATAGAGAGGCACTTGGCTGTAACAGTTTCCCACTGACCAACCAATCACAGCACGGAAATATGTTGATGCTATTCTGTGAGGCGAATTTGAAATCTCATTGGTTCAAGAAACAGACTAATTTCTAATAGAGACTAAGGTATAAAGGCCAGCAGTACAGACTTGGAAGGCCCTGGGCAAATTAGATTGACATGGCTGCACATAGAGGCGAAAATCTGATTGGACAAAAAATCTAACATCCACATACACATCCTGGAAGCAGTGAAGCCAAGAGAAACGCCTCGAAATAAAGAGAATAAACTGTTGGAAATAAATTAATACAATTTCATGGAACAAATATTGGAATTTAGGTTGGAAATGTAGGTCAGTGCTTCTGATAGAGTTTAGGCCAGCAGAGAAGGCATTGCTGGCCCTGATGGCACACCACTGATATATATATATATATATAGCATTATAGATTTACTATCATCTGAAAATAACTCAACATACAGCCATTATTGGAATGGCTGGAATTCATGTGTATATATTCATTCATTCACTCATTTTCTCCCGCTTATCCGTAATTCGGGTCGCGGGGGCAGCAGTCTAAGCAGGCCCCCGCCTTCGACTGCTGCCCAATCCTGGCAGCACCGTCCCTTACAGTCCCTCCTGCAGGTGGTGAGCCCACGGGAGATGTGTATATATATTTTTCTTACATGGTATACTATAAGAAAATTTTTTTACTTAATTTTTATTCTTATATTCTAGTTCTATTTTTAATGTTTAAATGTTGGGACAAACATTTAAAAATGGTAAATTAAAATTTATTGACAAAATAGCTGCCAACAAAAGTGAGTACATAATTAGTGTACTAGTGATAACAGCTGTACATCGCTTAACCATGCAAAGCCACATGTCCTATTCATCATGTTAATGTTTTTGTCAGCTTGACCAGGACCATACAAATGTGTGTATCTTGTATTAGAGCAGTTTAAAAAATGGGTGCTTTGAGTACAATTCTCTCATACTGACCACTGGATCTTCAACAAGGCACATAATGGCAAAGAACTCCCTAAAAATGTAAGAGTTAGAATTGTTGCTCTCCACAAAGATGGCCAAGGCTATAAGAAGATCAGTAACACCCTGAAACTGAGCTACAGTACAGTGGCCAGGGTCATACAGAGGTTTTCCAAGACGGGTTCCACACAAAACAGGCTTCGCAAGGGTCAAGCAAAGAATACTCATTCAGTGCATCAGGTGCAGAAGTTTTAATAAACAGTGATGGTCAAGGTGAAGATGATGAAGTGGCCATGTACGTCTCCAGACCTAAACTCTATTTGGAGGAGTGGAAGAGGACCCCAGCAACAACTTGTGCAGCTCTGTTGAATTCTATGCCCAGGAGGATTAAGGCAGTGCTAGATAACAGTGGTGCTCACACAAAATATTGACACTTTGGACAGTTTTGACATGTTCACTTAGGGTACTACACACTTTTGTTGGCAGTTATTAAGACAATAATGGACATTGCGATACCACAGCCATGACTTGCCAAGAGAGAAAAAAGTCACCATTCTTTGTGGGGTCTTTGTGTAGGTCTATCACAGACTGCAACATTAACTGGCTGTATGCATATATTCTCTTAAAATAATAGCAGTTTGAAAAGATGCACACTCCTGGCTTCATGTTTCTCTGAGGAGCCACCATAGCTTTCACCATCCCTGCTTGTTAGCTTTTCATGTTGGCTTGCATGAACTTGGCAATTTTGGCAGACTGCTAAATGGTTGGATGTGTCTCCTGTGGATATGAGTATAGGGATGGTGACGAAATATGTGTATGTTCCCAAGTTCACTCTGTGGGACAGTTGGGCACTGACTGAAACAGGAAATAAGAGAGGTATGTAATAGACTCTTCTCTGCTGTTATCTCCCCTATCATGTGAGGTAAAAGCTGGAGCACAGCAGAAAATGAAGCCAATGTGCAGCCAGAAATAAAGCCATATATATATGAATGCACACTGACTCGCTCACAACAAGTGAGAAAGCTGCACTTCTGCTGTATTTTGTGAGTGTTCAGCATGGCAGTTTGCTGATGCAGCCATCTCTTTGAATTATTGATGACTACAAATGAGGCTAGAAGAGAGAATGGCAGTTTCTGTGAAATTTAAAGAACCAGTTATTCTTCACGCAAATGTGTTTCATTTCCAGCCCTTGCAGCATTAATCTGAGTATATCGATTATACCGAGCGTTGGCACGGGAGGAATATTTGATCTGTAATCTCGCTTGATGTGCTGATAAACAGAGCAGCGGCAGACAGACGTTTTGATTAGGAATCACATGGTGGAGGAGCTGAAATGCAAAGCAGTGTTGATTGTAGTGACACTGTTTGGTGGAGATTTGAAAACTCTTATTGTGATTTTGGAATTTGTTACATAGCAGATATTTTTCCTTCGACATTTCAAACGCCTGTTAGAAAGTTGGAGAGGTGACTTTTTTACTGTATATAACCATGAAGTGGCTGATCGAAAGCTCAGTGGTAACAAACAAAGTGGTAGTGCACAGATTTGAACTCCTAACCTTTGATTCACATTAATCACTGGAGACAAAGTCTTGGTCCTTGAAGGAGCAGTTTATAATGAGTAAAATTTACATCACTTTGCTGCCTAGAAGTGAGATTTCAGCTAAATTAAAATCTTTGTCTGGCTTTTGAGTTTAGGAAACTTTAAGCAGATTTTTTTTTTTTTATGGCTGGAGGCCAGTTTGTAACGTAAAAAAATAAAAAATCCTCAATGTAAATTAGAGATTCATTGCATGGTGGTATTTTTTGTGATGTATCTTTTACATAGATATGAAGTCTACTAGATATGAAGTCATACCTTCAATATATGGAAGGCATGTAGGGGAAAGCCATCAAACTTTATTTTGTCTGCTCAAGAAAAGTCTTTTAGGCTGACATCTCTTCTTTAAGTAAACATACATTCTTGTTTTATTCGCTGAATGCAACACAGACATGTCGGTTTAGGAGCCAGTTTTCATACATACAGGAGCCAGTTTTCATACATACACTCTACAATACCTTGCATTGCATGGTACATGTGCAATATTTATAAATATTTTATTGTATATGTTAGCTGTTTTAAAGCACTGCATTGCACACCCTGCTGCACACATCTATATATGTACATCAACTTTCTGCCATCTATACATTTTATAAATAAATTTGCAAGTTTGTAATTTGCTTTATCTCATCAGACCAGTAATTCTGAATTTGAGCAAAAAGAATATCTTTCAAGCATTTAGGTATGAATACATATCGTCTTGATACTTGCGTTTTCAAAGTACACCGTATCATATCGGCTATTCAAAAAAAAAAATAAATAAATAAATAAAATAACCCATACATGACATGACATGACATGATCATTATAGTTCATTTAGTGTTTCTTGTCCCTGTGACAAATTTTTGTCATTCAATTCTTTGAATGCGTTGGTTACTTGCACAACACAGGGTCAGAGATCACTAAACGTCTAATTTTTCTAAAATCGACTTTTACCTTTATGGCCTGTCGACTGTGCTCTCTTATGCTGTGTTGATTTCTTCTTTTCCAGAAAGGTACGTTCTGTACTTTTACACACAATCTCTGACTTTTCAGATCAATGGAATGCACTTCATATTAAACCTGACCTGGAGACCTGAGAGATGTTTTTATGGCTATCTCTGACAATGTGTTGTGGGCTGTACATTATTTATTTTAAACATAGAAAAAGCATGGGTTCAGATTTGAATTAGCTGAATTTGGTAGGGGAACACAAACATAATTGTTGGCTGGAGAAGTAGAAGAACCCAGGCAATATAGTATCTGCCTTGAATCTTTTATACACCTTAATAGAACAGCTCTTAAAGGGAGCCAAAATAAATGAACAGGGTTTCACTAATATGATGTTTACTGAACAGATATGTCATCATATATGCGCTATACTTTGCCTCTGAATTAATCTAGTCCTCATACTTGGTTAAAATACACATTAAGTGATGTCAATTTAATCACTCCATCCATACACAAACACAATACATGCCAAGCTACTCAACATAAAAACATATAACAATATATAAACAATCAACACATGGCTCCATCCATCTGTTGTTTTCCAAAGAGCTTTAGCATCGATGACAGTTCTACATTTATACACGTGTACACATGGATTCGAGTAGCCTTCTTTCTCTATTCCTCAGTTCATATTTCATTCCTCATTAAGAAAGGTTTCTGCATGGATTTCACAGTCCATCTGAGAATTTGCAAATCATCCACTAATGGCAAGAGTGCACGTCTGCATTTCTCCACAATGTAACTTGAGCAACATGGGTTGCACAGGGAGATAATGGTCTCACAGTGCAGGCAGTCGGTTTGTTGTCCATTAACGGCAGACAAAATCGCTTGGATGCAAGGATTTCTTTTTTCCCAGCACGTCACCTTATTTCTGTTCGCTGTCACATTTCACACAGCAGGAGTTACAGCTATGACATAAAGAAACGATTGAGGGAAACAACATCGATAGCATTTGGCTGTCTGTGTAAATTCTAATGTGTGCATAAAAATCATTATTTTCATTAGAAGTGACGATTATGAGACCTGAATAATAAAAAAAGCCTCGGAAATTTCCGGTTAGATCACATTTGATAGAAATCTAACACGCAACACTAGTGAGACGAGTTCCTTATTTCTGTTTGACAACTTCCGAATGTAGACACATAGAGCTGAAAGTCTATAAGACTATAAGCCGCTACTTTTTTCCCACGTTTTGAACCCCACGGCTTAAACAACGAAGCGGCTTATTTATGAATTTTTCTTGGCTTTTTCCCTGTTTCACAAACTTCAAGCTAAAAAACTGAGCCCCATAACATTAGACCAATGAAATTTCTGAACGGAAACGAAAAAACGCACCTCACCTGTGTTCTGAGCTGCACGGCATCGGGAGAAAAAAACCTTTTTCTTAAACGCACGATGATGCCAAAAGATAAACTCCCAAGATAAATAGTTGTGAAAGGAAGGAGGAAGACAGTAAACAATGACTTTCTTGGTAGGCTACTGTTTAGATACAAGCCGTTGTAATGCGTTGAGTCTGGGTGAAGGGAGAGCTCGCTAACTCCAGTTGCAACACAAATCATATAAGCACAGACAGGTTTCCAAAACTCTTGCTTTTTTATTTTTCTTGGCAACTGCGTTACGGGTTAGTCAAAGAAACTTAGAAATGAGCATCAGAAAATATTGAGGACATATTCCTCTGTCTCCACACATGCAGTAAAAGCGGAAAAATGCGGCGCCAGGCTATTCCCAAAATACCGCTATGCTCCTAAAGAAAGCGCAACATATTTCACCCGTTACACCGTGTAACAGACACTGTCTTTCGTTAAAGCCTGTGTAAAGTTCATTAGTTTCGATGTAGACACCTGTGGCTTATAGACAGGTGCGGCTTATTTATGTTCAAAATAAAAATCTTCGTCAAATTCATTGGGTGTGGCTTATATATGGGTGCGCTTTATAGTCCGGAAATTACGGTATGTATGCCACAAAGCAGAATAGCAATGTAATTACTACAGTAAAGTGGTGGAAAGGAAAGCTTAGTAATGAAGATAATCTTATGTCAAAACTAGCAAACTTTGTAGATGGCATTCCAGCTTTTATAACATTTATAAAATGAGCAGGATCACAAACGTCTTGTTTAGCAGTTTGAATCTCTATCATAAGAGCCTTGGGGAAATTTGAGCGTTTACCATATTCCAAAAATGATCATATTACATACATAAAAAACAATATGACAATGAATTAAACAACACGTCTATAGGCTAAGTGTGAGATTAATTCATACACCTGGCAAATCTGCCTATTAAGCACATTTCTGATTAACACCTGCGTTTCAGGTGAGGATAAAATGCATAGAAAGTTTGTGCAAAAAGGGGTCATGATGGAAAACGAATACATATTACATTCAGTGTTTAGTCAATCCTCCCTTAAATGCATATGCATGAGGGGAGAAGCGTGTTTTGTGTGCTGCAGCCTTTATGCTTGTACATGTTGCCTAAATACACCTGCATACAAGTTTAAATAGCTTAGTCTGGTTTAGAACCACACCCAGTTGTGACCATTGTCATTTCCATGCAATCTTTAATGGTCTATCAAACAAACTGTTTTTATCTGTCACATATACGTATATTGAAGCGCCTTCGGATATTCAGCTTGTTAGTACTATATGTTTGAGTCAGACTTAATACAGTACCCCTGAAACAGAGAATGTTAACAGTGGCAGCTTGGCAGTACTGAGGATTGAATCCCTGACCTTCTGATCAGTAACCGTAATGCTTTACCCATTAAGTCCTATTGTGAAGATAGAAAGTGTGTTTCAATGCTTAGATTGCATGAACACAAAAACGCTTGGTTCACCAGAAGTTGGGGAATTGCACCTGCATAGTTGCTTTAAGATTCAAATTCAATTAAAATTCTGCAGAAAATTTGACGTTTTAATCAATAAATTTATCTCCCATTTAATGTGCAGTCGAATATCGACTTTTTTTTATTCACTCCTCATTTGCATGGATTTGAAGAATTCTGTAATTTATTCTGCTCACATTCTGCTCATTTAATCATGCAGGATATTAGACTGTCGTTATCCAAAATAAATTACAGGGTATAGCAAAAAAATTTTTTTTTTTGTACTTCCCCCCAATGTGAATTTTATCGGCATCTGGAAATCTCAGGACACTTGGAGCCAACCAGCAATTTTCCCTAAGATCATGTTATGTGCTAGTGTCTGCAACAAAAGCATCAACCTTATTAGAGACTGAGACTTTCTCAAGAACAACCCCCTCACACCAGTGTCCTTAGAGAGCTCCTATTCCTTGTGGATGTTATTTCAGACAGAGCAAAAGGCCACCTGTTTTCTGTCCCCGAGCAGATTTCTGTCACAAATCCTGATAGCCTTGTAAAACAATCAACTTGCAAAGGAGGTGATGTCATCACGAGGCCGTGAGTGACTTCTTCAACTCACTTTCTCAGTGTTGGGTCTACTATGTGCAGTCAGATTAGGATAAAGACGCAGAGTTTGAACCTTTCAAGACTTGTCTATCTAAAGTTTCCATAAGGAGTGACTATGAATACTGTGAAGTGAAAACTTAAAAAGACTTTTTTCAACCAAGATCCAAAAAAGATCATAAATAAAAGGATAGTAAATAATATATACATGGGCATGAATGAAGCGATTCATTCTGGTAGATTAAAAGTAGGCTGATTTCGAGAGCAAAACAAGAATCTGGCTATAGAGCATGGTACTTATTTTTACCTGTGTTTGGGAATCAAGGTTCAATCTGGCAAGTCCAAGAAAGGTTTAATACATTGAATGTAATCAGATGATTGCAAGGCAAACAGGCATTTCAACAATGACATCCTTGTTGAAATATGTAGAGACTAAAATATGTTGAAATATGTAACTAAAAAGTGAAACCTGGCTAACAATTTAGCAAAAAAAAAACAAAAAAACTTGTTGACTCATCGGCTGTGCAGATGTAATATTTTTGCACATAACACCATTAATATAAAGTCTTTTTTGGGCAAATATGGTAGAATGCCCATTACATCTTCGAGATTAAAAACTATCTACACAGCAAAACAAGCCCCAGCACCAACCCAGTTTCTATAGTGAATCGAAAAATGTGCTGGTTTTTTTTTTTAGGGAAACTGATTACTGTACAGACTGGTCAAGGTGTAAGAACTGCAGATGTTTCCACAATCTGTAAATCTCAAGAAATCATGAATGCCCCCATATTTCCAATCCTCATTTTTGTAATGAGTAAGAAAATAATTCACAATAGGGTGGTGTAATATGGCTCAACAAAAAGCTTAGTTACTGTCACTAGGTGATTATTTTTCTGCAACAGCATATACTAAAGTGTTCCCCTTACTGGAAAGAAGTTTGCCCACGATTGTAAGTTTGAATTTATTCCTGAACAAAGAATTCCTGAACTTAAGAGTTAAGGTGAGCAATGTGTATTCATCCCTGATGAGCAGCCATGGTGACTGTGTCCAAAGAAAAACTCCCTTAGATGTTATGGGGAAGAAACCTTGAGAGAAGCCAGACTCAAAAGGGGAACCCAGCCTCATTTGGGTGATGTTAGAAATGAGTCTCTTTGAAGTTTGCCCATATCCCCACATGGTTTGTATATATATTTTTTTAATTAGCACATACAGTTTTCGTTATATTTTTTATATTTTAACTATATTTTCATAAACATTAGAACAAGCACATATTGTATATAAATTGCTTGTATTTCTAAACTATTTCATATGAATGAGCAGAGAAAAGCTGTTCTAGCTGTAAATTAAGCTCGTATTTTATATACAGTGTATAAATATATACATAGCTGGCAATAATGTCATAGAAAATTAATCAACAATTTTTTACATTCATAAGATGTTCAATCTAAATGGTTTGACATGAGTGAATAATGCTAATGGAATCTGTTTCTTTATGACACTGAAAAATATGCTCTTTAAACGAAGCTTGAAGTGAATTTCCCTGTTTATAATATTCACAACACATTTACCTGCAGCACTCCATAATTGCTGTTCGGAAACTGTACTTCAGTGTTCACATCATGGTGAATAATACGAGATGTGTGACAGGTGTGAGATCAGTGTTTTGTTTACTCCACCTGTCCCTGCTCACATTGGTCTGCTAAACTAAATTGCAAATGTGCACCATTTCATGGGCTTGTTAGTGAGTGCACATACCCTGTTAGGTATGAGTGGTGCTCACGTCTTTGGTCGGTTAGGAAATAAAAGCAAGTTCATGTGACTGAAGTGTTTCTTATATGCAGTTTTAAAACAAAGTGTTGTGGTTGTGAGGAAGCTGTGGTAAACTGAGATGATGAGGTTTGCTGGATGATCAGATTTGCTGGAGTCATTCGCACCTTCTGGCCCCGATTGAAAAACTCAGCAACTGGGAAAATGTTTAGTGCTTTAATTAAATACAACTTGTAGGCTCCCGGTTGAATCTGTGCCGAGTAAATAAGGATCTGTTTATTAGCATGTTGTGTTACTCTTTCTGTAGTTCCCGACCTGTCTTCAGAAAGAGATGGTTTAACAAACTATAAATGTTTAATGGACATGGGTTTTGCCAAAGCCTCAGTTTAAACATTCCTCAAATCCACAAAGTTTGTGTAAGTAGAAGCCTGTCTAATGCCGAAACTGTCTGTCTGACCATTTTAGCTGACTTAAGCTGATTTGTATTAGAGTAATTGACCGTCCTTCATTAAATTGCCAAAAAGAGCAGCGAATTAAAGCGAGCTTCTGTGTGCAGTGTGATTAAAGTCAGCTTAAATGGTAACACGAGCAAAAGGGTCGCTGCAGATCCTTGGGGAATATTCACACATTAGCAAATCATTAGCATTCTTTAATTGTATTTCTCCCTTCCTTTGTTAGATAATACTTTTTAATTCGGTTACTGACTCCTCAGTTAGCAGAAGGTCAAATTTCTCAGGTTTCTTAATAAAATTCGGCTTGATATTTTTAGATTCTCCTCTCATGACATGACAAGTCGCTCATGAAGGACTTCGAGATGAGGGACATTTTGTCTTGTGAATAGATATCCGATTAATAGCTTATTAGTTACAGACACTACGATGTTAAAAGAGACATTGGTGTTTTTGTTCTTTTTAAGGTTTGCTTTTTATTCTGTTCAAGGAACATGGTGAATGGAGAAAGTTTTCAATACTTTACAAAGGAAAATGAAGCTATTATAATAAATAGTAATTATGTCCTTTTAGCATGTTGTTTCTCAATGTTGGAATATGTCATTTTCAGCAGTGGTTCAGACAGGCTGCTGTTAAAGATGGTAATTATAGACTGGATGAGAAGAAGATTGGTGATTAAATAGGATAAAGGAGAAAGCAGTTGCTTGTGTTATGAGTGAGTGTGGTGTCTTATTTGGTTTGAAGATTTTTGGGCATCAATGATTTGATAAAGTTTGTTATATTAATTCTGATGTAATGGGGGTTGAGGACCACTGATTTATACAACTGAGCAGTTACTAAACAGGCCTTGCTCTAGGGCCCAGGAATGGCAGCTTGGCTGTGCTGGACCTGCCTTATCCATCCCATATTTTACCTTGCTTGGATAACTGCTGTTATCCGAGCAACAACTCAAGTGCTTAGAGATCAGAAAACTTAAATAAACAAATCAAAGTCAAATGTAAATATTGTGTATGTAGGTTAGTAGCAGTAATGACAATGCTGCTTATGAGGGTTTCCTTGTAACCTTACATTGTACAAACATAGGTTTAGGTTTAGGTCAACTTTATTATCCCCGAGGGGCAATTTGTTTTACAGTCAGCAGAATCCGTACAATCCCAAACACACAACAACAAACAAACAGTACAGAAAAAATAAATAAATAAATAAATAAATAAAAAAAATTCTTAATATCCACCTACATAAGCAGGTAGGTGGATTGGCTATGGCAATTTGTTTCAAGTGTGGCAGTTGTGTGTGTGTTTGTGTGTATGTGTGCACTCTTCTGCATAGTGCCTTGTGATGGACCAGCACTGCATTTAAGTAAAAAATGTTTGCGTTGCACCCAGTGTTCAACACTGGCAAGGACAAAGTACCTGCTAAAAATGAATAAATGAAAGTAATGTAGGATATAAACTTTATAAAGCTAATCAAATTCTTTGCTAAATGTGCCATTTATGTATGCCATTACATGCCTTCTTTTTTTCCACATTCATGCAACTTTTTACCCTGCCTTGGAAATAAATTTCCAATGTCTAGACAGCTAATATGCAATACTGCAGAACTGTGCAAATATTACAGCTTGTGCTCTAATTCATTTTATAAGAATGAGCTGTTCTGAACTCACACATACAAAACCTGAATAATGAATATCTATTCTTTATAAATGCAATGACAGGTTGCTGTTTGTAATGCACCTTTTTCATCTTAGGTTTAGACTGGTGTGTGCTATCATGCTTCCTCAACCTGATCAGTTCTCTTTCTCCTAAGCAAAATGTTAAAAATTCAGGAGACATAAATCGAAAAAGAACTAAGAATAGGCTTCACATTATTTAAAAGTAGCATTGTGAAGAACATGCGGTCTGGTAATGAGTCAAGCCGGACCAAAAAGAATTAAGTATAACTGCAGCCTGGTTTAACTCATTGAGTCACTAGTCAAGAGTCAAGACTGAAATCCAAGCAATGTAAGTCCAATAGGGAATCTGTACCTGGAGAATTGATATTGGTGTATAGTTTTGTAAAAAAACATTCTATGTCAGAATAATGATAAAACATTTAACATTTTTGTAGTAATACAACTCAGATCATTCATTGAATACAAATGCAGACTTTGTAAGGAAAATTGTTCTGCTCACTACTAGAGAAATAACTAAGGTCAAGAGATATGCTATTAAACAGTTACTTATAAAACCCAGCAGAGAAATGATGAATGAAAGAAAATCGCACAACACAGGTATTTCCCCTACTCATTCTAGTACATTTCCTCTTCTTTTGGCTCCCTTTCTTTTGTGATGTGGATACCATTAAGGAAATTTCCTCCAGTCACGGATCAATAGCTTCAAGCCCACATTTATTCCAGGAATTTGTAGGAGTAGGAGTGCAGAAATAACTAATAAATTATTTCATCATGCTTTCTGTACTTGCTGGCAATAACAGTATCTTCAGTGTGCTGTGTTCAGCAACCATTATCATAAGAAGCACCGCATTCCTCTTTCATTATTATACATCACCAGGCATAATCTTTTTGAATCCCAGTTGTGGCAAGAACGAAATTGAAAACTTGTGTCCTCGCACTGCATCATATTATCTATGGACCGTGCTTCAGAACTTCGCAAAATCAGGGTGCATAAACTTTAAGTATGATTGTAAAGCAAGATCAGGCAAGATTATTGAAGAAACCTGTTTCTGCCTCACTTCTGAATAATTCAGTTCAGTATCTGCATTTCTCCGGTCCAAGTCTAAAACCTATGACTACTTTGTATGTAAAAATATCCGTAATGGTACCCACACCATGAACGTTCATGTTGTACATATTGCCTAATAAATAAAAAGTAATTTTGCATAGAAACTTGTGCGTATTGTCAAAGGGCTTTAAGGCTTATTTGGGAAAACCCATAAATCTACTATTACAGTGTAGCAATAAATTAGATGGTTTGCTTATTTGTTTTGTTTTTTTCGTGTGTTTTTCAATCATGTACCGTAATTTCCGGACTATAAAGCGCTTCCTTTAGGAGCATAGCGGTATTTTGGGAATAGCCTGCCACTGCATTTTTCCGCTATTACTGCGTGTGTGCAAGACGAGGATTATGTCCTTATTATTTTCTGATGCTCATTTCTAAGTTTCTTTGACTAACCCTTAACGCTGTTGCCAAGATAATAAAAAAGCACAAGTTTTGGAAACCTGTCTGTGCTTATATGATTTCTGTTGTAACTGGAGTTAGCGAGCTCTCCCTTCACCCAGACTCAACGCGTTAAACGGCTTGTATCTAAACAGTAGCCGACCAAGAAAGTCATTGTTCACTGTCTTCCTCCTTCCTTTCACAGCTATTTCTCTCGGGAGCTTATTTTTTGGCATCGTCGTGCGTAAAAAAAAAAACATTTTTCCTCCCGAAGCCGTGAAGCTCAGAACACAGGTGAGGTGCGTTTTTTCGTTTCCGTTCGGAAATTTCATTGGTCTAATGTTATGGGGTTCAGTTTTTTGGCTTGAAGTTTGTGAAACCGGGAAAAACCCAGGAAAAATTCATAAATAAGCCGCTTCGATGTATAAGCCGGGGTTCAAAACGTGGGAAAAAAGTAGCGGCTTATAGTCCGAAAAATACAGTATATTTCTTTACTTTTTACACCAATCCCAGGTCATTCAGCTACAGGTTTTCAGTGGTGCGTAAAGTACAATCTTCCTGTGTTTGAGTAAAACTACAAATGCCAAGGTTTAAGGACTTATGTCTCAAAAGTAAAAGTACTGATCTATTTGAATGGTATTTTATTAATTAATGCAATTCAATGTTCACGTTCTTCTGCACCTCACCGAGGAGCGAGTTTTCTATTATTACAGGCACACAATGAGACCCAGACTCCATTTAAACTCTCATAAAAAGTTGTGGTCTTGGGACAGGTTATTGGTAAACGCAATTAATTTATTCATCATGTTTATCTGAAACGTAGTGAAGTCAAAAGAAGTTTTCTAAAAACAACAGTTCATATTTAACTAATAACTTTCCATAAACCAACAACCTACTTCAGCTTGGCCAGTTAAGTTTATACAGTGGACACATATATATATATGTATGACTGAATGTGTCCTCTCATTTGAAATCTGCTGTGAAAAGCAGACCATGAATGGAGCTCTAGCAGCAGTTTAGGAATCACACTGGGCCATTGAATTGAAGAAGTGAGGCAGAGAAGCTTACTGCAGGTCTTTACGCTGCAGTTATATTTTAAAAAAGAGCATGAGAAACATATTCAGGCAATAAAGAGGCAAGCGAGAGATGGAAGAGCATATTTGTTTAGTTTAATACTGAATGAGCAGCCTTCATGATCATACTGCCCTTGTCTCATTCATTTTGACTCTCTTTCTTTGCCGCGTCAGTTTTTTTCCCTTCCTTCCAAATACTTATTGCAGTTGACACATCTGTAATGTGATTCCTCATGAGCCATGATAAATATTTGCTGGTTAAAAGATTGGTCCCTCTCGCCACGGAGGCATGAATATGTCGCGTGGAAGGAATATTTACGAGACGCCGAGGCAAACATGACTGTGTCCGGATGAAATTTTCACTTTCACTCAGCAGGTCAGTGGGTTTTTAGCTCAGCCAGCCTTGCATTGGGGCATTTCTCAAAATCATGTTGCTGCTGAAAATCACAGGGTTTTCTTAAAGTCGCATCGCTGTGAGTTGTTTCTCTGCGAGCAGATGCAGTTTTGCAATATAGACTGCATTGTGACTTTGTCTGCTTGAAATGCTATACCCGACATAACCCTGTCAAACCTGTCATGATATCATCTCTGGTGACGATTTTCTGATTTTCTTCTTTTTTTAAACAGTTGCCTGCATCCAAGAGTCGATAATTGCCTGTTGTAATATACAGTACTCCTGATTTTAAAGTGCACACTTCAGAATATCATTTCTTATACACTGTATTCTGTTTTGGAAAGAGACAATCAAATTAAGCAGCATTGTTTTATTTTGGTGTAATTGTAGCTGGACATTAATTTGGACACAAAACTGCCACCTTGAATTTTCAAGCTGATTGCTGCTCAAGAGACCATGGATAGTTGTCATGTAGTGGTTAGTTGTAGTTTCCACTGGGATTACATTAAAACCCTATTACAATCAAACAAATATCAAAGTATGACCTTGCAGAAAACTATCTGGAATTTTTAGATACATTTATTTCTTTCTGGGGGGAGGTGGTAGCCTAGTGGATAAGGCATTGGACTTTTGATCTGGAGGTTGTGTTTTCGAGTCCCAGCCATACCAGGATGCCACCTCTGGGCTGCCGATCGAGGTTCTTAACCTCCCTATGGGTGCTCAGATTTGGAACTGGGAATAAAGTACTCTACTACAGACGGTCCCAAGCTCAGCAGCGAAAAGATGAGGGTGGGCTTTGGGCTAGCAACCTGACCCTGTAACAAAATTGCTACGGAAATGGCAAGCAAAACATTGTCATTTTTTAAAAATAATGATAATAATAATAATAACTTTTTTGGTGTTATACATAGTCCCACATGTATACACCCATACTTTTGCATTTCCAAAAACAAATTATGCTCAAAGTTTACCATGACTATATAAGAATATTTAAGAAATGTTGCTATAATCCCAAAGACTGCCCGTGCTTATCCAAGAACAAAAAAAAATTAATAAAAATGTATGCTTTTTCTTTTCATGGTTATACGATGTGTTCTGGTTTATTACCACACATAAATCTAAAGCACATTTTTTCCCAATTGTTCTTGGCTTAAGAAAAAGCTTTGAAGTGTCGATAGACCAAGAGAATAACATGAAGTATCGGAACAGTCAGTTACAATGATAACATTGTTATTCATAATAAAGCTTTTGGTTATTAGTGGGATTTATACACAGAAAAAACTGACACATGCCGATCTGTACTTTACTACTTCAAAGTGTGCTCATGCTTTATTGGGGGGGGGAAATGCTCAGGGAAAAGAATGACCAGACATTTGCACAGGTGTGTGTGTGTGTGTGTGTGTGTGTGTGTGTGTGTGTGTGTGTGTGTCCTAGATAGCTTGTGATGGGCCTGTAATGTGACTAGGATCACATTTGCGCTTGAATTTGGCTGCTTGCAGTAATTACAGTGTGATTTGCATCGATCATGAAGCATACACTTTATTTTCTGAATTGTAATTAGGACCATACAGGTGTGACAATAGCTAAAGAGGAGTGCTTGTGAAATGAGTGGCACTAATGAATTTGGCCCACCAGGTGTGTGCATGCGAGGTTGTGTGCCCTCGTTGAGCTATGTAGTGTGATTTTTCTTTCTCTCTCTCTCTCTCTCTCTCTCTCTCTCTCTCTCTCTCTCTCTCTCTCTCTCTCTCTCTCTCTCTATTTTTCTATCTCTCTTTTTGTCCACTTGGGATTCTCTCTGGATTAATGCCAGGCTGCTACTCCCACACACCCTCCCTCTTATCCTCTCTTATCCACTCTCTAGCTGTATTCTCATTTCTTTTGCCCTCTTGTTCTCCCTCTTGCCATTTCTCCTTTGTATTCTATAATTCCACGTGTGCTCTTTTCTATGTCCTTCATATTCCAATCCTTATACCTGCTTTCTGGATATAGCAGTGTAAAAAAGTGTAATGTCATAGAGAAGATTGAATAGCACGTCCAAGAACTTTTGTTCCATTTCGAGTTATAGTATTACATTTAAATATAATTGATTCTTGCTATTTTTGGAATATCTTACTGATATATCTCTGAGGCCTGCAATATCTATATTAGACAGTTTTTATGAGCATTCTGACATAAACTAAGACATTGTTGAAATCCAGTAAGACTTGTCTTTACTACTTTGTACAATAATGCAAGGAATATTGCAATGTGTATTTTGTTTTATGCCCAGTTTTTTCTAATACAATCATGGGCATTTTATATATGTAACCAAAATGTGAAACAGGGTAAAACATAACATATTCACATCTATTACCCATCAACGACCAGAACATCACAGATGAGCTTTACGGCATTCCTCATACTTAGAGCAGGGCTAGGTTTGTATCACTTAGGCTTGCTAATTAATAAACATGGCCTAATATGACACGTTTTTTGTAACCTTGCAGGCAAACCCTCAAACGGGACTTACTTACTCAACCCTAAATGCTATAAACAAAGTTTCGATCACAAATAAAAATACGAATCCATTACCTTTTTGTAGTCCATTAATTGTCTATATCTATCACAGTGTTTAGATGTTTATGTTCCTGTTGAATACTGGTGTGATCAGTGCTCAAAATATTAAATATTACATATGTAAGTTTTTGGATTTAAACCTGGTATATTCTCCTAGAAATAGAGGTCATTGAAAAAAAATGGCAGAAATGCCAACACTGTCTGCATAGTTTGTGAATTCTGGCTCATAACAATTCTTCAACTTCGCCTAATTCACCCGAGTACATAACCGGTCTCAACAAGGTGTGCGAAGGACTGCTTAAATCTGTTCAGTGATTAGTTTTGTTTGTTTCTGCTTTCCATATTTCTAACAGATTTATTTGTACAGAAATTAAAGCAAACTAGCAAACTTTCAACCAGCACACCCCTCACCAGGCACTTACTAAGGATTCTGTAAAGGATTCTCTTAATCTGAACACACACATATTGTTGTTCTAGAGCTGATATGATACTGTATGTTGCAGTTTAAATTCAGTTATTATGCATACATCAATTCAAATAATAAACAATTCTAAAATAAAATATATACAGTAGGAATCTGTGTTTGCACTGTATGCTCAGACACAAGCACGGAATGGTGATGTGATCTACTGTATTAAATACTGCAGACATACAGGACAAAGGAAAGAATCTGTGAGCATAAAAGTACATAGCGTGTCGGTGTGTATGCTTAGGTCTCCACCCTGTCCTGTGGCTTCAAAATGATATTCATCTCTCCCACGAAATAGCAGTCTTCTCCTCCAGCCCGCTTGCAGGACTGCAACGTAAGCTTTTAAACCCAGATAAGCAGCCGCCCTGTTCTGTTCTGTTATTATCCACATAGGTGAGGTTATTCCACCAGCCTTTACAATAACATTCAAATCCTGAAGTGTGTTGATTTGCGCTTATCTCGACTTCGTGTAACTTGTTGAAAATGGCAGATGGTGGATTTTGAAGTGCAGCCTCAGCACTATTTGCACTTTGTGACATTTTGTCCTGAAGCTGACCTGACCTTTTGCCTTTTCCCCTCGATTAGAGTGGGGCGGAAAATGCCACAACCCTGCAGTTTGTGGATTTTGGAGAAGCTAAATCTGTTTTCCTTTGACCCTCACAGAGACTGGGTGTCTCGTTTTTTCTTACCATGCATTTAAAAAAAAAAAAATTAACATGATTATTCTCTTTCCAAATGACCGGCTTTATTTGATATTTGCATAGATTTGCATACGATTACAAGATTACACTTTAAGGTATTTAACACTAGCATTTTTTCCCTCACGGCTTCGCAGTCTACCTCTGAACACTGTGCAATACTGCTATTTCATAAAACACCGTGTCTATCCTCTCTTCCACTTGTAAGGAGTGGTTCTAATCACTGTAATTACTACCATCACACTTTACAATCACACAGTGAAATGTAGGTCTGTGTGTACCACATGGTGTTGTGTACCGCTTCTCTGATTTGTCATTAGAGAAAGGAAGAAATGTTTTCAAAGAAATCACTCTGCCTGTTAGAGTTTCCATACTCTAAGTTGTTTTTTTTATCTGTGATAATTGCTGTGAGACTTACACCAACCAGGCATAGAATTATAAATGTATAACATTTTGATCGATGAAGTGTATAACACTGATTATATCTTCATCATGGCACCTGGTAGTGGGAGGTTAGTGGCATCTCCAAAACTGCAGCTCTTGTGGGTTTGTGTGTGCCCCGTTTTCAGTGGTCAGTATGAAAAAGTGGACCAAGGAAGTAACAGTGGTGAACCTTGCGACAGCGTGGTGGTCATTGGTGGTGGTCATTGGTGGCTAATTGATGCATGTGATAAATGAAGGCTCGCCCGTGTGATACGATCTAACAGACAGGCTTCGGTGGCTCATATTGCTGAAGAAGTTAATCCTTTTAATGCTTGAAGGGTCAGGACTGTTTTTGGGGACCAACAGAATATATGCAGGTGGTCATAAAGTTATTCCTGACTGGTGTATAAACAATGTATGTTGTAAGCAGCATCAGGTAAATACTGAGGAAACATTTTGTTTTACAAATGTAATTTAATGTTTTAGATGGGTGATCTCATTGTATGATCACATGAGATTGGTTTCTGGGTTCCGTTTGAACTAACTCTTGCTCTTGGAGCTTCGTCATGAGGAGCCATGATGACCCATCGCATAGCTTTGGCGCCTTATAGCTCCAGGGTTTGTATTTCGAGCTCAGGTTACTGTTTGTGTGCAGTTTCACATGATCATTGTGAGTTCCTAAAAACATTAGTAGATAGATTAGCTAGGTTGAATTGCCCCCAAATGTCAACGAGTGTGGAAAGGATGACCTTTAATAGACCAGCTTACCATCCATTGTGTTTTCTTGACCTCAGGATTCACCTTGACTAGGATCAAGGTTTCTGAAGAAGGTCTAATGAATAAATGGTTAAATTAAGCCATTTTTTTTCAAGGGGAAACTTAAAAATGTAACCTAGGCAACCATTTGATTATACATTATAATTATTTGTAATAAAACGTACTCCAGATTTCTGCATAAAGGGTGTGCCTAATCTATTGGTATGACCTACAGCAGGGGAAACACAGTACTTTAATTAATTCTTCCTGAGGCACCTCATATTGTTTCATTTCATCCTACACACTGGCACCTTTCTGCTTTACACAGCAGGTGCTGGCAGGAAAATTGTGAAGAGGGTTTTTTGTTTGTTTGTTTGTTTAGGTTTTGTGGGAGTTGTGTATTGTTTAATGGAGTCTCTTTTTTCCAAGAGCCTTGTTGTATTGGGTGATGTTGGAGTGTGTGTGAGTGTATATGAAAGAGAGAAAGAGTGTGTAAGTGAGGAAGAGCGAGATTGTGTGTACATAGCACATCAGCGCGATAAACTCTGGCAAGGAAAGCGAGGTGTATGCTGGCGTCCGACTGATTTCATGAGAGAAGCAGAGGGTGGCACGGCTGAAGATACATTTTCAAGAGACTGACAGAGGAAACGAGAGACGGGTGGAGGAGGATAAAAATCAAGCAAACGGATGGGAGGAACAGCTGGGTGTAGTAAAAAGATGCACAGCAGTATGGAAGGAAACTGGGTGTGTGTTGAACTTTGTGTGGAGATAAAAAGTTGGCAGTTGTCAAATGCAAACGCAGATTATATTACACTGATGTCTCGAAGTTTTTTGGGGAGATAAACTGTAGCGCTTAGTCTCGAATACTTTAGTCCTCCGAATTGATTATGTTTTTTTGATGTTTTATACTCACATATATATATATATATATATATATATATATATATATATATATATATATATATATATATATATATATATATATATAAAATTAAATATGTTTTAAAAAGTCTGCTTACACACTGAAAACCACATTCAAACATTCCATTCCAGCTGTTTCACATGAGTATTACAGACATTTTGACAGCTTGTATCTAATTACAAACTAAATTGATTAGGGTTATGTCAGTCATGTACTCTAGCTATCTAGGAACTTGGTCAAAGTCTGAAATTCACTATATAAGGAAATCACTCTTATCTATAGGCATATTGAGTGTTTTTACCACCTGGTTAGACGGATTTTTGCACCCAAAATTGATTGACTGTTGCAATAATGCCTAGGCAAGTTTAAAGCATTTCCACAATTATTGTAGGCATGTTATAGGCAAAGATTTATCTGATGTTTGTATGTTAAGAACGGCTGTACACAATTTTATTTGTTAAACATACACTATAGGGATACTGGTTTGTAGGTACGTGACCCTCACACTCATTTGCTTCGTCCCCCCCAACTCTTTCCACAAAATTGTAAGCATTCTGTTTTTTGGAGGAGGTTTTTCTGTAATGTGGATTTGCATTTTTCTTTCATTCTTTTCATTAAAGAACCCAAACATGTTCCAACATACCGGTACCACTGTGTACTATGCAACTCCATGAAGGCATGGTTTGCTATCAGTACCTGATCTCACTTATGGTTTTGTGGCCACATTCCAAAATTTTGTTAAAAGCCCTCCCAATCGAGTGGAGGGAGGTTATTATAACAGCAGACTTGGAACTTAATCTGGAATTTTGGTAGAGATTTTCAGAACGCACAAATCAACGTGCTCACCGGGTATTCACAATAGTTGGGCTTTATAGTGTATTATTGTTACACTAATAATATACACAATTGTAGTTACTATTGCTGCCTCACAGTGGATGCTAAATAATGAATTAATTATTGAATAAAGTTTCTCTTTATTAATATACTAGCCATGCCTGTGGCTTTAACAGCTTCTAAAAGAATTTGTCTAAAAGAATATATATATATATATATATATATATGTGTGTGTGTGTGTGTGTGTGTGTGTGTGTGTGTGTGTGTGTGTGTGTGTGTGTGTGTGTTATCTTAATGGAGACAAAGAAAAGCTTTCATATCGCTTGTATTTCTTATATCTTTTGTGTCTTTATCATTTTGTTCCATACTTTTTACAATCAAATGATCTCTGTACTGTACTTTCAGCTCTTCTAAAAATAATGACACTAAATGACTTTTTAAAACAGCCAAATTGATTTGCTGTGAAGATCGAACCCATTGCCATGACACTGACCATGATACTGTCAGGATCTATATTCACCTGTGTGCAGAAAATAGCCGCACACGAACCTCAGCGGATGACAACAGAAAGCCTAAAGAGAGATGTCTTAAAGTTAATGCATTAACGTGGTGCAGAGATATAAAATCAATTGTCTTTCTCTGCGGTAAATGCATCAACACAGAGCTATCGATTTCTTTAAGGGTGAATCAGTTTTAAACCTGAATTTAAAATACAAAAAAATAACAAGTGAAACCAGACCCATGAGTCATTTGCTGCGTCAAATGTCAGCTGCTTCCACTTCATTGTCCTGAAATGCACATTGTTGCTATCTTTACAGTTATACTTTTTTTGATTGATCAATACACAGACATTATCTGAAGTGCTGATCGAACGCTAAATTTGGACCACACAATTACAGCATTGAGATGCTTTCAAGCTATTTTTTTTACTCTTTTTTTTTTTTGCATGCAGAAGATACAATAGATGTCCAAGCCTTTTACAGTATTTATTTCCTGAGCCCCTTTGTGTGTACAATAAAGTGTCATTAACTTGCATTCTATTCTATTGGCTTTCATGTAAAAAAAAAAAAAAAATCAATATACCCTCTTGTTGTTAACTCTTACTCTGTTCCATTTTGCCAATGTATAAAAAAAAGGTCATTTCCTTATTTGTTAGGCACCAATGTCTTCTTTCCAACACTTGCTTTTCATGCACAACAGGTTGCCTGATTGTACCACACTTTTGATTCTTCAGTGCATGCAAGTGTCAATCTGAACTATTGCGTGCATTATTTGTTTGGTTCTTTGGTAGAAGTAGGTAAGTTTGGGCCTGTCGTACAATATCCCTTCCTAGTTAATGAATCATTACATAATTTGGTTTCCAAGCTTTACTCGGCATAGTCAGAGAAGCCACTACACTTGTGCAAACTCGCTAGAGGAATGAGATGGTGAGGGGGGGAAAATGCCAGCAATTGTGTAAATATTTTGCCATTGTTGTATTTTTTCTTTTGCATTTGAATTGCTTAGTCAACAGATAGATTTTTTTTCTTCAGAATACAGTATGTAATTGGTGTGGAGGACCATAAAAATAGCATCATCCCATATGTCTTGCTTCAGCTTCAACCCGTGCATCCTCTTCATTACCTGAATTCCAAAAAGTTCACAGAGGTTGTGCTTTAATTGGCCCTCAAGCAGTGGGCTGTGTGTTGGAATCCATACCTGCTTTGAGCCAGCACCTTACATCAACATAATTGCTCGTGTTTTTGAATAAATGAGCCCTTTTTCCACATGGTGGGAGGAACAAGCAGCTTTGTGTAGCACCTTTTAAGCTTTCTGCACTCTCAGAAATGAATTTCGACAGTAAATCGGATGTGGATGTGTGCTGCACCAGCCCAGTGTAAAAATATGAAGGGTTAAATCCATCTCACTTATTTTGTCTATAGAGCTGGAGTAAGCACATGAATCAAAGTGAGCAATCGAACGTTTAAAAGTCAAAATAAAAAGGGATATTAGGGTTTTATTTGGGTCATACCATTGGTGTCCTCAATTTCCCGTATTGAAGCGGAAACAGAGGCAAATGGTGCAACATGCAGGGGAAGTAAATTTGCAAAAAATTGTGGTCAGAGAGGTTAACACTGGTCAGATACCGGCCATAATGTATAAGTATCTAGTAGGTATAGTAATTTCAGTGATAGTGATGGAAAGATCGGATCACTTAAGTAACTTTTTTTTTTTTTTTTTAACTCGTTAATCAAAACGAACAAATCTTTTCTTGAGTTATTTTTTTCCATTAGATCAAAAATAAAAGAAATTGTAACATTTTCAATAAGCAGATCCCCTAACATGTCTACATATACAAACTTCTAGTTCCAATAATAAAAATATGTACACTTAACCGCATAGTCTATATGGGAGTCACGTGACAAAAGAACGAACGACTCAAACCAGAAGAGTCGTTAGGTAAACTTCTCAATTCTGCTCACACCAGCATTTGATGTTTTCTAGCAAACTTTGTTGGTTCTGTTAACCAAAAAGTGAGGGGAAAATATAAACCGCAAAAAATATCAACCACAATGACTAAAATTCATCCATTGCTTTATCTTTATCTAATGTAATCCTTACTAAATATATGAATGAAGTCAATGCATTAATGCAGGAATGGTACATGTAATAAATAAAACTCTTTCCATAGTTTCCCTGTTTCTAGTTTCTTATCTAATAAGCTGCCTTGAGCTAAAACCTTAAAACTAAATGGATATAAAGGATAAGTTGAACCAGAGAGCCAATCTGGGTCATTTTAACCCATACGTCACCTATATATTTAATTAGTATTTTTTTAAGTGCTTTATTGATTTTCTCAAAATAATATCTGTGGGCCAGTAAGCAACTGTATAGTGAAGGTATAATTGGTGACAAGTCTTCAGGCAATACCTATTTTAATTAATAGCGCTTTAAGATAGATAGATAGATAGATGGATGGATGGATGGATGGATGGATGGATAGATGGATAGATAGATAGATAGATAGATAGATAGATAGATAGATAGATAGATAGATAGATAGATAGATAGATAGATAGATAGATAGATAGATAGATAGATAGATAGATAGAATCCTTGCAGTTTTAGATAGAATCCATTTTTTCATGTCATTTACAGACTCATGTTAAAGACACATATTCCTGAAGCAGCCTCTTCCAGGCCTGGCAGAGCATCAGATTCACTGTATGATGTCAATAAGATAAATATATAAATAAACATAAAATGTACCAACATTTCTTTTTGTTTCCCCCAATATTTCAACACCCATGAAACCACTCATGAGCTCGGTAACCCTGTTCTCTGCAGGTGCAAACAAGAAAATTAGCTCAGGTGAGCAGGGTAACAGATTGCATCAAACGGTGTGTATTTGGCACATTTTTTAAAACGGATTCGTAGAGAAACAATGAGCACGGCAGGTGGTAAATCCTCTAGGAAATGCCGGACAATTTCCCAGGGTGCAGTTTTCTTAGGATATGATGCTTTCCTGTTTCCTGATACGAGCTCCTTATCTGTTTCCCATTTAGAAGATCAAATGTATGCTTATCTATTCGCTTCAAATTTCAAATCACAGCTCTGCCAATCTGCCTCGTTCTGGGCCCCTGAATTAGGCCCTTAGCCCTTATATGCTCAGCTGTATAAATGAGGTGCTCCAGATAAGATACCATGAATGTAAATACTTTATTATTGTCCATTATTATAAAGCAAGGCCGTTAACCCTCTGTGCTCCAGGGGCGCTGTACTGTACACGGCTGATACTGTGCTCTGATCCCCGCTTCTGAACAAGTTGTGATATGGCGAAGTAAAGAATTTCACTGTGCTTCTATTCTATTCTATTCTATTCTATTCTATTCTATTCTATTCTATTCTATTCTATTCTATTCTATTCTATTAGTATAATTTTTGGGATGTAAGAAATCTGGTAAACCCATATATAATCTAGGAAAACCCTAGACATCACCCTTTCCACCACACACACACACACACACACACACACACACACACACACACACACACACACACACACACACACCGACCATATCCTGAGGTCAGAATTGTAGCAAGGACACTAAGGCGGCGAAGCAGCAACTAGACCTGCTCAATTATCCACATGACAAAGTAAATTGTCCTTGTGTGACATTTCCCTTTGCTGCTGATTTATAACCAATTTATAGTTCAAGTTATGATTTAGGCAGAGGCAATAATATCAGGTTAAATAGCAGTATGAATAACAGGTGTTTGTCAGAATGGGAGACACTTAATATGAATTAATTCAAAGAAGGTATCTGATTGTAGGTCAAAAAACATGATGGATTGTGAGATTTATAATAATTCAGAGAGAGAGAGAGAGCAGGGAGTTTATTTTGTGTGTTTTTTTTTTCATTATTATACAAATATCGCTTCTGCTTCATGCGGTTTGACAGAAATAAAGATTTCCGGCTTTCCTCTTTCTCGGCATGTTTACTAAATGTCTGAATCCATTCCTGTCAGAAAAAAAAAGGGGGCCGAGGGACAGCCCTCAAAAACATTACTCGTCCTTCGGTGCCTTTTTCACTCTGGCTTTTATTCCACTCAGATGAAAAGCGTGCTCTGTCTTAGTGTAGTTAATAACAGGTCTGGCGCTCGCACAAATAAGTAATTAAGCTTTTGTGTTGCAGCTCGTGCTTCAATGTGAAAGGGACACAAATGGCCCTGTTGAGGATGGCTGGCATCAGAGAATGAATATTCTATGCAAATAGTCTTCATGAGCGGCAAGCGGGTCTGTCAATTCCTACTGCTGCTGTGTGGGTGCGAGTCTTCATAAAAGAGGAAAAAACAATAACAGTAATGAAGCAAATGTGCCAACAGACGAATTGTCAACAAGCTAAGATTAGATTGCCCCATGATCATCTGCAGCAATGTGTTATCACCACAGTAAATGATGTGGAAGTCCTGCTGGCAGGATGATGTGGGCGAAATTGACGAGATGAAAGAAATGTGACCTGATAAGACCTATAGTGAGTAAGGCTTAAACTAAGGTAATAACAGAGTGCTGACGAATAGCAACACTAAATAACAAAATATTTTACTGCACTAACACGGGGCTGAATTTTCATTTAAGAGGCAGCACACAATTAAAAATGAATGGCATATTTGTGCAGCTTACACAGTAAAGTGATGTATAGGTTGAGTTTTCGCAAAGCAGACTGAGTTTGGCTACATTTTGTCATTTATGGATATATTTTGTTAAGATTAAAAAAAAAAAATTGTCCTAGTAAAGTTCATCTTACACTCCTAGGCAAGTTTTTAGGAACAGGCTTTCATTTTAACATGAATAGTGGGACCTATATTTTATTAGAAAAAATGTGTATATAATGTGTTATATAATGTGTCAAAAAATAACGTGGCCATTACTACAAAGCAGCTTTACAGAATATATATATTCTGATTATATCAATTTAAAAATTAGTCTTTATAAATGTATCCCTTATGAGTAAGCCATTGGTGATTGTGGCAAGGAGAAAACTCTGAGATGATTTAAGGAACCCATCCTCATCTGGGTGACACTGAATATAAATTCATCATAGTTCCTTCAATGTTGAGGGTATAATTTGTTCACTAATGGAGTCTTGAATGCAAAACTCTTTATGGTAGTTGTAGTCTAAATCTTCTGTAGCAAACTGTTCATATTATTTACAGTCCAAAACCGTCTTCTAAAAAAACTAAACTTTCTTTCGGCTTCTCCCATTAGGGGTCGCTACAGCGGATCATCCGCATGTTTGATTTGGCACATGTTTTTACGCTGGATGCCCTTTCTAATGCAACCCTCCCCATTTATGCGGGCTTGGGACCGGCACTAAGGCTTGTGCAACCCTAATGGCTGGGGTTGGTTCCCTGACCGGGGATCGAACCCGGGCCGCAGCGTTGAGAGTCCAAAGCCGTCTTCATGGTTCCTAAATGAAAGCCATCTTCAGCAACACTATGTGGTTTCCGATTGAAAGAACTTTATGCAGCAGCAGGGAACCAGGATGATTCAAATTATTATGCATTTTCCACCAGAATTCACTGACTTCAGCATTCATGTAAGTTTTTAACAGTCACGTAACTATCATTCTAAATCATTGTTCTGCAACTACTTACCAAAGAAGGTTAAGTGAAATTGCTGGTGATTTTGCAGCAAATAAATCTACCCATTTGCCCCCCTCAGGGACATGCGACATTGCAGGGCCTCCTTTCAGTGGCAATGAAGTGTTCCCCTTAGAGAAATGCCACATTCTTGGTCAAATCAAAGGCGGTGCATGGAAAAGAAGTGGGTACGTCTCCTGAACTGAATTCTTTGGCGAACTCTTTCAGTCCATTAGCCGAACGGACTCTTCCATCTGCAAAGAATCATTTAGATCACTAAAAGGAAAATTTTAATCTCATAGGCAGACTTGATCAATGCAGTGCTCTGTGAGAGACTCCATGGTTTCTTTTTCTCTTTTTTTCCCCTTCTAATCACATTTCCACAGACAAAGTAGAAAAAAAAATCCAGACTCTGTGTTCAGGACGTTCATATAATAGGAACATGAACAGATGTACCTGGATGAAAATGGTCCATTTTAGCGATTGAGCAGCTTTTGTGTGAACATGATGGACAATTAAGGCACCCTAATGCAGAGCTGATTGAGGCCTGAAAGAGACCTGATTGGGGAGTGAAAAGTGTCGAGTGATCATTCCTCTTGTCCCTTCTCTTCTTGTTTACGTGTGGAGTTGATGAATTGGGAGGTTGTCCCTGAGAAATGGTTCAGCCCTAGGGTACAGCCCTGAGCAAAAAAATGTTGGATACAGATTGCACTTTGCAAATTGACTTAACTCTACATTTATTTTGCTGCACAGACTTCAGCACTCACTGCACACATTTAAAACTTGTAGAACAGTCCACTGGCAGAGCACAGTCCATACAATCATTTCAGTGGCTCTAATTCAGCAGTTTCACTTTGATAAACATGAACCCAGACTGACTTTTGTAGCAGATCCTCTATTGCAGCTTATTCAATCACTTGTATTTATGTAAATTATTTAGCTAAAGGCAGCTCATCTGACCAAAGACTATCTGCATGGCTGGAGGTATTAGTTCAGAAAGGGTTATAGGTTTGACACATTTTTTATTTTGTTTACTTTTTCTGGTCTAAATAGCAAACTGATGAGATAGTGTGTTTAAGAACATGATGATGAAACAAAATATAGAAGGACGAACGAACAATGAAGGAGTGTGTGTTCATTCTCCCTGTGTATTAAAAAATAGATCTCACCTCGAAAGCATTAGTCAGTTTTGGGAATGAAAATGTAGAGCATGAAAGTATAACTTCTTACAGTCTGAATTATAACTTCAGACTATCTAATCTGTAGCCGTGTACTAAAGATTAATGACTAGACATTATAAGGTAGCTGTTGTCATGTCACCGTTCAGTCATGATAGTGCATTACCTGGACGTTTGTAAGTAACAATGGGCATTAAGACATTTTCGTTAAATACACGTCCGTAGAGAATAAGACTAATCGCTCAGAAAGCTGGGTTTGAAAGCTTTTGACTCTTTCTTTTGCTTGGCTATTTTTTTTTATTTATTTAAAAGTGTGAAACTATACCCTGGAAAAGCAAGCCGAGAAATTCTGTCTGTGTTTAAAAGACCTTACTTGCTCCATTACCCAAATTATTACTGTAACCTTCATCGTCAAGGACAAGCATTAACTTAATGTGCCAATTGCCATTAGGATCTCGGTACTTTAAGCCCAAACTGAACAGGCCTTGGAGAAGCAATTACAGACTATCAAAGATAAGCACCCTTGTCAAGATATTCATGCCCTACCATCGAACAGAAATGTGAGTGCCTCAATTTACAGGTGTTTTTGCCCAATAGTGTATCCTGTGCTCTGAACAACTATTTGAATTTGACAGCTTTGCCAAAGAATGACTTAAATGAGTCGAGTGAAGTGAGCAGGTTTTAAAGGATTAATCTTCAAACTCCTGCCAGTCCTCAGTTTCACAGGGTTTTTTGCGCCACAGTGGCTTTTCTAACAGCCGACGTTAATGGAAGAATGGACGCCGTGACCAAGGAGCTTGGAAAAGGTGCACGTAATGAGGAGAAAGTGGAAACCCATCGTCGCTCCACATGAAACGGCCCTCTATTAAAGGCAACCTCTAGGCTACCTGTTCTTGTGTGACTTAGAAGAAAAACTACCTGCATGAAAAAGGAATACATGGGCAATTATACATGCCAGAAACCCTGTACGCAGCTCAATACATCAAGGTTTCAATTGCAGTGAAAAAGAAAGGTCTCCGGTTTTGGAAGTATTATCGGCCTTTGGAGCTCTGCATGGTTTCTATTTTCTTCTCTTCAATCGTTTCTTGGTCCTTTTTGTTCTTTTATTTGTCTTGAGTTGCCCCTTGAGCTCCTTCACTTCATCACCCCAACTTTTGAGTACCTTTTTGTTCGGGTCAGAAGCTTTGATTCTCCTGATGGTTTCTTTAGCTCCTGATAGAAGCACGCTTTGCAACAAGTGATGTCATGTCTTCGCAGACTATTCACCAATTCTCCTCCTCGCTGCAATAAAACACCCAACAAGTCAGAACATTCAGAGGAATAACAAATGAAACCTAAAATGTGTTTTTTTTTCACGACATGTTGATTTATGATTTTTTTTTTTTATACCCATAAATTTAACAGCTGTTCTTATGAAATCTGACTAACTTTGTATGTGACATGACATAAAAAAAAGTTGGAAGACAGGAAGCACAGAATGTACAGAACAGTATTTCATGCTATTCAGCAAAGTACACCATGAGATGGAACATGTGACGCTCTTGACAAGATCGAGCATGCTGCCCCCCCCCTCCCCCCACAAACTTACTTCGTTCAGCAGCAACCGGTTGTTAAACCGTCTACCTACATGCCTGGTTGGAACACCTTACTTTTAGAAAAATTGATTACTGTTGAAGGCTTCTGTTGCTCTATTTGAGCTCTGGTAAGATTAGTGTGAGATGAAGGGATGAACTAGAGTGCATAATCATGCTATGGTATTAACTCAGAAGAACTTCCAGCATTGGTGGGATTCCTGTATCATATACAGTCAGCTGTGAACTCTGCGATTGTAAAAAACAGAAATTAAACTGTGCTTTGCATAGTTGCAATAAAGGGAGGACTTTTACTTTTACTGGTGTAATACTGGTAATATTACTTGTGAAGTACAAATACTTCATTACTGTACTTAAGAAGATTTTTTTCTGGTATCAGTACTTGACTTCATTTTTCTTTTTACTTTTTACTTTTACTCAAAAAATCTTTTTCCACAAATATCTGTACTTTCTAATTTTTAAATTTCCAAAAAAAATTTAAATCTTTAAAGCGTCTTTACTTAGATAAAAAAAAAAACTCCACTAAAATGTATTTAGAATATTAAACATTTGTTTTTTGATGCACCGCGTCTCAAATAAGCACCAAAGTTCACCATGATGCACGCAATGAACCCTGTGGGGTCGGCAAACGTGCCGGCGCATTTTGTGGAATTTCTCATAACACTGAAACATACTTGAATTACTGTCTTTTTTGATCATACAGAAAATAATAATGCTATACAATACATTCGAATCTGTAAAGGGTCTGATTTTATTTGTATACAGCTATAATAACAATAAAATAAAAATGTAAAAATAAAAATGCTGTGCTTTTGTAAAATAAAGAAAACAGACAGGGGGCGCTCTCTGCCATCTCTGTCGTCTCTCTTCACAGACACATCAGTAAAACAACCTGACTCTCAGTAAATACTTGCCTCACAGATATAATAAATATATTAATAGAAAGCTAATAATCAGACTACTTAATAGATATACTTTTAAATTAACAAATATTTTCGGATTATGTAATCTGTAAGAAAGTTAAAGAGGTACAATTTCTCAAGTATCACCTCATTAACAGTCTGTGTGGAAACATGATTTCCATGATGATTCCTGATGATTTACGTATTTAGTCGTCATGCTCTATGTTAAGTCTGGTTTTACTAATAATAAACATATATTTGCGTAGGTACATTTAGAACAGATAAAAATGTTCAATTAATTTTCGTAAATGTGTAGAGATAAACTCATGACAATCATGCCATTAAATGCAATTAAATATTTTAATCGATTGACAGCCATAATATTAACATCATGTAAAGTCCAGTAACCAGTGTGACACTAAAACAGGTAGTAGTAATGGCTACTATTTACTACATGTCAGAGCCCAAACTTCTTTACTTTAATTTGAGAAAAAAGTGTAGTCAGTACTTCAACTTTCACCAGACTATTTTAAAACATGAGTATCTGTACTTCTACTTAAGTGAAGGTGTACTTTTGCCACCTCTACCCACCATGCACAATTAAATCCATTGTTAAAAATAGAAATAATGTGCTACAGTCATGACTTTACCTATGGAGGAACATTCATTAATATTCAGTGACTTTTGTATAGGAAGCAGTAAAAAATGTGTGTGCCATATTCTGGGTAATTATGTATAGACGCTTGTATGACACTTAATCCAAATTAAGTCCATTTCAGATCCAGGCTTCAACAATACAAAACATAGTAGAGTTTAAGGAGGTAAATACTCATTGAACACAATGCCTTCTTAATACCCTTCATACCACATTTCTTCCACTGGTGCATTCAGTCAATCATCCATCATTACCTGACCCTGAAACATGTCCTTGTTAATGCCGTCACTACTTATCTTACTATGCTCTCGTCCACTTGCTTCACTGTAAAATGGATAATAGATCACAGATCCCTGCCTGACGCATTTTGCTTTATTCCAAGTTTGTGAGGAGCAATGCCTGTCAGTGTCAGAGGTAGATTAATGGGTAAGCGCCAAATTTCCATCTTCCACATGCACCAGGACAGCAAACTAACCAACCATTAAATGCTTTGTATCAGACTTGTAAATGGCAGACAATTTGAAGAAAGGCCTTTGCATTAACGCCTGTCTTGTGTGAAGATGAGGCGAGCTTGTTGTAATGGCAAAGCTATCAGTGTTGTGCGTCAGGAGCGATTCATCAGCCGCTTGCTCAAGTTATTTGTTAGCGTGTCAAGCCGTGTTAAGATCCAAAGTGCGAACAAAGAAAAAGCATCAGGAAAAAAAAAACATCCTGTTTATATGCACTTTGCTTGTCTGATTTTGAATGAGTCCCAGTTGTTCTGTTAGGCATGGCCAGATTTGGTGGTGATACCTGTATATTCAGAAATAGCTCAATCAGTGTTTCATGTTATAAATTCTCATTGGGGATGGAAGCACAAACAAATGAAGGACACCATTTTCAGTTGTGATTGCCCCTTCCTGCAACCTGAGTGTGCATCACTCTTTAATTTGATTGCAGGCAGTCATGGCAGGCTGATTGCGTTGGCCTTGATTTTTTTTTACCTGCTTGCAATATATATATATATATATATATATATACTGTCACTTACTTTCAGAGCAAGTATTCTTTGCATTCTTGAATATGACATGGAAGCGAGGGGGAGACGGAGTATAAAAATTGTCCTTGCTGACAGTGGTTTCCCCAGTGACTAAGAATCTTTTTTTGCCAGAGGATCCTGTCTCATCCTAACTTTAGGGCAGATAATTAGCATAACCTTGTACGTTCATACGGAGTAGCACCTCAGGGTGAAAGCGACCTTCAGCATCAGTTAAGCATGATTTCTTTCTTTCTTTCTTTAAAAAAAACCCCAACTCTTATACCTCTGACATTGATTGTAAGGCTCAGCTAAGTATCAGGCTTCTTTAACCATGCCAAGCGTGTAGATGTTGGAGAAACATTTGCACTAGCAAAGCCATGCTGACAGAGAGGTGGAATTATCATCTTTAATTATGACATGTTTGTAATCGATTTATCAGAACAGTGAAACAGCCACCATATTTATGATACTGTAGCACCTATTTAAAAATGTGCTTTTATTTATGCACCTTCAATGACTTTCTGATACTGGTAAGATGGGCAGCTAGTATTCCATCAGTCCTAGAGAATGACGTGTGGCCTCTTTGTCATTCTGAATGGCAGAGACATGGCAGTGTACTCCTGCCTTTAAAACTGCCTTTTTTTTAAAAGTCTGAATCACATGACACGACGCATGAGACGAAGTTAAGGTATTGGACTCTGAAAGGTCGGAGGTTCAAAAATTCAAATCCCAGCGCCAACAAAATGGAAACGCTGGTCCCTTAAGCAAAGCCCTTAATCATCATCTACTCACATGTGTGTTCTGGATGAAAGTGTCTGCCAAATGCCATTAATGTGAATGTAATGTCACGTGTACCAAAAGAAGCGCATGAGAAGTGGTAGCTCAGTGGTTAGGATTTTAGATTTCTGATCAAAAGATCATGAGTTTAAGGGCCCTTGAGCAAGGCCCTTAACTCTCAATTGCTCAGTTGTGTAAATGAGTTTAAGTAGCTCTGGATAAGGGCATCTGTAAATGTAATGTAAATGACACTGCACATTTTATTGCAATATAATCATGATATAACCAGTGGAAACAATATCATGTCAAATCTGTTCATCTTGAAGGGGCAAATTCGCATAACAGTTTAATGGTTTTATTCATTTATTCATCATTTGTGGAAAAAAGCTTAGGAAGATTGTTGCTTATTGGATTGTTTTATGCTCCTGTCATGCACCCGTCTTGTGTGTGTGTCATGAATTCCTTTCAAATGCATTAAGCAATCCTGCTCGGGAGACTCTTGAAGAATGACCCATGAGCTCTGAGACACTGGCACAACATTCAAGTTCACTCTTATGAAGTCACTGCTTGCTAGTTTCCTGTTGAGAACCATTACAAATGGGTGCATTGACCCATTTCTTAGTACAGACCCTGTTTTCTCACGCCAACAATTTTGGCTCTCTTCATACTGAAACCCAATAATGCCGCATATGTGTGGAGTTTGCGGGTATGATATCATACACTCGCTGTGTGTTGAAAGTGTAATTAGCTGTAAAATATATCCTTCCTTCATTAGTCATATAATAACTGCATTTAATTTTTTCCCCCCTTTAACATCCTGGCCAGGTTCTGTTTTTGTTATTTGACTAGATTCATTCTTTTATTAATGACCATGACATTCACATCTCCACATAATCCAAACTATAAAGAATGCCTCAGTGTTATCCAAGCTAGTATTCCTCTACAGGCTTTTTTCTCCCTCCCACTCGGTTTCTCTCTCACTAATGATTAAGGCATTGTAATGTGCAGCAAGTAGTGACAGAATGCAAGTGGGTAAGCTCTGTATTAGATTTTATTGAGGGTAAATCCAAAGAATCGTGATCCAAGTCAAAACAGGGGTCAAAACACTGCCAGACAATGTTAAACAAGGATAACTTGTAATCAGAAACTAGGGGGAAATGAAGGGCAAGGCTCTGACGTAGTAAAACAAAAGCATTGTCCTACAAAAAAAAGAAAAGCTGTAAGAAAATAGCTTACTAAACAAGGATTAATACAGGACAGGTGAATACAGTTGGACTAACAACAATGACATGACAGGGTGGAGACCAGAACAAAACAGAAAATAAGGTATGTGGAATACATAGACCACTTTGAGAAGCCAAGACAAAAGACACAACATGACACCACTATTCTTTTTAGAAGAGGTGGAATTCATGAAAGGCATCAATGCAGTTAAGAACTGAATCAAAAGACTCTGTACTGTCCCGATGCTTTTGTCATGTGGCACTAAACAGGAGCGCCGTTGGTGTTGCTCAGCAGTTGCTCAGTCGCTCACAGCAATGTCCCGTGGCGAATTTCCCTGACTTGTAATGGATGCCTACGGACTGTCCTGTGGCAATCCAGTATTGCATTCAGCAATGTCTTGGGACAGAAACTATCCGGTCTATCTTGTCTCAATAGGACAAGGGAATTATATAAAGTTTGTCTTTTAGATAATAGTCTACTCCTTGGCCCAATCCCAAGCGGCAGAGGATAAAACATTCCTTACATCTGTAAAAAAAATTACAATAAAAAATAAAGATTTCTTTCCATACCCCCCTGGCCAGGTTAATTGTCTGGAATTCTCATTTTTCCCTAATAAACGTGACCTTTACATTTCCATTTAAGCCAAACACTTAAGAATGCATTAGTGGCATCAAGGCTGGGATCCTCCTCTGGCCCATTTCATCCTCTTCCTGATTGTCTATTGATGAAGGCAATAATGAACTGAAATTCCCCCAAACCCCAAACAATCTAATTATTCCATAGATTTACATTCAAAAAGGTATTTGGCAGGCAGAGTGAGTTACAGAAGTGTTGTTTCTCTGATATTAGTTCACTAAGCCACGAACTATGGAAAACTAATTATTCAAGAAATATGTAAGCTTCAATAGTGCAAAAGATTTTTGTTTAATTAATGGCTTTGACAAATCATCTTGACCTTGAGCTTTGACAGTTGTCACTGAAATGTAAAACATTTACATTTGGCAGACCTCTTATCCACAGTGACTCACAATTATCTAAAAGGGCCAGTCCTAAGGGCCCAGAAATGGCAGTTTGGTGGTGTTGGGAATTGAACGGCAATTAGAAGACCAAGATTTTTACCACTAAGCTACCACCTCCCAATATTATATGGACCCATTCCATATATACCAAAGATGTGCATCTCCACATCTAAGGTTAATGTGATTCGCATCTTGATGCATAGCAACGATACAATACATTAACGATACATATAAAGCAGCTACTGATGCGATACAGTTCACCCCTATTATGATGCAGTGTGACCCAATTGATTCAACACAATGCGATTCAATGCAATACAAATGAAAAAAATATTTTGCTTTATGATGCATTGTTCAAAGGCCCTTTCACAAGCAGGCCTTTGTAGTGCAAAAAAAAAAAAAAAACCACTGATGTCCTTTTCCTGTTCTGTCTATAGGAAGATGCAGCTCTACCTCAACCACGTTAATCATTATTCTATGTGACTCTCAGGACATGCGTAGGTCTCTGTAGCATTGTGATACGTCATATTCCCATTGCAGCAGTAGT
This sequence comes from Silurus aristotelis, assembly GCF_946808225.1. Classification (NCBI taxonomy): domain Eukaryota; kingdom Metazoa; phylum Chordata; class Actinopteri; order Siluriformes; family Siluridae; genus Silurus; species Silurus aristotelis. The sequence goes on from NC_139586.1 coordinate 20,975,185, forward strand.
GCTGAGAGAATGTGCTTGCAAAATAGTTTAATGAGGAGAAATCAATCTACATATATTATATTGGTCACAAATTGTTGGTCCTTTCTAAATAATAAAAATAAATAAATATGCAAATATGTTAAAATTGATGCAACACGATACACATGCCAACTTGTATCTGATGCACACGTTTTTACATCGATGCATCACATCGTTAACTTTTTTCCACTGACGCGAATTGGTGAATATTACCATCCCTAATTTTTACCATTCAGCTGCCCAATGATAAGGTGCTATAGTCCTTAAATCTGTTCACTTTGTGAAAATACAAAAGGTTGCAAAGTGGCCGAGCTGAGATTCTGTCGCAATTACGATTGCATTGTATAGCTATATTGCATTCTGAAAATTAGAGTGCAACATCCACAATCCTTTATTCCTGTACTTATCTTGTAAAAGCTGTTCAGTGCTGAGAGACACTAGCAGTGTGATAGTTTCTGCAGCATCTTTGGTTATGGTACAGAAGTTATCGCAATTCAATTTGAAACTAATTTAAAACAAACTGCTCCAACTTGAAAAAGTGAAAAAGAAACAGTGCAGTCGCAATTAGCAGAACAGGGAAGTTTACGATTTTCCTTTGATTTGTGCCATTTGTCAAAATAAATTTATCAAGCCCTAACACCATGTTAATGGGATTTACATCAATGACACGCACGTCTACGTTTCCTGACTGCACTTTCACTGGTATTAAATTTGCAGTCGTGGTGTAAATTGTGTTGTAAATTCCGACAACCCATTTGTGTGTATTTTTGGTGCGGAAATCATCTTGTGATTTTTTTTTTTGGAGCATCGAGGTTTCATCCTTGCCTTTTGCATTTCATCACTCTAATTTCTCATTCTTTCATCGTCTACTTTGAGGCTGAACTTTTACTGCTGAAGGGACTTTTTCATAATGAGGACCATTTGCTGACAGTTTTCTCACAGCACTCACCGGTTTCTATCTGCACGTTTCCTCACGGTGTGAGATTAAAGCAGAGAAGGTGGTTGTGGGAGGAAAAAAAAAACCTTTTCTCCTTTTGCAGATAAACTGATTCTCTATTTTGCAAAGGGGAAAGAGGTTACAAATCAGTTCTTGATGGTGACAGAAATAAAAGTCTCTGCCTTCATCCGAGTCTGACAGGTGTAAAAGTCTTCTGCAAAGAATATCATGGAGTGTGTTTGTGTGTGTTTGTACATGCAAATGACAAAGACCACATGTCTGGAAGACTAAGAATGCCTACATGTGCATGTGTGTGTGTGCATATTTGTGTGTGTGTGTGAGAGATCAAGTTTAGTGTCAGTTTTTGAATATAGTCTGTTTGCCTTCAGACTGAATGTGTGTAAATGTGTGTTTGTATGTGAATCTGTGGGTTTTGCCAGGACACATTAGAATGTACAGTATGTGGAAAATGTCTTTTTGTGCAAATGTGTCTCCTTTCTTCCTTTCACCTTGTCATCATGTAGTTTTAGCCCTTGTAAGAAAGACCTTGTTTCCAGGAAAAAAAATGTGCCCTAGTCAACTACTTCACTAATTCACTATTTTGAACTACTTAGGTGAGGTAAGAAAGTTTGCAGAAATGGTCGTGATTGGTCAGTCTGTAAGATCTGATGGAATTGGTTTCTATAGCAGAGGACAGGATTGATTATGTGTGTTTGCAGTAGAGGAGAGGGGTCTGGGTAAGCTTTCTGTGGGAGAGGGCAGCTTTGTTAAAGATAGTCTGTGGGTGTAGGTGGGATCGGTCAGACTTTCTGGCACATTGGTCAGAATCCCACTAGGAGCGAGTAGGAGTGCGATTAAAAAAGAACTGCACATACTTCTTTTGAACTTTATTTTTTTTCACACTCAAGATTATCTGTGGGTGTAGGTGAGATCAGTCAGACTCAAAGATTTTGAAAGGTTTATAATACAGTTTTGAGAAAGGCCACACCAACATTCAGTCACTGACAGGCACAGGGCCACATCTTCCTACTAGTGCTTAGTGGCATTTTAAATCTGCAGAGCTGTATGCACCAGTTTTATAGATAATCAGATTTAAGTTCTTCATTGATAGCTTTGTTCAGGTTTAGAGGTGGGGTTAGTTCAGAACAATTCCCTTTATTCAGAAGAAGTACAACAACATCAGTCATTGTATGTGTTTGTGTGTAGGATCAAACAGTAAAAAACCCTCTCGTGAGCCTTCGAGATATGTATTGGTCCAGGTGTTCGGGGGCATGCAGGTGGTCTTCTAGTCTGCCGTACAAGCATGCCACAGGCTGTTCTCACTGTCCATTCCACCCTGTCACACTGTGATTGAAAAAAAAACCTTTGAACAACTTAAAAAAAATTACTTCAAACTTAAACTTCAAAAAGGAAAAAAAAAAAAGCTTAGCCTTTGGCATGCTCTTTTTTTAAATGGTTCTCCTCATAGCCCACCTTTAAGTGAATTAAACTGATAGTAAAGCTGGCAGCCTTAGTCCTTTTTAGGCAAAAAGTGCTTTGTAATAAACACACTGCTACTTTCAAAGAGAACGAGGGATTGTTCTTGCATTTCTTTTTTTGCTTTCTAAATTGAGCTTGAAACTTTTTGAAATTTAGCATTGTGCTTGCTCAGCCTGACAAAGCTTCACTTTAATCCACTATGCCTTGCTCATATTCTTATCTGTGCAAGCACCATCTGTTGCTTTTGGGATAAAAAAATAAATAAATTAATAATACATTTTGCTGGCTCGCCTGCTGCTCGTTACTTCATGCTGAAGTTAAGGCAGCATGTATGGCATTCAAAACAGCCTGCTCCTTTTCTCCCATTTCTGTACACCCTTTTGTTCCGTAACACGCTGAAACACAAAAAGAGTGTAAACCAAAACGATGCAAGCAATGCCTGGAGTGGTCCCGGGTGTGTAAGGCAATCTGTATAGGCTCAATGATTTGCCCCTGAGCCTCTTTTTTGAGGTCTTGTGAGTTCATCAGGTAGCCTCCAACACATTTTTTGCACTTTTCAACTTTCTTATCTCAAATCTGAACTTTCCCGAGACTGTCAAAATCCTGTCTCTGCTCTACATGCCTGACTGAGAAGGTATCTCAAGTATTCCACCTGGCTAGCACGGATGGTTGGAATCTTTAGTGCTGAGACGGATGCTTGCCTCACTTATGTGTGATAATTTTACAATAATATATGACAAAATTTAGTGAGTTTCCCCATGTTTTCCTATTTTAATATGAGTCACTGGACCTAGGTCCTATTGAAGTGCTTTGAGATGAACTGGATCACAGGGTCAGTAAGAAATATCCAACTTGCAAATTTGGCAAGTTTTACAAGAGACAAAGCACTTCAGCAGAATGTTTGGAGAAACTAACTGTCCAGTTGCAATACATATTAGGGAAGGACTTTTTAAAAAAAGGTTTAACATCTGTAAATGTATATATTTGTTAGAACTGAACAATCATGCATTAATTGCATTCATTCTTTAGCATTACATATTGTCTATTTATTAAAAAAAATTATTGTAAATGTTTAAGTGCTTAACTATTCAGAAAATTTATAAGGAATTTTAATATAAGGTGTTATCGAAATATTAGAAGAAAAAGTCCACCATTTCTAAAAACTAATTAATTTAATGTTATTGAAATGAAGCTGTTTAATTCAAGTATAATTATAAGAGCTGTTTCAAGGTTGTAATGCCAACCAGTGATTTTCTTCAATGCAAAGTTGAGCTTTTAGGATTCTATTAAATAGTATTTACATAATTGTATACATTGTTCTGTGTGGCATAATTGGCTGATTGAATACCTGCATGCATCTGCATTTGGATAGGTGTTCTTATTAAAGTGGCTAGTGAGTGAATATTTAAATAACCTGAATTTTTGATAACCACATGGTTAAGGAAATCGTTTGTTGCTAATCTTCTATATACTTCTCCATCATAATCACTAAACTGAAGGACACACAGTGTTTTACCTTTTTGACAGTTTTGATGAGAAAAGGTTCAGAGAGGTCTAGACATTACGAAGCATTTGTAAAATACGACCTTTGTAGATGTTGAAGTTTGAAGGTGATCCTATGTGCTGTGTTAGCAGGGCAAGCTCAATCCAAATCCCTCTGTCAGCACCCTTCCATGCTCCATTCTTGGCTTGAATCAGCTGTATATAAAAATAACTGTAAAAAATAAGCTGTTCTAACAACAGCGGTGTCTGAAGGCTCAGGTTCCTCAATGGCCTCTGGAGGACACCTTCAGTATCTTCATACTGAATCAAGAATCAAGAAGGCACAGGGTTCATAATTTCAGCTTGCTCTTATACATTAGCATACAACAGTCTATTGCAAAGAGTTTTGAATGGTTTCTGATTCAACATGCAAATTAAGCATGACTCCAGCATCTTAATTATACATTGCAAGTTGTTAGCCTAATGCTACACAGCTTTTTAGTGAATATAGATTGCTATTTGTTGTTTATCTGGAAAGATAATGTTAACATTTAGCTAAGCTGACTGGTTATTATTAGTACATATTAAGCTAGCCCAGCTAATATTACAGAAAGCAAGTATTTCATGCTAATCGATACATCAAGTGAAATGCTAGTTGTGATTTGGCAAAATGGAGGATGAGGACAACAACACGATACACCACCCAGAGGATCATACAAAACTGAATTAATTCACATTATTGGCACTGACTCATGCATTCTTGAATAATAAAGAGTTATGCTAGTTTGAATACTAGTTTTCAAGCAGTAATATTTTTTGTAGGCCACTCAGACTTTATGACCCTGCTGCAGACCTCTTGAGTCATAAGCAATAAACAGGAGGCTAAAGCATTGGATTTCGGTTGTGCCTCGTGTCTGTTTGAAACATTTTCAGAGCTGTTGTTGTTGCCAAAAATTCACATGGAAGCAGTTAAGAGTGCATGTTTCGCAGTGTTCTTATGCATCAGCAGTTTTTTTCCATGGCAGCTTTTATTTTTGACATATGGAACATTCCAAAGACTGCGAAGAACATTTTTCTTCCACACCCCTTTGCAGGATTCCCTGTGTTGAGGGAAGAGTGTTATAATCTGCAGAGGTATTTGTCTACCTTCACCCTTTTTAGCTTTTCCTAATGACATGGTGTCATGGCTGTGCTCGGAATTTATATATTAATAAAGTCATTTTAGTTAGCATGTCTCTTTGGTATGTCTCCGGGGTAGTGGCTGTTTATACTGTCAAGTCAGCTGCAGTGATTGAGATCAGACGTGAAACTGAACACAGAAGCCCGGGATGAGGAATAAATCCAAACCAAGTAGCGTTTTCCTTCCCTTGAGGTGAAGTCCATGTGGAAGCATCTTAGCTCCTTAAACATTTACTGGCCCTCCAGGTTAATAAAGTCCTTTATAATTGCTGGTTGAGGTCCTATAAAACATGGTGTGTGCTAAAATATACCCTTCCATTGTAAAATAGCTATGAAAGGAAAGCATTGCTGAACCAGGAAATAGTTTTAAATTATAAGTCTAGAGAGGGACTATAATATCTACTTTCATGCTGTTTTAAGCCATTTTCCTGACAAAAACACAATATTAAACTGAGATTTAAAAAAAAAAAGATTTAAGAAAAAGGAAGTTGGTAAGAAAGAGAATTGATTAATTTTAAGTAATTCCAGCTGTATAATTTCTTTCTAATTTTAAAAAACTTTACTTTAATTTGCAAAATTTTTCCACAATGAATCCTGAAAGACATTTATTTTACTGTTTAAAAAATGTGTTAAATCATTCAGCTGAAAATATAATGGTTTTATTTTTGCTGAGCCTATTACAATTTGGTACAAGTTTAGTAGCATGCATACTTATAGCATGAGCACATTAATATAGCATAAGGATTTCCTTAAAAAAAAACACTATTTGTTAAAATGTATAAAGTACTTTTAATCTGAACTTTGGGTGACCCAGTTAGTCAATGTCACAATATAAAAAAAAAAAAAAAAAAAAAAAAAAAAAGGAAGAACCTAGTTTTCTTTTTCTCTTAGCTTTCAGAAAATTCAAATTATACAACTTCCTGGTCAGCATGACTTGGGGAATGTTGAGGAATAATAGTATGAAGGGCATTTTAGCATTTGCATATATGTAGCATTTACATATATTCCAACAATAAATTCAACCTTCATTCAGCAAAAGTTATAGTCAACACAGTCTTTCACTTTCCAAATTTGTGAAGTTTGCAATAAAACGAAGGTTTATTATATTTTAATAATCTTTTTCATTATAATGAACACTTATTATTTAGTTTGACTGTTTTTATACATAAAATATTTATTTTTCTCTATCTACCCAGAACAGAGCGGAAAAATTATTAAGGCTGCTCCTGCTTCACTTTTGTCTAATTCAAAATAGAGTTTTTCACATAAACCAAAATGAGATTTTAAAATCCTATTACAATTTTTTCCTTTGATTTGCTACGTATTGTTAATTTAATTTCACGGAAGCCTTGCTTGGTTTATTCAGAAACTGAATGGTCCTTGTAATGCATTCGAATCTACAGGATGCACTTAAGAGCGTTTGTTTGTGTACTCGCGAATGCTGATAGAGCTTTAGGGAAGGATGTGGAAATCAGGCTGGATAGTGGAGAGCAGTGCAGGTCAACGGTTTCTGTAAGAAGATAGTCAGCAATGTCAGAGATATTGAGTTTAAAGAGAGATAGCAAAGCCAAATCCTAAGAGCTGGGCTGTTATCACACTGATTCTGCTCCTCTTGGGGTGATTGCTCAGGCAGAGTGACTTCCAGGCCTGGTGGATTCACACAGAGATGTCTGGAACAGAGGTATACATCACTATGAAAAGGTGTGAGGGTCTATGATCAGTCAGGTTGCATCTCAAATTTAGTACAGTGATTTTAAGAACATTGCTGGTTCAGCCAGCAAGCAAATGTATATTTAGTTTTCCCTAAATGAAGTCAATCTGCCAAATTACTTGAAGTTTGCTGTGTGGATAAAGATGCTAAAACATTTTTACATATTGTATATCTTTAATAAAACATAACCATAAATATGATATAAATTCCTTTCCCTCCCCATTTTCTTTGAAATTTGACCATTTGGTCACCCACCAGATAGGTCAAGATATTTGCATATATACATATGAGATTCATGAAGCCATTCATAGATTCATACAATTTTTTCAATATGCTGTTCACAAAACACACAAACATGCTTGGAAGAAAGCTCTAACTGCTCTCTTCCACAGAAGCCAGTGATTGGCCAGTGTCGCTCTGATTGTCAGAGGAGAGAGACTAATGCCATCTCTTCCATAAAGAGAGGCCCATTTCTCCTACTCTTGGACTCCTTGCCACGGAAAGCTATGCCATCATTGGCAATCCAATCTGCAGTTGCCCAATGATGAGGGTGAACACTTTTTTGTTACATTACTCGGGAGCCCTCATCTAAATGACTTCTTGTGTAAAATTCCATCTACATTTTGATTTTCCATCTTGATTTTCAAACCATATGCCAAGGAAGAAAATTCAGACACCTTCTGCTTTTAGTTCTTTGACATCATTTTGTTTGAATGTTGTAGAAAACAATTTCTTTCTGTAGCATCTGTTGCCGTATACGGTATTTTTGTTGTTGTTGAATTAACAACCCAATGTGAATTATAGCGAGTGTGAACATTTACATATGCTATTTGCTAGGAAGCTAAGTTTGCTCAAATGTTGTTATCTATTAGCTTTGTAGCTTGAAGCAATAATCTCCACACAACAAGCATTTTGGGTTAGAGCAAGTTCAATCGAATGTTGCAGAACACCATGCTTAAAGGTAACCAAGGTGACTAAGAAGCCTATCCCAGGGTACAAGATGGGAATACAGGACACCATGTACAAATTCAAATCTTCAAATAGACAGTTAAATAATTTTGGACAGGACCCTGAGCTCGGGACTCAATTAATGAAAATATTCTTTTCTAAAAGTTCTGGGGGGGTTCCAGATTTAGTTTTTTTATGCTTGTTGAAAATCAGAATACATTCCATTAAATAAAGCTCATATTTCTCAAATCCAGCCTGTAGAAGTATGGATAATAAGTTAATAATAAGCACAGTAACAACAATAAGAACAAAGGGAGGCCTGTGTTAAATGGAGGCCTATTGTTAATTGACAGAGATTTGGGTTAAAACTTTGGATTATTGATTGGAAGGTTGGATTTGGAATCCCACCACTGCCAAGCTGCCACTGTTGGGTCCTTAAGCAAGGACCTTAAGATAAATGTAAATCGCTCTGGATAAGGGCATCTGTCAAAATACTGTAGATGTAAACCTAAACTCCCAATTACTGGTGCATGTCTATTAATTTTCTGAACACATCAAATCAGAAGCATTGGAGAAAACTGTTATTATTAATGGTAGTTCCATTATGGCTATTCTGTATGTAAATGTGTGTTAAAACTGATGAGATTCATAAACAGCGTATCGACAAAGGTCCGAAACAAATGAGCTACAAATCAGCATTGTTTTTCTCCTGCACTGATTTGTTTATAAAAAAAAAATCTTACAGCAGTGTGTGTGTGTGTGTGTGTGTGTGTGTGTGTGTGTGTGTGTGTGTGTGTGTGTGTGTGTGTGTGTGAGCGTGTGTGTGTCATCAGGTATTTGGCTCAGGGGAAATCAGTCTGTGCGTTAGCAAACCCAACAAAGGGATTTTCTTTCAATCTTTTTACTTTTCCGAAAGTCGCAAATGAGTCTGGCCACAAGCTAAGCCATCTGATGGGGCTTTTCTATATATTTGAACAGCAGGTGATCAGGGAGTGAGAGTGAGGGCGTTCTCATCACTAGTTGATGTGGCGAAGCGTCGAGCAAAATCTTATCACCCGTTTTCCTGAAAGGCAACTGCTGCAAATGTGAAAGTAAATGTGACACTCTAATACTGTCTACACTTTTGACTTTGCCGAGGTGCCTACTTCAGCTTCACGAGAGCAATCGAAGCATCCAAATGGTTTTAGAATTGTGTGTGTATGTGAGAGAGAGAGAGAGAGAGAGAGAGAGAGAGAGAGAGAGAGAGAGAGAGAGAGAGAGAGAGAGAGAGAACGAAAAAGACAGAGAAGTGAACTTTTTTATGTGTATGGAATTTGCTGCAGTGGTGGTTCTGGTGATTGCTACTTCGTTTGCCCTAAACTTTGTCTTCTTTTCTCTGCCCTGCAGCTCTGATCTGATTGGAAGAGAGAGGTGGTTTGTGTGACCCAGCTGGATAGCAGCTGCCCTGTGGGAAGAAATCCACCTGCACCTGCTGGTTTCTCCATCTCTGAAAATAACAATAAGCATGTGTGAGCTCAAATAAACTCCCCAAATCTTCCAAGTCTCCAGTCCCCATTTATTGATACCTGCACATACAAATGCACATACAGTGGGGTTCCAAAGATAAATAGATAAAAAGATGTAGTTTCAGACTTTTGGATCCCACTGCATATATACATACACACACACACACACACACACACACACACACACACACACACACACACACACACACACACACACACACATACAAACGCAAAGACTGAGCTCACTGTGTGCAACTGGACTTGTGCTATAACCTCCGATAATTTCCTTTTTTTGGCCTATTTTCACCACTGCATGAAAATGACCAGTCCGGGATATACTTCATCTAAGATATGAAACATTTTTTAGCTTATGCAAATAACTGTATGAGCCCACTGCACTATTCCATATACATGAGCCAGCAGACACCTAGAATAAGTTATCTGATTAACAAGACTTCTCACCAGGCCCAGTTCTTGGACTCCCAGCATTTTCAAACTTAAGATAAGATTTGAAGCGCCCGCGTTGTTTTAAAAATAGAGTGAACGCTTAAATAGTAGGTGATGTGTGCACATTCCTATTCCCATTCTTGATAGAATTCTGACCATTTGCCAAGGAAAACTGCTACTAATGATGAATGAAAGAAAGCAGTGACTGCTTGAGCATCATACGTATTTGCTTGTCCTTGTTCCTGCAACTTTTTTGTTGGGTCTCATAGGAAAAGTGTCCCAATGCACACCTCTAGATTGTAGAGCCAGTTTGGTGCTCCAACCGGTACATTTTATTTATCAGATCGACATCTGTACGCAATAAGACATATAGTGAAGTAATTTCTTTTTTTTTTTTTTTTATCCTCCTAATCCCACTGTACTTGTACAAGCTCCTATTATTATATTTTAGTGCAATTATCTAATATAATTATAATTGTCTTAAAGAAGGAATCAAAAAGTGTAAAATTAAAAGGTTTCAGAATAAGAATAAAATATAGGAATGAAATAATTTACTAAATAATAGAATAGAAACAAATAAAAAAATAGAAATGGAATGTGTGACGAGATGAAATGCACTCATGACTATGTACAGGCCTGTGCCAATCTGCATTGCATCAGGAGTTTCAAACCTGTATGCTGTATGCTGAGCTAGTTTCCAAAAACGTACCAACTATATCCTCATTCTAAATAACAAATCCGTGGTTACAGCTAGCTTGAAAAATTTTTTTTTGCCATTTTCTTTTAGTTGTGCTTGATTTTTAAGAACAACAGTTTCCTCTGTATTTCTGAGAAGTCTTTGAGAGATGCTTTGCCCCAAACTGTCGACACTTACTTGAAATACGACAAAGAACGCACTCGTGACAAAGCAAGTCAGTCAATTGTTCTAAAAAATTACCGAGCATCAACTTTTTTTTGTTTAGCTGCCATGATGCATTTTCAAAGATTTTACTTGGCACAGCTGACTCAGCTTCTTTACAGCATATATCCCACACCTATTCATGTAAAACGACTGCTTTTAAAGTTTCTCGGTATGTGTGTGGGTTTTATATAGAGAAAAAGTTTGTATTGTATCAGTTTGTTCAACATGGCCTTTGCAACATTTTTCTACTGATTTATTCCAGTTTGCACTGCATTTGAACTTATAATACAGATTTTTCTTGTTAAAGAACCAACACACACATAAGTATGAGATCCGTGGAAAATAAAAGCACACAAAGATCAGACTAATGAACAAAAATAAACTGAAAAGTGGAGAGATTTTCAACACATCTTTAAGGAGTTGATATAAAATACAGAACACAGTGTGTGGATGGACAGGAGTGTGTTGGGGAGAGAAGAAGAATATTTCAGAGCAGAATCATCACTGTAGATGATAAAGAGAGATAGCAGAGGAGGTGGAAGGTACTGTGTGTTGAAAAGTATAGAGGGAGCTCGAGTCACTTTTTTTGGAAAACACTTATGCTATGAGTATGTGTATGATAAGTCATGAGTGAGTTTACTTCTAATGACTACAATACATTACATTAAAGTTTAAATTAAAGCAGTTAATTTTACGAAAGAGGACACATACTTATAATTAGTCACACTATTTTAATTACTATACTATTATATACTATATTTTATGCATTACATATTGACAAATGCCAAAAGCAAAATACTGCACAAGGTACTAGATTTACAGTAGTTCTCCCAAAAACTGTACACAAATTTCCCCAGACAGAAGTAGAGGTTAGCCAAGATGTTTGGAAAGTTTTTTTGGACTTGACTTTACCATCAGTTTCATAGACAGGGTGCAGGCTGCGTCTCCTTTATACAATGTCTATGTGTGTGTGTGTGTGTGTGTGTGTGTGCGCAAGCATTTGCGTGTCATGTGATTGAATTCTTTACATAACCATAGTTAAACAATCGCACCTTTCTTACTGTCCTACCTTCGAAGTTCTTTGATCTGGGAGTGTGTATACACACAAACACAAAGTACTAATAGACATACAATGTATATATTTGTTTGTCATGTTGTGTTTTCTGTGTCATTGTGAGCGACTCCTGGTTTAAAAATAAATTTGTTTCGAATCTGACTTTCATCTGAATCTGATTTCACACCTTTCACAGCAGGGACACACACCCAAACCAGCAAACACACATTGTGTACTAACTCAGGCTGCTGAGTGTGGCCCGGAATGATTTATTAATGTTTTTTTCTGCAGGTGCCTTGAAAATCTGTCTGGCTGAACTCCACTGACAGAACTGAAAAATGAAGATCTGGCTTGTACTTTTTGGAGCTTTTCTGCCCATTATTCAGGCTGGTATGGTCCCTTTTCCCTCTCTCTTTTCTCAAGTTTTTCTGTGTATATCTCTGCTTGTTTTATTGACACAGTCATGCTAGGTTTTGAATGGCGAAGATAGGGAAAATGCTAGATAAGGACACTTGAGTATTATCAACTTTTTTTTTAGAAATTGGATGTTAGATCAGACATTAAACTTGTCTCTCTTTCTCTTTTTCTCTCACTGTCATCTTCCTTTTCAGCTTCATATCCACACTATCACATGGTACTCTGTTCATTTGTATAACCCCCTTTATGTTTTAAGACTTTGTGTGACTTGCATAATTATTCACCATCTTGGTGAATCTTAACCTTAAAATTCAACTCTTAACCTTAAAAGCAACAGGGTGTAATTTGGCCAGTAATTATATTTTTTTAAAACAAAAATTAAGTACAAAAATCAAATTAAATTGCAACATGTATAGAGAAACATGTGATCGTGAAAGGCCATGAAGTTTGTTGCAGAACATATCTAGCTGTTTTTTAAAATGGGAATTTATATGAATGCAGGAATAATAAGTTCAAAATAAGTTCAAAACTCATAGCCACTAGTTTAGCTTGGTTGTAAGGATCAATATTACTCTCTGATTTGTTCTCTGATATGTGTTTCATATAAAATATTTTATCATTAACTGTTGATTCTCTGTAAAATGGCTCTGATAGTAGTTTAGGCAGAAATGTTAACCAGTTTTATATCAAATTACTTTTTGATATATTACTAACAAATTACTAATTGTTTCTATGGTAACTGCTTATACAGGGACTTGCATGATGGTTACTCCACATAAATAGATTCTCACAAGTCAATTGTTGAATAATTGTTCATCATTTCTGTAAAGAGACATATATTTAGTATTTTTTTTAAAAAGGTTTCCAGTATAAGCTCTCTGTAACAGCCAGAGATAAACCTGCAGATTTGCACAGAATGAAACACTGACTATCTTGCATCAAGGAATCCCAAACACACAATCCCAGAAATACTCATGTTGTTGATTATTTTCCAATAACAACACAACCCAGAGTGTTGATTAGCTTACATATAGGGTGTTTTCCAGAAGAAACATTTAAACTCATTTTTACAGTAAGAGAAAGAGTTCAATAATTCCAGGGAACCAGTCACAGTGCTTTACAGGGATTTATTGGTCTCTGTAGTCTGAGTTCAAAACTAAAAAATGCAAATTGTAGCTTTTCTTTTGATTAGAAATCTGCTTGGGTTTAGTTCCACCAGGTTTCAGAATGATCTAAACCATGTTAATTATGGGAACTTTACAAAAGTCTCTAAAGTACTGCCAAACTGCCACTAAAGAGAGATGGGAAAAGTGATTTTCAATAAGTTCCAACATTTATCCACTTGTTTAGTTGAGGTTGACATTCAAGGTCAATTTTTTACATATTTAGAAAGGTATAAACACACACTTTCTTTTCTTTCAACCACTTTATTGTAATTGCAAACAGAAGTCAGCATTGGAACATTTGCTCACTCGCAGTAATTATGACCATAAGCATTTTTTCGCTCTACCGTGGAGAAATGATTCTTCATCCTCTTTATAGGATGGTAGAGAAATTTAATACACCAAAAGCGCCCTCATTGCGTCTTTTCCCATGCCTACTTTTATGTTTGTAGCAAAGATGGCAAGGTTTCATGTAATTGACTAAATGCATAAATGGATTTTTTTTAAAGATTCAGACGCAGGATGAGTCTGTCTGGTTTGCTGTAATCACAGCAGTGCTTGTGCTGGCTTTTAAGAAAGATGGCCTTCCTACAGAACATCAGTCCATTAAGAATGACATCACACAGAGTTTGAAGGTAGTTTAGGTTGAGTGGGTTGCTTTTGAGTAAACCGTGCAAAAATACCAGGGCCAATTCTTTAGCATTTGCTATACACTGAGGGCATTTGGGTGTGATGTAATTTCAGCTTACATTTTCTGATATTTATCAAAATGTTGGGACATGTGACTAACTAATGTTTCTTGTTGCCCAGGTATACCCTGTTTGAATAATAAACAGTTCAGAATGTCTACTTTTAGCTTGGAGTGTTGCCTGTGAAGACTGCATTTGTTTAAAATGATAAACTAACATACAGCTGTATATTGGGAGAAAATCAAGCCATTATAAATTTTGAAAAAAAAAATAAAAATAAATTATTATATAGATATAGAGTATATATATAGGGTCCCTGGTGGTCTAGTGGTTAGGATGCGGCGCTCTCACCGCTGCGGCCTGGGGTTCGATCCCCAGTCAGGGATCCAACCCCAGCCACTCTTAGTGCCGGTCCCAAGCCCGGATAAATGGGGAGGGTTGCGTTAGGAAGGGCATCCAGCGTAAAAACGTGCCAAATCAAACATGTGGATGATCCGCTGTGGCGACCCCTAATTGGAAAAGCCAAAAGAATAGAGTATATATATATATATATATATATGTCCAATGGGTGAACAACCAGACATTGAACAGGTTTCTGAGGAAAACAACGGTTGGCAGCAGAAGCATCCTTTCTCCAAAGTGCCAAAGTGTGGAGGAAGATATGATCTGCTCTGATCCAAAATGTGTGAGCTCAGATGCATTTCGCTGTAAACTGGCAGACAGAATACCTTTGTAGACTTTTTAATTTATGCTGCTGCTACTATCATAGGGTACATACACTGCACAAAATGCTACGTTTTATCCTGGTCAAGTTGCTGACCAGATAATATCTAATTGAGCATGCAAGGTTCAACTGTGAGAAAAGCACCACAAAATAAGTTTTGGTTTGGTTCGGTGAAATATGTGGCTCACCAAACAAGTTTTTACAAGAAAAGGATATGCAACTAAATAATATTAGATATAACAGATATTATTTGCTTAAATATTTTGCTTTCCTAAAAATTGGTTGATCCGTCACTCTTAATAATCCCAAATTCTATTGTGCTATAACAAACAATTAAAGGTCTATGTTATGTTGGATTTTGATAATTGATAAAGCCTGTCGAATTAGAAGTTTTTCTTTTGGAAAGATATTATTTGGAAAGTAAGCCAAATATTTTTTTAAAAGTGCCCTAAAGTTACAAAGTCCCACTTTTAACAACTCCTATTTAGTCAGATGCAGTGTCATGTTATTACACCTCGCAGCTGTCAATTAAGGCCATAATAGATATTGTAAATGTGTTAGAAATGCCCACAGGATTTATTCTAGTTATTGCACAATTGGGGGATTTTTAGTCAGAATTAATAGAACAGGGATTTCTTAGCAGTGCCTGTCTTGCTGTGTTTTACAGCTGCTATTGGTCTTTGTGATATTAAAATAACAAGGCTAAATGCTAGATTTCTACATGCCTTGTTGGGTATTGTAGCTGCAAATTCATAATAGCATATCGTGTGAACCGAAGATTGAGATTTATTGTTTCTAAAGATCACGGTCATTTTAACTTCGAGGTAAAAATGGCACAATGCTAAGATCTACTTCATATTACAAAAGACTTTTGCAAAATCTACTCTGTTGGCATTAAAACAAAGCCATTTTAATTATAAAAAAGAAAGACGTAATAAAGCATCTCGAACATCTTTATGAAACTAATACTGTGGTAATTAAGTCATCTTACACTTTATCAGATTTATTTATATCATGAGCATGTCTTTTCAACATCTTCACAAATCAAGAAAGATAAATTATGTATATTTTTTGTTTGAGTGTCATCAAATCAGTCGAAGAAATATCAATGTGTGTTTCTATGCACAAAATATATGCATCATATTCACACCATGGCTTCATTACTGTATGCAATTTATACAATATATACCAGAAGACTCTAATCAAAAGGTGTTTCTTTTATTCTGACTCTAATTATTGTCCTGAGGGTAGTTTTCCTACCAGATCATTCAGATCGTGGAGAAATTGTGTAAATCAAACATCAAAATCTCAGTTTAATCGCAGGTTTTTATCATTGCAGGATATGAAAATGTTCCACTGGTATTAATACTTACACAGTGCAAAGTTCATCCCGCACTATGCACTAAAGTGTAATTTGTGTGCCTGGTTACTTAAGTCGTATTGTGCATATGTATACTATATGTATTTGTTTTTCTACTCTGCAGTTTGTCCAGATCAGATGCCTGAGTTGCAGCCCTGGGCTCCAGGCTTTAGCGAGTCTCACCGTGTTACCATCGGCTACGGCCGTAAACTGCTTCTTACATCCTCTGCCACCGTCCACTCTATTGAGATTGCCAACGGAGGTAATTTCTTCTTTTACATCCATCCTTCATGCATCGTAAAATCAGTCACAGGGCCTTTAGTGTGTTTAACTGAAAAGATCATGTGCTTCAGTTGAAGGCGAAATCCATTTACATCTGTCCTTCTAGTAAAGAGTATGTTTGGATTAATGCGGCAGTGCCGCTGCCTTAAAAGGAAAGATCGCGGATGTTTTGGTTTGGAGATCAAGTCATGGAAGAGTTCTGTGTTCTCTATAGGAAAGCTTGTGATCGCTGATACTAACCAGCCCCTCGTACTTCGTGCCAAACACATCCTCATTGGAAACAACGGCGAGCTGCATATCGGCAGTCCTGAGTGTCCATATAAAGGAAACCTCACCATCTCGCTCTATGGCAGGTAATGTAGGAGTGTTACTATCTATATAAAGCACTTCACTATAAACATAGAATCACAAAATCTGCCAAGCTTTATGTTTAACATGTAAAATTTTTTTCATTTTCTCTGGAGATTCGAGACTAATGCAGTTGTAACACATGGTACCCTGTAGCCTCTAGTTTAGTGTATACAGCATACATAAATCACCTCTTAACACTATGTGCTTGGTGACACAGTATGACACAGTTATCACTTAAAATGGATGAAACAGACCTAAAAACAGTAGCAGCCACATTGAAGCTAGAATCTAGAGTCTTCCTCAGCACATCGATTTGTATCAAACTGCTTGAACATTCATCTCAAATAAAAGTACATTTGGATAAATCACGAATCCTTCCTTTGAGATGCAGTGATGATCTCCCCATGATCATGTTTGGTTTGATTTTCACTCCTATTTAGTTTGCTGCCATTTTATATCCACCTGTTTTGTTTTAGTCCTTGATTAGATTGTCTGTGTGTACCTTGCTGTTTTTGTTTCCCCTGTTGTAATTGATCATGTTTTTTTATGGTTAAGTCCAAGCCTTTTTTTCTAGTTTGTGTTTAGTGGATTATTCGCTTGCTTGTCATGTTTATGGTTTATCTCCGATAACCTCTCTGCCTGGGTCTTGACCTCTGTTCACGCACAAATAGTATTTCTATGCCAAATTGAAAAGTGATATAGGGAAGTGGTAGCTGGTAGGTTTAGACTTTGGGATCCTGGTTTAAAAGAGTTGTTAGTTAAAATCCCAACACCACCAAGCTGCTGCTCCTGGGCCTTCAGCAAGACTGTTAAAAAAAAAATTTCTTAGTTGTTCTGGATAAGGGAGTCAGCCATATGGCATAAATGTAAATTGAGTGTCGGCTGCACAATGCTCAACTGATAGCTACTGTATATATTTCCCTTACTGATTAGCTACATTAGCTTTGCACCTATAATACAAATCTGACAAGCAAATTTCAAAATCCTGGTTAATCAACCACCTTTACGTGGTGTAATCAACTACCTTTACATTAAATTTAAATAATAATGAATATTCATAACATTTTAGTAAATGTTGTTTTATTAAATTATTATTCACTTTAGAATATAAATATTTATCCATATACCTAGCCTTTTTTGCTATATCAGAATCACAGTCTTATTTGTGTTTTGCCTGTAGATGTGGCATCTTCATGTTCCACATCAGACTGCCTGATTTCTCCGGAGTAATAGTATTATGGTTGTTCACAGCTCCGTCTTCAGGCACTTTAAGTTCATTTTAGCGTGTAAACATATAAAAGTACTTGGGAAGTATACAATTACTGATTAGTCTATGTGTTCCTATGCAGGTTTTCAGCCTCCAACAGAGTAAATGATTATTATAGCAGCAAAAGGCTGCAATGACGATTCTCTGAAAAGAGTTGCTTGTGTTATCTCCCTATACGATGTGTTTTTTTTTTTTTAACAGGTCTGACGACACTGGTGATGAGCACAGTTATTTTGGGAGAAAGTATGTTGGTGTAGGAACAGGAGGGACACTAGAGATTCATGCTGAGAAGAAGCTGTCTTGGACGTTCCTTAACAAAACGCTGCATCCTGGAGAAGGAAATGAAAACAGCTACCATTTCGAGAGGAGCTGGGGCAACCGAGGCATCATCGTCCACGTCATCGAACCGACAACAGGAGAGGTGCTACGCACTGATAGGTTGGTGCTCCTGCTGCATTTTTCAAAAGAGGTGGAGCTTCTGTATTATTAGATTTTCAGCTGAATTTGATGATTAAAAAAAATGCATTTCTCATGGATCTGTCTCTCCCTCTATCTCTGGAGATACATCTCTATCCAACTGTTCAACTCTGTCTCTCTGTAAAGTGCAACTCTGTGTATCTGTTCATCTTTATATAACTCCACCAGCCTGACTGTCTCCGACTCTGACACACCATCATGAATAACTCTTATTTCCTTTTTCCATTTATCGCGCTCAGTGTCCTCTGTATTAGTGCCCTTTCACTTTGCTTCTTCTATGCTCTGCATTTTGTTTTGCTAAGCTATTGTTTATCTCCCACATAATGGATTGTGGTTTATTACATCACCAAAATAGTGATTTATTGACTGGCTGGCATTAAACCAGGAAACAGAAACTTTGGACCAATTGTCAAAACAAAACTGTCCTTTTAGATCTGCCTTTAATCGGTTTCTCGTCACAAAATAATAACCTGGCCTTTATCTGTACTTTGCCTTCAAAACATCAACTTCTTCCAACTCGCCTGGAATGTTTGGCTTTCAGAACCATCCATGGCAAGATAATAAAATTTCTTTCTGACCTACTTTGCAGGTTTGACACATACCGGAGCAAGGACGAAAGCAGACGCCTGGCCCAGTATGTGGAGGCAGTGGAGGATGGTCAGATCCTGGCCATGATGGTGAACGATGAGGGCTCAAACAACCTCGAGGACTCAGCAAGGAAAGCTCTGTCCAAGTTGGGCAGCCGTCATTTTCATCGCCTTGGCTTCAGGTACAAGTTTCTTTGAGTCCTTTGATTCTTAAAGAGAAAGATCTAGTCCAGAATTTGTCCCTGAAAATGCCCAAATCTCCAAAATCCCCAGAGTGCAAATTTGACAGGACATTAATGCCATTAGCACTTCTAATGACCATGTACAGTCATGACAGTCATTCATACTCTGACATTTTAATGGGATGTCCATATTTCTGCTAGAGTGAATATTTGAAATCTTTTTCGATGATTTGGAAAAGGCAAATGTCACAGTTGGACACAAATAACCCAAGATCTTCATTAGTGCATCAAAAGGTTTTTGTTACAGTTAAGGGTTTGAGAAGATTTATGGGCCATCTTGAAGAGAACTGGATTTGACCTTTTTTAGGCCTAGTTGAAAGCGGACTAGAGCCAACTTATAATGGACCAAAAGCACAGGTAGGCATATTTTTGTGGGCAGTGTAATTTAAGCGCATTTTATTTTTTCGTTTCAGTGACTGCCGCTTCCTCTAGCCTAGCCCTTATTGTATGACATCTATCAATCAATAGACAAAATATGCAAGTTCTGCAGACAAAGTCTCTCATATTGTATGACAGCTACCAATCAGTATACAATATATATTCTCCTAGCAGTCTCCTATATTCCATAACATTATATAAGATGTGAAGACATGAAGCCACCAGCCATGGAACTAAGAATTACAGTCAACTGCAAAATAATTGTGATATTTAGTGGTTGCTCTATACATTGCAGTGCTGTAATGTATGGTTTACATTTATTCCATTTGACAGACAGCTTTATCCTTAACAAGTTACAATGATCTCATTTATATAATGGAGCAGGGTTAAGGGTTTAAAGGCTTTGCTTTTTTTTTTAAACACTGAGCTACCAACTCCACAGGTTGAACCAGTCCAATTCTAGTATTACTATGCAGTTAAAGGTGAGTTCAGTTAAGTTAATTAGGCCAGAAAAACAAAATCTGCTTTTGCACTGTAAAAGTGTTGTTAGATGGTCCCATGCTAATTAGCTATGCATGACACTAGTAGCACCAGCTATCACATACATAAAACAAACTGCCTAAATGTTTGACTTTGTTAAAATGTAAATGGTGTGAGAACATTTAAAATTTCTGACTGTGCTAAAATATGCAAGCATGTGTATTTTGTATAAAAAGTATTTCTCTCTATTGCTTTGGTAATAGTGGTCATTATCCTCCTCATTATAAAGAGACATTTACAGTAGAACTAATGGTTCCCAGCATACTATCTTTCTAAAACCTACATTCTTTCCAGTATTGAACTGACAGAATGTTGGCAAACCAGGCTCCTGGCCACTGATAGTTGAATTGTCATTAGGGATAAAAATGTCTGACCTCTCAGCAACAAACCAACCCCTTAGATAGTTGTAACATCTGTGAGCCCAGGCTGCCTCAGTATTAGATATGTTCAATGGGACCGTTTAACCATTTGAGAAATTGGGACTGAAATACAGAGATCATTATTTTGGGATTCTTAACAAAGCTGGATGAAAATAAAATAAAATTTAAAATGCAAAGAATCACTGCATAATTACATATATTTATAATAACATTTAACTATTTTATATATAGTTCACATTTTTATCTGAACAGATAAAAATGTGCGATTAAGTTGCGATCACGTTTTATTATTTGCATTACATTCATACATTCTCATACAGGCAGATAGGAAGCTTTTAAGACTAATAACTAAAAAGTTGTGGGGGAAAAAATAAATCGGTAACATTGTTGTTTGCTATTATACCCCAGACATGTCTTAACTGCTCTGTGACACTTTTGGCTTTAAACAGAGTGCAGCCTTTATGCTTCATTCACGTTTTTATTCACTAGATATAAACATTAAGCTCAGTAGCACACTGTTTGAATTTGAAAGGATGTCAGAGTATGTGCAGATACAGCAGGGCTCCCGGCTGGAATATTCAACTGACCTCCAATAAAGCGTTTGTTGTGCAGCTCTGTTACTTCCATTATATAAATACATGTCAATCTCAGCAGAGATGATTAATTGCAGCGCAAAAGTTATAAACGATTAGGCCACGTTGAATACAGTGTCAGTGTTCACCTTCCACATGAAGTTGTTTCACATTCTATGAACTGAAATTGACACAATTAAAGTTATATTATATTGTATTCTTTCTTGCTACTGAAGGTTACCGAGAAAAAGAAATTAAACTAAGCTTAATACACATATCTAGCTAAAATGAAGATCATGTAGTTTATTTAATTAACCATTTTTTAAACACTTTTACATGAGTCATTTAGTAAATGAAAATAAATCGTAGATAATTAATTACATAAACTTTCTCTTGCTAGTTTAGTTTCTTTGAGTAATTTATTTGTCACCATTTGTGGATAATGTTAGCATTTGGATAAACCCAAAGCTCTTAATAGGACGCTTCTCTCTCAGACAGCATATTGCCTGTTTCTGTCCACGATCTGCAAACTCCCTGTTTTTTTCTACTTATTACTAAAGCCATGATTAGGCTCAGGCAAGGCAGTCGACGTCCAAGTCTCAAAGCAGCTGCTTCTCGGTCCTCAATAAATTCCACGCAGCGCAGAGTCACTATGTGAATCCCAGGCCGAGTTCGAGCCCGGATTTAATAAAACGGGAGCAGATGGTTTTCTCTCCAATCTAGACCCTCCGTTGCACCTCAGAGGAATCACAAGACCTAATTTAGACCTGCTGAAATGCACTGTGAGTTTGTGTCTTATTCTTGTTCTTGCATTTAGTAATTCAGCAGTGACTGAGTAGTAAATGGGGTGTGTCCTCAGCCTGTCCGTTCTAGAAAAGGAGGCGTGGCCTACTACTCCTTAAAAAATAAAAACTGCTTGCAAAATCACTACTGAAAGCATACTGGATTAATGTATCTTTGGTAGCAGTATCACAAGCATATTTTTTCTAAAGTAATGTATATTCCCATCTGAATCGACATTCTGTTTTTTTCCAAATGCACCAGAGCAGCTATTTATATAACCACAGTCTCGTAGGTGTTGAATCAGTAATAAGAGCATGTCTCAGACACTAAACAAAAGATCACCCTGACCCAGTCTCCTAGAGAAGAATTTTACTCGTTACTCTGGCTAGTGCTTAAAGTTCTTCCAAATATTTTCACCTACAGTTAAATATTTACGCCTAGAGAAAAGAAGGAATAGGAAAAAATGGATAGAGGCTTCCATATTTTTTTTAAGCCACACACTTGGACACACACCATCACCAAGACATCCTAAAGATTGGCAGTGTGCCGGGAAACATTTCACGCAATGCATATGCAATAACCCTGCCGTGGCCAAATAAATATTGCTCCTACTCTTACTGCAATACTGCTCCAAAAACCAATTTCCATATCCTACTTGTGCTCTGATGACTTTCCTCAAAGAACGGATTGGAGAAATAAAGATTGGGAGGGTTTTAGAAGTGTATTAGTAAGCCAACAGACAACTATTTTATTAAGAAAAAAAATTTAACCAGTGAAAATAAGGGCTTTAATGCAGTTTTACATGGTCAGGTTTGCTACTGGCTGATTAGGTTTTACTTACATGAACCACTCTTATTGAACTAGAAACACCTGTCACTCAGCAAAATTGCAATGCGCCTTTAGCTTGTTCAAGTCCGGCACTATCTCTTTTTCTATCTCTCCATCCCTCAGAGAGGACAATCTTACCAGGGGAAAGATGGGAAAATCTCCTGCTGTAATTACGCTTCCTGTCCAGAGATCTTTGGCACAACCATCACACTTTGTCTCTATCATTGAAGTGCTTTTCTAAGAGAGCTGTCTCACTCACCTCTACTATTTAACACATTTTATACTGCTACTCTTCTCTGTTGGAATCTGATTAGGCAGAATTCTTTTCCGTCTGAGTTTTTCTACTGTTTTAAAAGCATAGGTGTAACAACAGTATGGATGCAATGCAAATAACACACAATTGTTTGGAGGATGCTGCATTTTATTATTTTTCTAGAATTTTTAGAAGGAATCTCCAGTGCCAGCATTGTGTAATGCTCAAAACTAAAGCAATAACTAAGTTTTGACATGGGAACACCTTCAGGCAACATGACTGCATGTGCTTTACTTACAGATAATCAAATGTATAAAAAGTACCTGAAATATATACTTAACTAAAAGTATAAATAAGTGACTGCTAAACTTATCCAAGTCACCAATTCCAATATGATTTACTGTATGTTTTAGAGTATCTGATTTTAACAGTATTTGGGTATTTTACTTATATTTACTGTGGGTTAGAAAATGCACTAGTCCTTGACACCAAAACACGTGAGGTTTTATTTCCTAAAATAAAAATCAAATTGTACACCTCAACAATGTATTAACCAAGATCAACACAACAACATTGCACAGGAGTATCCACCAGTACCATGTCACAAAGTAGAAAAGCAATTAGAATTTAATGGACAAATAAAATCAAAGTAAATAATTTTAGATAAAGTAAAACCAAATATTCAGAACTGTCTGTGATTTGATGCACCGCTGTTTCAGAGAACATTTTGTCCTCAAAGTTGATGTGTAAAAAGCAGGAAAAATGGGCAAGTGTAAGGATTTGTGCGAGTTTGACAAGGGCCAAATTGAAATAGCTAGAAGACTGGGTCAGTGCATCTCCAAAACTGCAGCTCTTGTGGCGTGCTCCCAGTCTGCAGTGGTCAGTATCTATCAAAAGTGGTCCACCAAAGGAATAGTTGTGTACCAGCTATAACTGACTATATTTACTATAACTGTAAATGAAAAGAATAGTAAGACGACCATGTATATATATATATATACAGTACAGACCAAAAGTTTGGACACACCTTCTCATTCAAAGAGTTTTCTTTTATTTTCATGACTATGAAAATTGTAGATTCACACTGAAGGCATCAAAACTATGAATTAACACATGTGGAATTAAATATGGAATTATATACATAACAAAAAAGTGTGAAACAACTGAAAAATGTCATATTCTAGGTTCTTCAAAGTAGCCACCTTTTGCTTTGATTACTGCTTTGCACACTCTTGGCATTCTCTTGATGAGCTTCAAGAGGTAGTCACCTGAAATGGTCTTCCAACAGTCTTGAAGGAGTTCCTCGAGAGATGCTTGGCACTTGTTGGCCCTTTTGCCTTCACTCTGCGGTCCAGCTCACCCATAAACCATCTCGATTGGGTTCAGGTCCGGTGACTGTGGAGGCCAGGTCATCTGGCGCAGCACCCCATCACTCTCTTTCTTGGTCAAATAGCCCTTGATGCCTTCAGTGTGACTTCATAGTCATGAAAATAAAGAAAACTCTTTGAATGAGAAGGTGTGTCCAAACTTTTGGTCTGTACTGTATATCTCAATCAGGCATCATTTACCCTTTAACACTGCCCAGTTTTGACATGATCTAGCCAACACTCTGACTATAATTTTAACTATTTCTGTCTCTGTGTTCTTTCATGTCAATACCTTTATTTTCTGTATTAGTTTTTTGCACGTCTGCAATTTTCTCGTATTTAATTTTCCTTATCGGCCTCTGTGTCTCCAGGCACCCATGGAGTTTTATTACAGTGAAAGGGGATACCTCGTCGGTGGTAGAGGATCATGCCGTTTATCAAGGTGAAGCTCTTCTATGAATTCACTAAATACAAAAATACAATAAAAAACATTCTGGTGACATTTTGCTGAGGTGAGTTTGCTAATGACTTTGCTCCTGGTGTGTGTTTGGTTCTGAAATACAGGAACCAAGGCATCCTCAGAGGCACAAAGCTCCCGTTCTTTCTACTCAGGCTATGGAGAACACTTCATCGTCACCACTGTCAGTCAGTGGGTACAGGGTAAGAATAATCCACTCTTTGACCTTGAATTTAATAGGAAAGGAAGTGAGAATCTTTCTAACTTTTTTCAGCTCTTGAACCTCAGGGTTAAGCAAGGCAGGATTTATTCAAGTCGGATTTGAACATTTCCTCGCATATGTCCTGCATTACCTTAATAGCTGAGTCTTCCTTTTTGCATAACAAGTCTGGAATCAAGAAGGCTAATGTACTTCCTCCGTGATAATGTAAAGCTTGCTATTACTATGCTTTAAAGCTGCCACTCATGCAACTTTATTTGGCAATCATTAACTAATAGAAGTATATAATTTGCTCATGTTGCTGTGGCAGTTGAGTGATAAAGACTGTCATTCCACTCAGAATGCTCTTAGCCATGGATGACTAGTTTTATTGAGTTTTGAATGTGTAATGTTACAATAACAAAACAGGACAAAACAGTTGTACCCAATCGAATTATGAAAATTAACCATTAAAATGGGTGCTGAGAGGATTGGGCAACAGTCGAAGGCGGGGGCCTTGACAGCCCGATCCCTGGACACGGAGAAGTGTCTGGGGAATCTGCTTAGACTGCTGCCCCCGCGACCTGAATTAAGCGGGAGAAGATGAAATTAAATAAACCATTAAAATGAACATTTTAAAAGCAGTGTCATTTTGATTAAAAAATGTCTGCACTAGCGCAAATACAATGTAGAACAGGAATCATATTGTGGGACCATGTTCTGGATATGAACCCAGTAATATATTTCAGTGGACTACTTCAAAAATATATAAATACATCATAGTTGAGTGACTTCTTTTGGTTTTACCCGTTCGCCACAGCAGATCATGCGTCTCCATACCACCCTGTCCTCTACATCTGCCACTTTCAAATCAACCACCTGCATATCTTCCCCCACCACATCCATAAACCGCCTCCTTGCCCTTCCTCTTTTCCTCCGTCCTGGCGGCTCCATTCTCAGCATTTTCCTACCAATATAACCCATGTCCCTCCTCTGCACATGTCCAAACCATCTTAATCTTGCCTTCCTCACCTTGTCTCCAAAACATCCTACATGTGCTGTCCCTCTAACAAACTAATTTCTAACCCTGTCCATCCTCATCACTCCCAACAAAAATCTCAAGGTCTTCAGCTCTGCTACCTCCAGCTCCACCTCCTGTCTTTTACTTAATGCCACTGTCTCTAAACCATACAACATCTCAGGTCTCACCACAGTCCTATAAACTTTCTCTTTCACTCTTGCAGATACTCTTCTATTACAAATCACTCCTGCCACCCTTCTCCACCCACTCCACCCTACCTGCACTCTTTTCTTCACTTCTCTAACACACTCTCCATTACTTTGCACTGCAGACCACATGTACCGAATTTCTCAACCTTTATCACCTCTTCTCCCTGCAACCGCACCACTCCACCGCCCTCCCTCTCATTCACACACATGTACTCTGTCTTACTCCTACTGACTTTCATTCCCCTTCTCTCCAGCGTGTACCTTCACCTCCCCAGGTTCATCTCAACCTGCTCCCGTCTCTCAACACAAATTACAATATTATCCGCAAACATCATAGTAAACGGAGACTCCTGTCTATCCTTATCCAACCTGCCAATCCCCACTCCAAACAGGAAAGAGCTCAGAGCCGATCCTTGATGCAATCCCACCTCCACCTTGAACCAGTCTGTCTACTTTACACTTCACTGCTGTCACACTGTCCTCATACATTTCCTGCACCAACCTCACATACTTCCCTGCCACAACTGACTTAGTCATACAATAACACAACTCCTGTCGTAAGCTTTCTCTAAATCCATACACACACACAATGCAACCACTTTTGACCTTCTCTATACTTTTTTATTAACATCCTCAATGCAAATATTGCAACTGTAGTGATCCTTCTTGGCATGAAACCATACTGTTGCTCACAGATGGTCACCTCTTCTCTCAGCTTGGCTCCACTTCTCTTTCCCATAACTTCATGGTGTGACTGATCAACTTTATTCCCCTGTAGTTACTGCAGGTCTGCACATTTCTCTTATTCTTAAAAACTGGTACGGGCATACTCCTTCTCCATTCCTCAGGCATCCTCTCACCTTCCAGAATCTTGTTAAACAATCTTGTTTAAATCGCAACAGCCATCTCTCCTAAACATCCCTACGCTTCTACTAGTACAGTAGAATCTGGTCCACCCAACTTTATTCTCTTTATCCTCTATATCTGCTCTCACTTCATTTTTGCTAATCATATTCACTTTCTGCTTCACCATCTCCACATCATCCAACCTTCTCTCTCTCATTTTTTTCATTCATCAGCTGCCTAAAATACTCCCTCCACCTTCTCAACACACTCTTCTCACTAGTTAACACATTTCTACCTCATCTTTATTGCTCTAACTCGATGAGTTCAGTGACTATAGCTTTTAAAACTGAAGCAAATGCTTGTATGGCTGGTTTTCTGTTGCAGCTTATGCAATCACATACATCTTAAGACATCTCTACATTATCAATTTTGTGAAAACTCTGATTTGTGAACATGGCTTGTTTATAATGAAAAAGAATGCGAAAAGATGAATGGATGAAGACATGTGATCGGTGCCTATAATGTCTATTTAAAAGTGCTAACCTGACATTCCACTATATAACAAAAAATAACCACTCCATTAATGTCTCATTTATAGCCATAAGCTAAGTATTAATGCTTTATAACTAGATTTATGCAGTCATTTAGTGGTTGCTTGTCCAGAGACTTGCTAAAAAAGGAATACTATGTAGGATTTTTACAAGTTTTAGTTGATACCTATTCAACTGAAAATGCTGAGAATGTGTACAATGAAGAATTTTATGTTTCTTACTTGGAAAAATTGGAAAAAGTCATGTCATTTAATGAATTTTTACCTGTCTAACAAATTAGCTGTTTTTGCTCCTTGCTTTTTTTCTGCCAATCACACAAGGATATCTTACAAAACCTTCAAGATTCCTGAAGGCTAAACACAATCAATAACAAAAAAAGATACTGAAGCAGTTTACACCTTTCAATGGTGAATAAAAAAGAGTTGCAAGCGAGTGTTGTAATCTTCATTATAACAAACCAATTAGACAAATCAAGAACAGATGAGATACTGCCACCAAGTCTTCATCTGTGAAGACGCTTTGCTTCCACACAAAGTCCACTAAGCGGTTGTCATCAGCTTGTCATCATTTATGTGGTCTCTGAACACACAGCTGTGTTTGATGAGGCTTACCTAGCAATCTGGATCCCAAAGCAATCTCTGATGAATTTCAAAAACCTTACATGACAGCTTGCCAGCTTCTACCGCGCTACCTGTTATTTGTATGTTGTGTGGGAGAAACGATGTGTACAGAATGCTACTTTTTTATGTCCTTTTTGCTGCCACCACACGGCTCCCTGGTCCATGATTCGAGCATGATTCCAGCTTTGAATTGTGAGTTATAGTCAGTGCGAATAAGGCAATTGCAAAATATTATGTTCACATTCACGCTGCTTTACCAAAGCAGTAGTTAGGATGCAGACCATCAGAGCATAATTGTGTTTGTGACAAAATGCTACAAAAGATCATTAGATCATGTGATGATTCCACAGCCGTTCCTGGCTCCCTGCGTGCAAGAGATGGAATACCATGCATCTTCTAGTTAATCAAAAGACACTAACCAATAGTGGACATCAGTGGTTGTGGTTGTCATATGGTACAAAAGTAATCATCCTAATTGAATAAACAATAGGTACAAATGTTGAAACAAAATGTACAATGTTTCTTTATTTTTTATTTTTTAGATAGAGAATTATAGGATTATATAGGATCGTGTAAAGAATCTTGTTTTTGGCAACATCATCGATATTTCTGTGTGTGATGTAAATCTGAAATAAATGTTGTAATTAATGATCATTTAGGGTGTAATCACTGTTTTGTGTAGGCAGATTCGTTATACAGTTAATACAGCTGGGATACATCATCATTAAGCGAATTCCCTAAATGCACTTTAAAGTGATGCTTCAGTGAGCAAGGATGTCTCGTTTGGTAAATACGCTCGTTTTCCTGCCCTCGTTTTTTTTATTTTTTTTAAATTATTTTTTCCACCTTCTCCATTTCTTCAGAAGAAGGGAGATAAGAAGTGAGAAATGGGAAGCAAGGAAAAAGAAAATGTAAAGGCACCATTTAAGAAGTAAGAAGGTCAGAAAGAGGAGAGTAAAGAACTTTATAGATTTTACATTCTTCATTATTTATCATCTCCGGTCTGTTTGGGGGAATCGACTAAAATGTACAATTTCAAGCTGGCGCCCTTATAGGAATTTTCCGGACAGGGAATTAGCCTTATTGAAAACCAAAGGTGTGTTTGATAAATGTGCTTAGGATTTTCTCTTCAAATTGTAAAGATGCGGTGCAAAAAGATTTTTTACCAATAAAATTTTGAAGAACTAATTGTATGCTTTGAAGTGTTCTGTTGTTCTGTTCTACTTGAAACCCATAGCCTTAATGAAGAGTTTCCTTCACCATGAAAAAGAGACTGTTGGGCATGTTCTGAGAGGAGTAAAGGAGCTCATCTTCTGATTGAGCAGCTGCTTGTTTGGATGTTAGATTTGAACGCATGAGCTTGTTAAAAGTGCCAGAATTCCAGCTTTCCGTGTGCACGTGGGCTGTAATACCCACAAGAAGAACTTTAATTATCTGCACACAAATGCTGTTTGATACACAAGAGTAGCGAAGCATATGTAAATTAGACTAATATCTAACCAGAGCTTGTCCTTTCAGATGGGCTCGGGGCTTAACAATGTCGATGTATTGGCTCTGCTTTGCACTGAATGCGGTTGTGTTTGGTTTGCAGAGGCTGAGTGGACAGAGTGGTTTGATCGTGACGATGAGGGAGGCTCAGGAGATTGGGAGAAGCTTTCCGACCTTCATAAGGCTTTCCCAGAACGTCTGTGCAGCAACCCCTTGGATATTGAAGTAGATAAACACACACACACACACACACACACACACACACACACACACACACACACACACACACACACACATTGAAACTATTTTTTTCCCAGTAATTTTGCCAGCAACACAATCTTCTTGATTCACCACAGCTCTGTCTATGAATATCAATGTTTTTGATATCACAGTGCCCAAACAGTATCTGTTTCCACTGACTTTCAGTGTATGATGCAAGAGATGGAATCAAATAAGTTTGTGATTTAATGCAATTTTAACTTCTTTGCAATAACACTGGGGAAAAAATACCCACATCATTTCTAAATAAAAGCTCTTTATTTAACTCATTTTCAGCGAGGCTTTCATACAATTTTTTTATGAATCTTTCCATCAGTTAAGAAACATCCAGAACAAACAGAAGTGATAGACAACGTATTAATAAGAGCATGTTTCTTATCAATCTTATGCCTTATCTAATTCAACAAAGTCTAGAAGTTTCAGAAGATGCAAAGACATTACGAGATTGAATCGATTTAAAAGAAACCACCCTTTTAATGTGCTTTGGTTTCTCATAAAAATATTCTTGTCCTTTTGTTCAGCCATTCTACTTTTCCTACTGATTGGTGTCACATGACACTAAATTTATGTACAACAGTCCAAAACTGTTTTTCAATTTCCATTCCGCCTTTTTTTTTTTTGACTTCTCAAGAACATGTCAAAAAAGCCAAAAAAATACCATATGTAGACTAATCACCAAATATTTCCAAAACATTCT
Source organism: Silurus aristotelis (assembly GCF_946808225.1). Classification (NCBI taxonomy): domain Eukaryota; kingdom Metazoa; phylum Chordata; class Actinopteri; order Siluriformes; family Siluridae; genus Silurus; species Silurus aristotelis. Next base: position 21,005,873 of record NC_139586.1, read on the forward strand.
TATTTGAAATACTGACCAGCAGATGTTTTTACTTCTTGGCGCTGTTCTTTCTTCAGGCTGAAACAGTCGATGGTGTCCCTGCAAACCTGACCGGCGATGTGTTCTCCAAATTTGACAAGAATTACGGCCTTGTGTGTCTCAATAAAGACCAGCAGGGAGGCATCTGCCGTAACTACCGCATCCGCTTCCTCTGTGGCAAACTAGGTACGTGTGCAATGTGTCACCATGAACCCTTCGAGCCTATTTACACCTATTCATAGATCTTATGACATGACATTTATAGAAAGAGAAAGCCTCTATTATAGGGTTGTACATACAGAGAGTCATACTAAAGAAGTCTTGGCCAATAAAAGTACCTCTTTCTATCAAAAATATTTTGAAGCTTGGGATAACTAAAAAAAAATAAAAAAAAATAAAAGATTGTTTGGCTTATATTGATTTGTCGAGTTGTAAATATTCCATCAAGTAACAGTGGACTTGAAGGTTATGAAAGCACAAAGATGACAGCAGAGCTGAAGTTTATTCACACTCCCAGCTGATTTACACATTCCCAAAATTGGTTCCAAATCCAAGGTCAGGTCTGACTCCAAGGTCTCCCTTGGTTAGTTCTGATTTATGCAAGGTGCTCTTCATCATTTTTAGAGTCAGGACAAAGTGGACCTGAAAGCTCTTTTGAAATCCCCAAAACATGCCACGTATGTTCAAGTTCAAGTTCCTTGATTATTTTATTTATCCGCTCCAATAAATTCATCGCTGCACCTTTTTCAAATTGACGGCACATGCTGAGCCTAACTGAAATTCCCCTGGGTGTGCTCTTTTATGCAACTAAAGGTTCTATCAGTATATGCTTTTATTTGGTGCTGTGTTCTCGTGCAACAAGTGGAGGGCTTTCGGTTTTAATGCTGAAGAATACCAGTTCTTAGACATTTCCTAGTAATTCGGACTGTAAGACAAAACACACGTGCATACACTTGTTTTAATGTGCTATTGTTTCCTTTGTAACAACATACTCAGGAACTTGAATTGCCGATTCTCCAAATGAATGAATAAAAAATTATCTTGTTGAAAACGTCACAATTTCAGTATATGCACATTTCTTTAGCAAGTATGTTCTCCATTGGCATTGATTTTATAGGTAAAGCTATAAGTTTAGCTTTTCCGTTATGGGCTTGAAGTCTTATTAATTTCTAGTGAGAGAGAAAATATTGAGGCTAGTCAGGGAGCTATTTATAGCTGCTGTAACATAAGTGATAACCGGAGCCAACTTATCTTGCAAAATAACTATAACCAGATTAAAAAGTACAATATGCTGTTCTTTAGTAACTAAGGTCTCATTAATGTTCACACCCATGTGGTTATATATAGTCACTGCAACTTCATATTAATGTCAGAGAAGTTAACTGCTTTTAAATCCTGTAATTAAATTAAGACAAATTAACATAATTGACAATTACATTATTAGTATAAAAAAAATAGCTGTCTGTTGTTTAACTGTTTATTTACACTTAATTGACAAAACTATTGGGACACCTGACTTTTCAAACCTTATGTGGATCTTCTCCAAGCTTTTACTACGAAGTTGAAAGCAAACAATTGTGTAGGATGTATTAGGATGTGGTAGAATGTTTTCTTTTCACTTGAAAGACTTAAACCACTTCCAGCTTGACATTGCCCTTGTGCACAAAGCCAGCTTCATGAAGATATGGTTTACATAGGTTGGTATGGAAATCTTTAGTGGCCTGCTATAAAGTTCTTACCTCAACTTTATTAAGCACTTTTGGGATGAATTGAAAGGCTAACTGCACAAATCTCTATAACCACTTTCCAAAATCTAATAGAGCATCTATCCCGATTAGTGGAGGTTATTATTACAGCAAAATGGGACTTAACATGAAATGGGATTTCTGAGGGAAATATATTTCTTGTCACCCAAGCCTAGACCTTATGCTAATTAAATGTGCTAATTGCAAGTATGATTATCAAAATAATGTTTTGCCTAACATTTAACTTGCTGTGAAATTTAGCTAGCTACTGCTGAAGTGGTAAAATGAATGATAGCTTATTGAACTGATTAGCTGATTTATGCTAGTACAGGGATGTGCTTAGGCAGCTGGATAGTTTAGCAAATATTGCTATTCTACTGTGTCTTTAAGACAAATAATTAAAAACACAGATGTTTCTTAACAAAGGCAGGACATGCCTAGAAAAATTCATGTTATAATTAACATAGCTATGTACCAAGATTGTGTTGGAGTATTTTTCATGTTTTCATGACAGTGAAGCTCAGTATCGTTTACTGAAATTTTACCTTCAATCTTCTATAAAGTGTCATTATATCTGATTCTGCTCATAAAGACATTTTCTATTAAAGAAGATCATGCTGCTAATGATTAAGAAATGGTCTTTAGTCAATAAATGGCTCTGCAGGGTCGAACCTGTCCATTCACCATGAATGAATGTGGTTAATTGACCACACAGTGAGCGAACAAAAGCGTGTGAGGTCTTGGGAAAACGGACCAGCCAGCAGGATAGAGACAAATCGAATCAGTCACACAAGGACCCGAAATAATGAGTTCTGGCAGGTAGAGGAAAGGGCAGTAATTACAGAAAAGAACTTACCTTGAGAGAGGCTGGCTCAGACCGAGTGTACAATACATCTCCCTGGCACTTTGTGAACAAAAACCGTGCTATAGTCTTACTTTACTTAATCTTTGTGATTAAGCTTTATAATCCCCCCCAGTGGGCAACATTTATTCTGCTGCGATTCATTTCCATTTTGCATTTTCAAATGTCATTTAAAGTCAAGCAGCAGTGTTGGTGTGAAGGCATTGGTGTCCACAAAGCATCCCTATGGTGGTTAGGGAAGTTTCTATACACTCTTTGCACAGTATTGAACATTGTATTTGTGAGTGCAGACCACGTCTTCAGGCAAATGACGTAAAGAGCGATTGTGTAACTGCAAAAGTAAAGTCTCAGAACTTGGGCTAAAATACTTGATAGCGGTTTTGCAAGACTGTTTAGCACAAAAGCAAAAGACTATTGGGGTAGGGGAGAGCTATAGAATAGTAAAGACTGGGAAGTGATGGGTCGGGAAAATTTGTCACTTGTGATAAAAACGCAAAGATAAAAATGTATTAAGATTCATAACCAATATTTATATTAACTTTAATGTGCTTTGTGGATATTCGAAATGGTGGTAATTTGGTATTCAAATTCCTCCCATTTCAGGATCTAAAAAACAACTCTCAGATTTATTTTTTCTGCATGTCACAACAGATTGTGTTTTACCAAAGATTCTCTGCCAAAGAGTTCCTAGTGGCCGCGTCAGTTTAGCTCTGTGCTCCACCATTTTTGCTTTGCTAAGTACCAAATATAAGAGCGTATCCAAAGACTTTCCTTTATCTGAAAACTACTATAAACATTCTGAAACTGGAGACTCCTCCTAAAATGCTAAATAAATGTCTGTAGCCACAATGTGATCTTTACCAATATGGTTATAATAAGGTTAAAAAAATAATAATAATAATTAGCAACACTTTCTGCTTTTTTTGACCAATCAGTGTTCAGAAGCCTACAGTACTGTGGTATAAATAAATGCTTGAAAGTTATTCAATTTTGCACAGTACAGCATACATGTATGCATGATACAGCCAAGTTTGTGGACACCTGACCATTACACCCAGATGTGGTTCTTCTCCAAACTGTTGTCACATAATTGGAAGTTTACGATTGTACAGGATGTGTTTGCAAACTACAGCATTAAAATTTCCTTTTGCTGTAACTAAAGCCCGAACCGATTTCAGTATGAAATGCCCCTGTCAACAAAGCAAGCACTGTAAACACATGGTTTGCTAAGGTTGGTTGTGGAAGATCTCCAGTGGCCTCCATATTGCCCTGACCTCAACTCTTCTAAACACCTTTGGGATAAACTGGAGCTTTAATCTCATGCTAGGCCTCCACATCTGACATCAGTACATGAGCTCATTAATTATCTTGTGGCTGGATGGCCACAAATCCCCATAGCCTCACAGTTTCAAAATCTTGTGGAAAAACCTTACCAGACGAGTGAGGCCGTTGTGGCAGCAAAAACAACCAAATCCATATTAATGGCCGTGGTGTAGGAATGGAATGGTGATGGTCATACTGGATAGTGACATAATAGCTTAATCATATAAAATGGTGTGCTATTTTGTGTGTTTGTAATAAAGCATTATGAAACTGTGTTTGATTTGTGCATGTTCCCACACCCTCTTAATAGAGTGCAATGTCTTAGAACTAATTATAATACAGCACATTATAACAAAGTCTTGCAATTTTTCATTTTTGATATTAGTCACACATGCAGAATCAACTAAGAAGTATGTGTGTGTGTTTATAGTGCGTCCACAGGCCTCTGTCTCCATAGACACCCTCTCGAACTGCAGCATGTTGTTCCTGGCAGATGCAGCAGTCGGATGGAGGCCAGGAGATCGCTTAGTGGTGTCCAGCACGGATTATTCCATGTACCAGGCTGAAGAGTTTACCGTCCTGCCCTGTCCCACCTGTACTGCACACCAGGTCAAAGTGGAAGGTCAGTGAGTGGTTTTAAAAACCTTGAAAAATAACTCTTTGAACAGCTCGCAGTGAGTCAGTGTGTCTGAAGTTGTGTCTTAAAATGTTTTTCTGGTCAACTTAATCCAGTTTTCCTGACCCACTTTTACTACAAAAGTAATTATCTGTTCTTTTTAATTTAACTAAAGTTTAACACAGGCACCATTTTCTTTAAGCAACCTAATAGTCGGGGGCCGATTAACTTCAATTCTTTGACACACTTTTCACTCATGCACACGACCCACTTTCTACAGCACAGTTATTTAGGTGTTTCCCAACATACACCCTTGAGGCCCACAGACAGTTCATCAATTAATCATTAGTTGTATCTAAGTTTGCATGCGTATGTACTATTTGAGATTTTAAGTGTACAAAACTGTCTAGTGAGTTATTATTAAGAAATATATTCAAAAGAGAGGGAGAGAGAAAGAGAATCTGATATCAGGAAGCACTAAATTTAATCTAGCGCTATTATTTGATATTATTACCAAAGTGCACGGGTATAATATAATTTCTCTAATAGCAGCTTTAAGAGAAAAGCTAATTTCAAGGCAAATCACAAGTGTATATTAATAAACATTTACAGTAACAGCTAATTTACAGCTATGGGTTATGTATCCAAGGTCGAGTTTTATACCTTACTTATCTTTGTCCAGCCATATGTGGTTTTTCTTCAAACTGTTAACACCAAAATGGAGGCACACAATTGTATAGAATGTCTTTGGATGTGGTAGCATTAAAATTTTCTGTCACTTAAACTAGGAGCCCCAAACCTTTTCCAGCATTACAGTGCCCTGAGCACAAAGCTAGCTCATGAAGATATGGTTTGCATGGGTTAAAATGAATGATCTGGTGTGGCCTGATATAGAACTATGACCTCAACCCTACTGAACACCTTTGGGATGATTTGGAACACTGTGAACCCTATACCAGTACCTGAGCAATTGAGAAATTGGATGTTCAAATATATTTTACTCTAATGTATAGTATGTGACAAAATCAGTGGCACCATTTTTTGACAGAGGTTTGACAGAAAGAGAGGTGTGCACTGGGAAAAAATTCCCCAGAAGGTAGAAAAAACATAATTTTACATGTGGGAGATTTTTACTTTTATGCAGGCATGACTTAAATTGGAAATTCTGAGTTTCCAACCTTTCTGTCTATAGATACAGATAGTGGCATTACATTCATACCTTTCTACTACATAGCATACTTTGTGTACTTGTTTATAATATTGTGTTTTTTTTAGTTTGGTGGGGATCAAATGGATTGCCCAGAGAAACGTGTTTGGTAAAGCTTATGAGCAAGTAAATGCCAAATCAGAGAACATCATTTCAGAGAATCTGTGGCACAGATTCTCTGAAATGATGTTCTTTGATTTGCAAAAGTTTAATTTCAAGTTGGATACATGCCATGTCTAATTAGTGACAAGGATTTGATGATTACCATGTACTTATTATTTCATTATGTTTTTGTGTTCTCTGACTCGCTTTGATTCTTTAGTTTGCAATTTGTTTTTCCCACTTTTGAATTTCTTTAAGAATAATCATACAGAGGGTCATTTTAAAATCTTCTTCAGATACCCTTCTATCACAAATCACTCCTGCTATCACTCTTCTCCACCCACTCCACCATGCCTGCACTCTTTTCTTCACTTCTCTAACACACTCTCTATTACTTTGCACTGCAGACCCCAGGTACCTGAACTCCTCCACATTGTCCACCTCTTCTCCCTGCAACGCACCACTCCACTGCCCTCCCTCTCATTTACAAACATGTACTCTGTCTACTCCTACTGACTTTCATTGCCCTTCTCTCCAGCATGTACCTCCACCTCTCCAGGCTCTTCTCAACCTGCTCCCTACTCTCACCACAAATCACAATATCATCCACAAACATCATAGTCCAGGAAAACTCCAGTCTGACCTCGTCCGTCAACCTGTCCAATACCACTGCAAACAGAAAAGGGCTCAGAGCCGATCCTTGATGCAGTTCAACCTCCACCTTGAACCAGTCTGTCGTTCCTACTGCACACTCCACTGCTGTCACACTGTTCTCAAACATGTCCTGCACCACCCTCACATACTTCTCTGACACAACTGACTTCCTCATACAATACCACAACTCCTCTCTCTCCACCCTGTCTTACGCTTTCTCTAAATCCACAAACACACAATGCAACTTCTTCTGACCTTCTCTATACTTCAACATTTTCAAAGCAAATAATGCATCTGCGGTGCTCTTCCTCGGCATGAAACCATACTGTTGCTCACAGATGGTAACTTCTTCTCTCAGCCTGGCTTCCACTACTCTTTTCCATAACTTCATGGTGTGACTGATCAGCTCGGTCCCTCTGTCTGGCCAATCGGTATATATACTTTTCTCCTTCCTTAGTGTCCAACTTCTCATACAGCTCCTCATATGCCTTTTTCTTGGCTTTCGCCACATCCCTCTTCACCTGCTGCCACATCTCCTTGCACTCCTGCCAACTTTTCTCATCACTCTGTCGATCCCAATTCTGTTTTGCCAACCTCTTTTTCCTTATGCTCTCCTGCACTTCCTAATTCCACCACCACGTCTCTTTGTCTTCCTTTCTATTTCCAGATGTCACACCAAGTACCTTTCTAGCTGTCTCCCTTATCACTTCTGCAGTAGTTGCCCAATCATCCAGCACCTCTCTCCATCATATCAGCTACCTCTCTCCCTTTTCCAGTCATAGTACTAACATTTAAAGTAAGAAACCCGAACCTCCTCTCTACCACACTTTTCCTTTTCCTGCTGTCTCTGTAGACGTTTTCTTCCTCTCCTTTTCTTCCTTCGGCCAACAGTAGCCCAATTGGTATCCTGTTGGCTTACAATACCTGTGGCGGTCGTTGGTAACCCTGGCCTCGACTGATCCGGTACAAATTTCTGATTTGTGATCCGCATATTTGATTTGGCACATGTTTCCAGCTGGATGCCCTTCCTAACGCAACTGTCCCAATTTATCCAGGCTTGGGACCAGCACTAAGAGTGCACTGGCTTGTGCAACCCTAATGGCTGGGTTAGAAGGTAATTTTAAAATAATAATAAAAATAATAACAAATTGAAAAAAGTTAGTATTTATTCTTTGTAAAACCAAAGTGAAAAAAGGATTAAGAGATGATAGATAGATTTTGACTTGCTATAAACTATAGCAATGCCTTTAAATGCATTGGCAGTCTGCATCAGAGAGAAATGTGTGCTAAAGTTGATAGCTTACAGATCATACGAGTTTTTCCCGCTTTGCCAACAAATATGTACAATTTTCGGAAAGCTTCAGTTTATTAAATGTAAGTGGAAGTGGTTTAAGTGGTTGTTTTGCCAAGCATGCTCTTTTGGATACCGCAGGGATGTATTCACGGATGGAAAGCGTGTTCAAATAGCAAAACCGATTAAGCCAGTAATTATATGAAATTTCATGACCTGGATTATGGCATTATCTCACTCTCAGACATTGCACATGTCATGTAGAATCTTTCCTTATTAATCCCTGTGCATCTTTCAGCTATGGATCATGTTACATCAGATTAAGGAAGAAAGCCTCCAAATATAAATGTTTGGGGCACGTCGGACTCTGTGGTTGAATTGTTGGATCCACTGTGTGAAATTATTCCTCATGTTTTTTTAGATGTTTAGACATGTGTTTTTCTCCCTCTCTCCCTGATTGACTTTTACATGGATTGTATACTACAGCATCCTGGCAGTCGATAAGTGCCAAAGACGATCAGGGCCAAATAGCGTTCATCATGCAGAAAATAGATGCTGTTATGCACAGAGGAATCTTTTTGCTCATACACTTTGGAATGGCTCCTCAATGACTCTCTGCAGGGGGAAGAAAAATGTGAGAAAGTACACGCATAAGTCTTTTCACAGGTCATAAAAATGCGAAAAGGTGACAAGACGGACAGACAAACAGCCAGAAATATCTCAGTATCTATCGATCAGGTGATGATTGATATGTGAGATGTGTGCACTGCAGACCACACAGGGGAATTTCGTGATTTAAACATTTGCAGTCCAACAAGGACAAGGTGGCATGGTGGTGTGAGATGGTGAATCAGGTACTGTTGCTGTTTCATAGAACAGGTTCTTGGTATCCTTTGTTAGGTTCTACATTCTCCTTAAAAAAACAATTGTGTGAATTGTGTGTGCAGGCATGGTGCTTTGTAATGGACTGGCATTCCATGTATGGTGTATTCCTGCCTTATGCTTAAGTGTTCCCAGTATAGTAATAGATTTTATGTTAACAGAAGTCCTGGGTATTGTATCTACATTATGTTTACAGCCAGTGCTCTTTCATGGCAGTAAAATAATGATTTGATTGTTGCTTTACATTTTTTTTGTCAGTTTATTTCTGTCAAAAATAGCTGATTTTGAAGATTTCATAAGTGACTCATTCTTGTTAGCTTCTTTGTAAATCAAAACAAAAACTGTAAATAAAGTAAAACACAAAAAAAGAATCAGTACAACCAGTGGTGGTTACTGACAGGGCTGTAAATCCAGAACAATATCCGAGATTATATCTCATAATTGTGGCAAAGCAAATGGCTTTTCCTCAGGAACTATTATTAGATTTTAGAGTTTAGCATGGCTTAAATCAAGCCTGTACCACACATTTGAAAAGACATAATCTCTTTTTTTTTTAGGACAATCCTTTTTTTTTCAGAATGTCTGTAATAATTTTTAAATGAGGTTCCAATGGCATTAAGCTAGCTATGAGTTCTATGCTTATTGGCTGGCACTAAAGTAATCATGTAAGGATTTACCAGTGATTTACCAGATTTGTGTTTTCTTTATATTTCCTGCCCAGATTGTGTTTTATTGTCTAATTTTTGTATCTTTGCACAAAAATATCACAAGCAACAAGTACATGGACCATCTGCACTAATTAGGCATTTTATTGTAATATAGTTGATTTTATAGATCATATGTTCTTTAACACAGTTTGTCCACTAATTAAAAGGGACCACAAAAGAGCCTCTACTGACCAGATATTATATGCTTAGTGGACTATTTAACAGCAAATCTTTTGGGGCACTTAAATGTACTTGCTGTTCCACTTTACAAGTGTATGTTTAGAGTTTTTGAGAGTATGTTTACAGCATTGTAGTTGGTAGTGAGCTGTTCTCAGCCAAGCAGTGATGAAGTGTTCAGAATTTCCTCCGAGCTGTTGCAGCTGATACTCGTAACAGCATCACAAACCCTCTACTATGCCATTAGCATGTACATGCTCTCACTGCTGAGCGCTTTCTCCTGAAATTTCTTATTCAGCTGGCTTCTGCGATCAATATGACAATTGTGAGGCGAACAATGTCGCATGGAGGCTTCGCTCTGATGAATATTCTGTTGATTTACTGAGTGCATGAATATGCTTTGCCACTAAGTCATGTCCAAGCTGATTCATGCATGCTTAACTCAGCTTCAAGCTACAGTTGGTTTCAGATATTACTTGTAGCTTATTTTCAATTTCTTTTTTGCTTGTAAATATGGAGCAAAGTATGCAGATTCCCCAGGGTCATATTCTAACATTTATCTATGTGCTTCCAGCAATTCAGCATCGTTTCTAATTTCTCTAGTTCTGGAAGTGATCATAAAATTTTGATAGAGGCACTTGCAGTACCGAGGAAAACTATGCAATGGCCAGTGTGAACATTTAAACAGTGATATTGTCCTCACAAACCCTTGCAGATATTATACTTCTGTAAAGAAAAACAGCTGATGCACAGAAGAAACCAATCTTCATGATTATGATGTGAAATTTAATATAATTGATTTCTTTGAAATTCTAATGATCACGGTCCATTTCAGTTTATTACTGTGCATTACATTATGTCACTCTCTGGTTCACTTTGTAGTCTATTCCCAAGTCCACTCCCTACTTCATTACAAAGTTGATTACACTGAGGAGCGAGGATAAGCCCTTGCTTTATTCTTATCTTAATTTATACTCAGTTCTACTAAGATGTTAAAATTGCACTGCATTTTTGTTTTTTTTTGTTTGTTTGCTTTTACTCAGTTGCCATGGTGAACTCTGCACGCGCAGACACCTATTTATGGCTCTTAAAGCACACCTCAGGAAGAAAATCCTCGATTTAATGCTGTTCATTAGAGATTGCTTGGATAGCAGGTGCTGCCAAAAAGCTCTCAGCCCATAATGCTTTGCACTGAAAGACACAATGAACTGGAAGCGTGTGAGTTAAGGCATGTCAAGCATTTTTCTTTAGAAAAAGGAGAGCAAAACGGTGCAGAGTAGGAAGAAACCACGGCACAGAGTTTTTGTATGTCTAAAATGTGTGCGACCTTTTCAAATAGATTTGAAGCACTTGAGCACTTGGGTTTCGCCTGTATCTAATGCTTTATAAAAATGGTGGGTTTATATATAATATAGAGCTTTTTTATAGAATTCATGACTTTACATTGGTACACAAATTATGGTAGTTGTTGTAATTGAAGTAATTATGATCTAAATATCATATCAGAGACATTAATGCAGACACAATTGAGTATAGACTGGCAACTTTATATATATTTTTTAAATATTTTTAGACTACAAAGCTCATTCCAAATACAGTGTTACCTTGACCTACGAATTTAATTCGTTCCGTGGAGTAGCTCGTATCTCAATTTGCTCGCACATCAAATCCATTTTCCCCATTAAAAATACTTAAAATGGCATTAATCCGTTCCAACCCTCAAAATGCCACCCCGTTTTTATGTTTCATGTTATTAAATTACTAAAATACATTTCTAAATAACAAATCTTGTATAAAAACATAGTAGAAAGAGTATGTAAAGACATATTAAGGTTTTATTCAGTGTATTTACCTTGGAGATGAGACGACTTGAGCTAACAAAAACGCCGGTAACAAAGCAAAAATCTCGTACTTAAATGCACTCGTAGGTCAAGGTACCACTGTATAGATTAAACCTCTGGGGCATTTCAGTCCTGATATGACTGTTCCTGAATGCATGATCAACATCTGGGTTAGAAAAAAATTTCAATAGTGGACAGTAACAAACTGATTGTAATTTGTTACTGTACTTAAGTAGCTTTTTCACGTATATGCACTTTATTGAAGTATTTCCATTTGGGGAGACTTTTACTTTAACTTTACTACATTTTAAAGTCAAATATCTTACTTTTTACTCAACTACATTTTGCAAAATCAGTTGTTTCTTTTTATTTATGAGTGGATAAAAACTCACCAAACACGCAGCAAGCCACCAATCAGGGTAGAGCATACGCTCTGTTTTGAAATTGTTTTGATTGCTGCTTGGTGGTATCTACTTATCACGAACATACAGTTCAACAGCAAGCAGAACATTTTGAGAGAAATAAATGATGGAAGAACTCCTGACTCGAACTTGCCACAACAGTCGTGGTCTTATTTGTGCGTTTTTTTTAAAATAGTTAAAAGAAGATTTTGGGTTTATGATTATTTTAATAGGTATCAATTAGTGTTAGAATAAATTGGTGCGCTAAGAGTAACAATAAAGTCTTTTCACATAAACTGAGTTGATTAAGTGAAGAGTCTTGTGAGAAAAATGATAATAGGAACATCATAGCCATAATAAATCATAGTACTTTGAATACTTGAGTACATTTGAAGGCAAAGACTTTTGTACTTTTAGTCAAGGGAAAGTTTAAAGGGAGCATTTTTACTTTTACTGGAGTAATATGTTACCTAGTGTATGTTTATTTTAACTCAAGTAAATGGTTTATTAACTTTATCCACCACTGAAACATTTGGCTTCATCACTGTTTAGATTTTAGTTTTCTTATGAGCCTTTTTTTGTTTTTAAAAATTATTCACTTTAAGTCATTCATTTACAGCAAATCTGATGTGGGGAGGAAAACGTTTTTTATCATTGAAAAAATCTTTGCTAGCTCATTTGTCTATGAGCTTTAGAATGATGTTTGAGGTCTTATTCAATCACAACAAATATTGATTCAATCATTTTTAAACAGCTGTAATGCATTTCATTGTTTTGAAGTTAGCCTACACTATTGAAGTTTATTCACTGCATTTTAGAGGACTGTGAAATAAATTGCTACACTCTAATTTAATCCCAAGGACACACAAAGATGACAGGATGAGGCCAGGCAAGGATCTGTGCATTGCTTTTGTCCAGTGATGTAGAAAGATTCTTTGATAAACCGAGACAAATTTAAGAATAAAATCTTAATCCGACCGAGAGAATTCTGAACACACACACACCCAGCATACTGACCGAGTCGATCCTGGTTTATATCCTGTCTTAATGAGGGAAGTGAATTAGAATAGGCACCATTTGCTCTGAGATTAAGGAGATCTGTATTCTTTTAATATTTACGATTCATAGAAATGAAATGCCCACATGCATATAAACTCTGAGGATTATAAGAACATATTCAGGCTGAGAAGGAATTTGGTGATTTCAGGGTTGTGTCTGGAGTTTCAGCTAATTTCCTTGGTGTCTGAAGCAGCACCAGCCAGTTATTTTTTTTTTATACCATAGCAGAAGCTTTGCTACTGAAGCTACACGGTGTCATTGAATATTATAAAGATATAGCAAAAATAATGACTAGTATGAACTATGTTTTGCTAATTTTTGTAAGCGAAAAAGCCCAGAGCCAGAAAACATGGCAGTTTATTCTGGTGTTGAACATGTTCATTTTTGTAAATTCAAGGATGTGAAAGCAGTGTTAGATAAATATATAGTTTTTTGCAATTACGTTCCCTTTTAATTACATTAGCATTGCCAGGCCAATTAGTTACAAATGGACAGCTAATACCTTATTTGTGTCCGTTTTAGAAACAAAAGCTTAAAATAAGCAAAATGGTCTGCCAATAAAATAAAAAATGTACAAACTTGAAATAATTACACAGTTTAATAATCTTATATTACATTTTTTAAACATTGTAATGTCTATCTAGTATTTCCTATTATATGATTACACATGACTTGCAAAAGATTTAATAATCTTATATTTCATTTGTTATAATCTTATATAGGGAATATTGGATATTCTTTTATATCCCTTTATCATTTTGTGCAGTGTATGGTTTACTACTAATAAATTCAGTATTCAAATCTGCAGTATTAAAATATACATTAAGCTACATTTCCAAAAAGGTGGAGTGACTGAGTGATCGTGAAATAGGTTTTATTCTTAATTCCCAATAGATTAAAAAAATTATTTTGCCTGCATAAAACAAATCTAACTATAGAGAGACCCTACTGATTGTGAAGTCTTTGGGACATGGCTCCCAAACCTGGAATCGTCCCCAATGTAATCATGGCTTTTTGTCACACTAGCACACTAAAGGCCAGTTTGGATTTGTTTCTGATTCTTTTTCTCCCTGTGCTTCACTTTGCCTAATACTTCTGCATAGAAAATTTACTGGTACATTGAAAAAGGGTTCATTGGAGGAGACCAGGTTCGTGTAACCCTCAGTTTGAATAGACATGATATCCCATGGCATTTCCAATTACTGACAGTGGCTCTTCTTGTTGGTTTGAGCCAACAATCTACACGAAAAACACACACAGACTCTTTTACCTATTCTGTTGAGGCCTGCATGTCTCTGATTGCCGCTTACCTACCGTCTCACGGGTGTTGCTGCATATTTCTTCCATACTGCCAAAAGCTTCCAAGACCTAGTCTCTCTTTTTTTATTCTGTCCTCAGGGAAGATTAGAATTCTTTGGCTTTCAAAATCACCGAAAACAAACACGCGACCGCTGTCATCAACCCGAGATCAGCTGTCAGGATGGAGCAGCACTAGTAAAACAACACCGATAATTGCTCTGGCCTGAAGGCACCTGGGTTAAAAACACTCCTCTCCTTTTACCTGCTTTTCACAACCTCATTGTTTTTGGATCCCATGCAGCGCTCCCACCGCTGCGACCCGGGTTCGATTCCCGGTCAGGGAACCATCCCCAGCCACTCTTAGTGCCGGTCCCAAGCCCGGATAAATTGGGGAGGGTTGCGTTAGGAAGGGCATCCAGCGTAAAACATGTGCCAAATCAAACGTGCGGAGGATCCGCTGTGGCGACCCCTAACGGGAGAAGCCGGAAAGAAACTCATTGTTTTTGGATCCCAAACTATGCTCCTTGTTTGTTTTGTTTTTTTGTTTTGTTTTTTTACCTAAGTCTGTAAATGCATGATGACTCAAAGCTGCTGACAAATCCCACCTGTTGATTTGCTTTGCCATCAGTGCTGAAATGTTTCTGGCATCTGTTCCTTTTTTCTTACACATCGGCTTCAATTTTGTTTCCTCTGGACTGTGAGAGATATTGTGCTAGGTCGTTCAGGAAAATAGGAGATGGATCGCATTAAGGAACTCGTACCTTCTGCTGACTAGTGTTTATAAATACAGTAATAAACGTCAGTTCAGTTTGGTTCCTAAACGTCAGCTATTTGTTTCGCGTTAAGCAGTAGTGAATAAATGATGTGTGCATATATGATTACGTTTACATGTCCAATTTTCAAGCTCTATCTGAAGCCAAGAGCCTGGCATCTGGAAAAGCCCAAAGCCCATCATTTTTGGTCACTAGCAGGATCATGGATTTTGATATATGGTCATGCTCCTGGACAATAATGGTTAATGTAGCTTGTAAGAACCTAGAGTCAGATGTATCAGTCCATCAGTATGTCTTTAATACAGAATTAAACCCATAGATTAAATGCATTTAAAATTAAGTACTTCTGAATTCTTAATTCTGATTGGTCAGACGGTGTTCTAATTTTTCTATATAATGCACCAAGGCATATTAAGAAATCACAAACCCCTAACGTCCTGAAGATTTCCTATGTGGAATATGTTACAGCTTAAATTTAAAGTACTAAAAGTTATGGCTTTCAATCATGAAACAAAAAACAGGACATGCTTTCTGGGTGGGAGGGATGTCATTACTCTTTTCTCCCCAGTCATTCAAATTGACACTAGCCAATCAAGGGCATATGTGAGCTCATGCATGTAGAATATGGCAGATCTGTCACTTTCCAGTCGCATTTGTTCACAGTGGGATTAATTCGATTACTACCGCTGCCATTGCTTGCACTTATCCTTATGTAAAGGCGAATGTATCTCCGAGCAATTCAGCGCCTGACATTCACAGCCTCAGATCTCCGGCGATGCTCTTCACATTAAAACCTGACACGTCTTTGGCTTTCATGGGACATAATTGCTTATTTCGCCTCCAGAGGTGCATTTCAATTCGCCTTGAAAAGCACAGCTGCGGGAAATGGCGAACAACTGGGAAAGTGAAGAATGTCATGTTTTGCCAGCTAAAAAAAAAAAAAAAAAAGAATGATCAGGACAGGATCACTGGTGATGGAAAATGGAAAGAATTTATTTGTATCGTTTGCATGTAATCTGATTAGAAGTGGCCGTAATCTCTAGGGGATTCGAATTCCTTGGATATGCACACAGCCTAGCAGGAAGAAACAAGCAAGAACTATCTATTACTCAGCAAAGGAGGGAAAGCTTTTAGGGCAGGGAAAAGAATGCTTTCAGCCTTTGCTTTAGTGTCACTACTTAAATTTGCCTCTTTTCCTCCTGCAGGACAGAGCATGCAGTGTCCAACTGGTAGTCATTTTAATAAAAGCACTCTCAAGGCTTTCTTGGCATCTAAGAACTAATATAAAAGACACCCTAAAGAAAGATGGTTGACCTTTAAAGTACACTCTTCCATCTTTTTTCTGTGTTCTCTGTTTACATATCTTGGCCTGTTTTTTGGACAACCGGAATATATCATATATTTGTAATGTGAAAAAGAACCTAAATGGATACACCATTTCTGGGAGAAATAGGGAAAACCCTGCACAAAGGTTGTCTGTGTAGTATAGAAGCTGACAAATTGATAATTGTAGGTTTATAGTATATTTCCTAGGATATCTCTGGATATACAATGGATATAAAAACTCTACACACCTTTATAAAATTGCAGGTTTATAAATATGAAGACAAAAATAACAA